>NC_142095.1:51585841-51904505 GCF_054644295.1 Miniopterus natalensis
AAAAAAAAAAAGATCCGGTTCCAAATTCTGGCTTAGCTATTTGGTAAAAATACCAACCTGGAATCTGTGACTTTACGAACCCAAAAGAGCTTAAGTAGTCAGCTGGGTCTAGAATTTGTTTTACTCCAAAGGAGGGCTCAAGGTTAACACCACCACCATCTTAAACTTCCAACTTTACATAAATTAGTTCTTAAAGGTTTGACTTTCCTTTGACCTTGCCCTCCTGACCCTGCCAGGGCATCGCACTGTGGTCTGCTGTCAGCTCACAGAGCCCTAGGACCGTGGGCTGAAGGGTGACTTGTGCAGGTCACACCCATTCTCCAGATGGAGAAACTGATGCAGGAAACTGAAAAGAGGTGACAGGTAGAGAGAGAAGGGAGGTGCAGGGGTCCCCACTAACACCCGCGTGTTGACTCATCTTTACCTGCAGAAATGGGAAAGGGAGAGAAACGTGCAACAGATTCTTCATCCCCTCTCACTCGTAAAGTTAATAAAAACTGGAGAAAAAAACTAACGGGCAAACCAGCGAGCAGGTGCAAATGAACTGATCTTATTAAGGTGCTGAAACGTGTGAGTCAATGTTTCCTGGGTTTAAGCAACTTTCAGAGAGTTCAGGGGGCCACGGAGACTCAGATTACTCAGATTCTTGCATGAACGTCATGCACACAGCCTTTCTACATAAGAGAAAAGTATTTTAATCCAGACATCAAAAATGTGGAAAAGTGAGATGATGTTTAAAGTCTGATAACTCCCAGAGTTAAATGACCTCTACTATTTAACTCCATTTTAGGCATCCAGCAAGACAACAGTAATCCGAAATGCTTTTTATTTAATTAGGTAAATAAATATTACACAAAGAATATTATTTTTTACATACCACCCACTGTGTTCAGAACTAATTTTACATAATCCTATTTAACTCAAAAGCACCTGATAAACTGCAATACAGACAGTCCCCCATTTATGATGGCGGGACTTAATGATTTTGGGATTTTACAACAGTGCCAAAGCAGTATGCATCCAGTAGGAGCCTTATTTTGAATTCTGGTCTTTTCCTGGGCTGGCCGGCTGTGGTACGATGCTGGGCCTTGCACAGCAGGCTTGTGCTGGACGACTTTGCCCTCCTGAGCTCCGTGAGTGTTGTGGGCACACAGGGTGGGCTGTGCGAAGCTGTGATGCACAACAGGCCAGGCGTACAGAACGCTTTTTTGACTCAACATATTTTCAGCTTGCGATGGGTTTATCAGGATGTAACCCGTCGAAGTTCCTACAGCAAGGTAGGTGCTTCTCTTCCACCTTCAAATGGAGAACTGAGGCTTCAGAAGATTAAACAACTTCCCCAAGGTCACAAAGTTACTAAGTAGCTTAGCCAGAATCTGAAACCAGATCTCTTTTCCCAACTTGAGTAATTACTTATCAACTAAGAACCACACTTTAGCACATTTCAGCTCATACTCCTGGTGTCAGGTTTCCTGGTTCATGTTGATACTGGAAAAGACAGCAACTTGAGAAAACAACGTTTTAAGAAACTTGTTTTGAAATAGAAATTAGATTTTGTACTGGTACCATGAAGACTGATCATTTTTCAGGTTATAGTGATAATTATTACCCTATGAATGCTACATACAAAAGCGTCCCCAGAACTTGGTGGGTTTTCTCTATCATAATACAAAGCAAAAATGTTTGAACATTGTTAACATCTAAATTCTTATATCCCAAGACTTCTATCTCTAGTATGGGATGAAGCCACATTAGTCCTGGTTTTGTAATACAGAATTTTGTCAAGAAATAACTCACAATTCCTGTCCAAATCACAGACAAAACTGAATCAATACAGGCCAAGAAAAAAGCCTGCATTTGAGGCTTAGCACCGACTTCGCCACCACGAAGGGCCAGGCAGACGGAGACAGTCCTGAGTGGCTGCCTCGCCGTGTGCCTTTGCCAGGGGGGATGCTACCTCCAGGAGCTTCTGGATCAGTGATGTGACACACAGACACCGAGGCAGCGGCCACTGGGGCGGCCGCATCGGTGCCACCTACTGTGACGCTAGCAGGAAAAGGAGCGAGGGCGATGGACTGGCTGGCAAAATATTTCCGTCTTGGCCAACCTCTGGTCTCACAGTTCTTTCCCCCTTTCAGATATGTGCTCCCTTATCCACAGCAGCCGTTCTTGCATCCCCTCCTCCGGTCGCCCACCTTGGCTGTTTCTCGTTTTGTGCTGAAAACCCCCCTTCGTTCACGTGCTGGGGTCTCTGCCCTCGGTGACGTGTGTGAGCACCGGGCTGAGCAGAGACGAGGCAACGTCACCACCCTCCCGACTCAGAGCCTCTGCCGAGCGCAGGTGGCGCGGACGGGGCAAGTGACCGCGCTCTCCCGCTCCGGCCCAACCCTCTAACTACGTCAAGGACAAAGCCGCACGGGGTGCTGGTCTGACACCGAATACATGCTGAAGTCCATCAAGGAGGGGGCCTCTCAGGCTCAGGACCTTAGACGGACGCAGCCCACCACCCAGCGAGGCGTTTTCCAGGGTCAGCATATTGCGATCCCCGGGCAAGCCTGGCCCGCGGCTGGCTTCTGTGGGGCCCCGGAGCTAGGGCTGGATTCTATATTAAAAGGTTGAGAGGGGGAAATCAAAAGATTATTTCATGACATAAAAAAACAAATTTCTGTGTCTGTAGGTAAAGTTTTATTGAGACACAGCCATGCCCCCCATCCGTCTATGTACCGTTTCTTGCTGATTTGAGGTTACAATGCAGGAGGTGGGTAACAACAGAAACAACATGGCCTGGGAGCCAGAGGATTTACCGCCTGGCCCGTCACAGAAAAGTCCGCCAGCTCCTGTGTACACCATTACTCTGCCTTCACAGTGTTTATTCGAGGTTACCATAGAACTCTGGCAACTGACACTATTTTTCCTTTTAAGGGGTACTGTAAACTCTCCTTTTCAATAGACTGATTTATATTCTAACAAATGAGGGGAAATAAGGGGAAATAGAAACAAATGAAATATGGGTGGTATTTAAATCAAAATCAGGAAAAACACAAGGAAAATAATGAAGAATGCCTGGGAATGGTGAAGTTTGAAAAATAATAAACCAAGAAGATGGGTGCAGGCAGGGAGGGGCTGGGATATAAAACTAAAGACTATGTAAATAAGACATCCAGATGGAGCGATCTGTCTTCTGAGGTCAGAGAGGAGTCTGAAGGGTGGACTCCGAGTGGGCAGGAGGTCAGGCAGGCTACCCAAGAACACCAGGTTGGCCAGCCTCACCACGGGGAGCAGCAGGCTCTGACTTCACATCCCCAAGCCCCTGACACACTGGCCAAGAATTCCTAGTCTGGCGATCAGTGAGATGTCCAAACCAACCAACGCTGTGTAAGCAGGTAAAACAACAGCTGGGAGCCAAGGGGCTCCGCACGTAAGTCCAGGCCAAAGGCTGTGCGCCGAGCACCACTGTGACCGCTAATGTATCCAGCATGACCCGCCCTCATCTTTCTTCACGCTGATGGAAACGTTCCCAAAATGCGTTGAGCACGGAAGGCTCCCCGCGTCTTAGAGAAAGTTCACGTTACCGCTGAACACACTTTACACCCCTCAGCACTGGACAGGTTCCATGTTTATTCTTTAACAGTGAAGTTTCCTCAACAGTTTGACTATATTCTTTTTAGAAATTTCTTTTTGTAAAACAATCTTACATTATCATGTCTGCCTCTCATTACTCTTACTGAATATGCATCTCTTCGGTGGCCTTTCAACTGAACACTTTTCCCCCCAAGACAGAATTGTTTTTTGGAGGTTCCACCAACAACAATTTCTGTTGTTGAGTCATAGACACTCTTGTAGCAGTGTTAAAATTCATCATCTTTTTCTTTCCATATGATTAATGTTTTTACAACATGCTAGTAAAACTTAAAACTTACCATATCTAAAAAAAAAAAAAAAAAAAGACTTGAAATGCTGAATTTTAAATTCTGGAAATAAGATTAGTACAACCGAATGTCAGTTTTTCCACATCTGCACAGTATTTCAGCTGGTCATCACTTCTTAGATGAGTTACCATTAGTTTCATCTGCTATTGACTCAGAAGGCTGAGACGAGAGGCCCCCATTCTTTTAAAGCACAATGAACTACTTTTATTGAATTCTAAGCATGCCAACCAACACAGACACTAAGTTTCAGAAGACTCTACAGCTAATACTTATATGTTAAGTATTAATTAACTCATTCAGAATATCTACCAAATTGCCAATCAGAGCTCACAGACTGAAGTATTTGTGGCTGAAAGCCAGGGAACTTGGCAGTCTGGTGAACCCCAGAAGCCTTATCTCATGCAAACAAACGTATTAACTTTAGTTCTTTTGAAACATTAAAAAACATCTCAATGAAGTGTCCATTTGAAGTCGTATCCACAGCTTTCTTTCTTCCAAAGCGCCCTGAACATACCCATTGCCAGGTGGGGCGTCACGGGGTCTGGGAAGGCTGACTCCACCCCAGCTCAGTGTTGGAAAAAGATCGGGTAGGACATGCAATGAACACGGTCCATCTCCTGGGCCATCGGGAGGGTGGAATGTGCTAGAAACCAGTCCAATTAATTTCAAGAATTTTCCTGAAAATCTTAAGAGAAGATTCCCTTTTCCTCTCTTCTGTTTGGTGTGTTCCAGGAAATCTGTGGCCCAGTAGTTGCTGGAAACCCTCTGCTGGCTGCAAATAGGGCAAGTGTACAGGGTAGCCTGCACTGTGGAGACGGGGCAGAGGGGCAGGGGCAGCCCCTCCTGCGCCCACCTACCAAGGCCTTGCCAGGCACTGTGCCAGCCTGCTGAGGCTGGCCTCTCTGTTACTTACAACCACATTCATTCTAACTTAAATACAGAATAACTCCATGATTACACTTCCTAAAACCCTGGGAATCTAGGACTCTAGGCTTTGGCAACCGCTGCTCTGGTGATAAATAGATTCTATATATTTAGCCGGGGTATCAGGATGTGTAAAATAGCCAGCAAGTGTGAATTTCAAAGTAGGTGAATATTTTTCAGTCTTTATAACTCCAGACCAGTCCCAGTACTGTGAAAGGAAACGTCGGAACTGGCTGATCATAAGGCAGCAGGAGTGAAGCCGGCTCCGAGAGGCTCGCTGAAGGCAAAGCTTTCGGGAGCTCTGCATCAAACGCACCATTTACCATGTCATTAACATCCATCATGTCCAGGGGGAGGGAGGAAATTCATTATCAGACAAGGCTTGCTTTAAATACGGCATATGAAGTGGTAAACCTTACAAGGAAGACAAGATGCTTAACAAAACAGAAACAAAACAAAAAAAACCCACAAATAAAACGCTGCTGTTTCTAGAAACTTGGTGTTTGTAAGGCTGAGATTTGGGGGCTTTGCCCCAGGATTCAGAGAAAAGAGACTGTTGCCCCTTGTATAAGAAATAAGTATCGATGAGAAAATGCTGGTATTTAGGGCCTGTTCTTTGAAGTCCTGTGCAACTCAAGATACAACCCATCCGGGTTGATTAAAGGAAAGCAGATGTAAAGAATGCAGTTTGTTGGGTAGGGCCAAAACTGGAATAAAACCCTAATGTGTGTCTCTATGTAGCTGTGCTACATTTTGGGGGGTGGGGGTGGAAGCAGGGTCCGTGCATGTGTAGGGTGAAAAGACGCTTGTTTACCAGCCAGCAGCTTCTCCTTGATGTGCTGCCTGGAAAGTGGCAAACAAGGCCCAGGAGCCCAGCTCGGAAGGAGCTGGGGAACAGAAAGAGAAAGCTAAACGGCTGTTCTTAAGAAATATGAGCAGGTAACAGAAAACAGAAGCAAGGAAAAGAGAAGAGAAGAGAAAAGTAAGGACAAGTTAGGCCATTTGGAGGTCACGATCTGCGAAGAAAGCCACCGAGGGCGGATTCAGAGCAGCAAATGCGTAGGAAAGAGCGGCTGTTGAGCACTGGCGCTCAGCTCCTCGGAGGCACCGGCCCTCGCTCCCCACCCTCAGTGGGGGAGGAGATTAGAGGGAGCTGACTTCCAGCTGGGGAGAGAAGAGCGAGCAGGGGGGAGCACTGAGAGTTCTTTACCCGGATCGGTCATGAGCATAAGGCCCAGGAACTCTCGCGGGCACTCCCATGGGGAATGAGCGAGCGGCTGTAGCCAATTTTATTAGAATCTCAAAAGTCAGGGTGACCTCAGTTGATAAACGACTCCTCAAACCACTGTCGTAAAGGCCTCGGCAACATGGCCAACTGAAGCCTCGCAGGAGAACAGTAGCGACGCCCCCCCGACCCGGGCCGAGGGCCTGGGAACCGTGCTAGGTCTGTGCTCTTAGCAGGAGCATCGCCGCCTGTGAGGGTCCCACGGATTTCCCAGGACTGCCACTCTGAGTACGGGACGGCGCTGAAGCTTTATTTAAAGTATTTCTAACCACTCTAATCCTTTGGTAAATATCCATGCAAGGAATCAAGAAGTGGAAACTTAGATCTTCTAACACAGGCAGACGGTTTTGTCAGGGAGACATTTTATAGAGCCCTGAAAGGAAATCACCTAGAGGTATCTTGAAAATCAAAGAGCACTATCTCCTCCAATCAGTAACACAAGTAGACTTGAGCAATAGCACAGCATTTCTCTGGCTGCTGGGAAAGAAATTTTAAAAACCTGAAAGTCTTAATTGTTAGCCTTATTAGTAATTAAGAAGAAGCCCAGGAAAGAGAAGTAAAATAATCCGAATGGCAGTCCTTCACTGGCACGAGCAATGAAAGCAATAGGCCTCCAGCATGCATTTCAGCAGATGAATGGATCTTCGAGGGAGAGAAATATCGCCCCGAATGAAAAGTTAACACATTTACTGACCACACTCGCATCCCATATTTCTCAACATAATGGTAATCTTGCTGAATTCTGTGAAATCCTATTATAGATCATGTAGCATTTACTACAGCATTTAAAGCAGCCAGGCTTCTGTGCTGGAATGAATTTGGGTGGGGGTGGGGGGCGGTGTATAAAATTCTATGTGTGGTCTGAACCTCACACACTCTAGAAGTAAACTCTGTCTTCCCCACACTGCTCTCAACTTGCTGCCCAGGGAGCAGAATCCTCCCCCGTCGGCTGCTCGGGCAACTGAGACCGAGCCACCCCTCCTCCCCCACCGCTCACCGAGGTGGGAAAGGCTCCCACGGACACATATGTGTGCTTCAGGGAGCGGCCGTGCTCAGGATGCAGAGACATACACACAGGGACACATAAGAATGTATATGGGGACACATATAAATATGTACATGAATATGCATACGAGCATGAATATGGATAGGTGTGTGTCTAAATCACGGCCCACAAATCTGTCGTCTTCAAAGTGCAGAGAGATTTTTCTTTATCTCATAAGGCGAATTTACTCTCTGGTCTCCTTCCCCAGGACCCTTCCTCCTCCCCTCACTAAATCCACGGGCCTCCTTCAACAGACTCACTTCCTTGGCTCCAAATCCACATCTCCAGCCCCGACACCTTCCCAGCCTCATGCTCAATGTGTACCGTCATCTTCCAGAAAGACTCTGCCTGCACCTAAAATGACAGCCACGCCTCCGCTCCCTCCTGCTCTGGCACAAGGGCGGGGAACCCAAGCCTGAGTCTCCCAATCTTCCATCTTTCACACAAAGGCCAGGCCATGAAATGTCAAGATTTTTACCTCTCCACCATCGCCTTTCCAGTCCCTTCAACTACCCAGCTGAAGTCTCTCACTGTGGCTCTGCACAGTTTCCTCTGGTTTGGGCTCCTCACCACATGCCATGAAATAATCACAGGTGAGTTAACTACCCTGGAGCCCAGCTTTGACCGGGAGTCCCCCGCCCTCACGGAAACCCCGGGCATGCCCATTCGCCATGCAGTCAGATCTTCAAAAGGCTGATGCTGGAGTCCCAGGGCCCACCTGAAATCACAGATCATGACACTACTTCGTGCCAGTGGTAGATCACACACCTGTTTCCCATCTGCCTGGTAATCTATGGAGAATGCTAGTTCCTCCTTCCTTAAATTTATAAGGAATAAAACAGTAAGTCATTACACTCGATGACCTGCCCACAGGAAATGTTCTCTGCTATTGTTAATATTAATTAATGTTACTGAGGAAATTCCTTGCTTTTTAACCTTAATTTGAAGTCCTCGGTAGCCAGGTTCCCTTCCAAGTCATTCCCCTCTTCCCCTTGGTGAACTCGGCGTCCCAGCCCAGGGGAGTCGTTCACTGCCCTGTCAGCACCAAGCTTTTCCGCTCGGCACTGCGCGTTCGCTGTTCCCGTGAGCCAGAAAACCATCTTCCCTAACCCAAATCTCTGAAGCTTACATCTTCAGCAAGCTGTAGCTTAAATTCTCCACGGGGGTAAAAAAAAAATCTCACTTCTCTTAACACTTTATTACTAAGACAGCATTGGAGTATGAACTTTTGTTTTCTCAAAATTGCCTAGAGCAATTCTGCACACACTGAGCTCTCAATTCCCCAAGTGGCGACTCGAGGGGGTGGAGGAGCCCCACTGCCCTCGAGGGTGCACCACGGGCCGCGTGGCTCCCGGAACACCAAAGCCCAAACTGGCTTAAGAACTACCAGTAGTTAGTAAACACATCACCTTTTTTGGTTAATTTAACATTTATATAATTGGAACAACTAATGATTATATATCTAAAATTCGATTTCTTTTCTCACTATAAGTAAGGATTTTAGATGCTTTAATAAACCATCTTAATAAGTGTGAGCTGTCAATGAACCCACTTCATACCTACATGACTTCATATTGCTTGGAGTCTGTCTCTTTGAATTTATAACGTTTATTCCAGAGAGATGTATAAACTTCTTATAGTGGAGTATGAATAAATGTATACCAATTCTTAAAAGTGATATGTGCATCTGCGATTATTACATATTATTCGCTCAATAACCACTCCATGTCATCTTCAGATGGTATTTATTAAGGACCCAGACACTCATGCTGCAGGTCAGAAACAGAGCCACTGTTCATTCCAGCTGCTACTTATTTCAACATCTAATATTTTTAAGGGAATGGGTGGTTCTCCGCTATTGAAAGTTCATAACTGTCAAAACAAGAAACTGACTTGGTGACAGAGGCTTACCATGCCAATAGCACAACAATGCTAGACCATACAGTAAAAAGACAAATTCTGTCAGTTTTTCCACCTGAAAGTCTGTTTCTATACATTCGCTGCATATCCAGCCAACTGAAGGGATGGAAAGTAAAGAACCTTCTGCTGTAATGTAGCCAACACAGCGAGTGGGTTTCCTTTTCTAACTTTATTTTTTTAATGTCCTGTGGACTCATCATAAATCATTTCCAATGTAATTCTCCTGCTTCCCAATTTTAACTGCCGGCCTTACTTAAAGAATTGCCTCTATATTTAACAGGTTCCATACCCATTCTGAGCAGCTAGGAAGCTAAAAAAGTGTGTTGTTCTAAAATGCATCATTCAACTGCTTAACTTTTTATGCAGCTTAGATGTTAAACATCCCAGTCGTCTTACCTAGCAGTGATTTGAAAACTATATACTATGCACGACTTCCCAGTAATAAAGAAAATCACAGTTTGGGCAGGTTCCACAGTTTTCAGTTCTAGGTTTCAGGTGAAATGCTTTTATAAATGTGTGTTCTCTGAACCCACCCGAACATGCATCACTTCATCAGCAACAAAAAACATGAGTATTCAACACACCTGCACATTTTCTTTTGCTGTGAAGTAACACACACACTGTAAACCTGACTTTTTTAAAAAACCTGTAGACTATTAGGCCTTTCATTAAAATTAAATAAAGTTTCCCAAAGCACAAGGTAACAGTTGACACTTAGTTGCTTTCAAGGGTCCTCCAGGGAGGAAAGGGAAGAAGAAAAAAACCTGCGGTGGCAGTTACAACAAATTAACAACATATAATAAAAATGCCATAAACATGCGGCATACGTAACAACCTCATCAAGTCTGCGAGGCGGGCAGATAAAAGTGATTAACTGCCAGGATCCTTGAAAAGAAAAGAAAGCTGCTGCGGCGTCATTCGTCACAGCCGGCATCCCCACCCTGAAGCTAAGCCGGCCGCGCCGACCGCGGGGCTTACAGGAGCGGGCACCCCCAGGAACGGCCTCTCCACTTCCCATTTTATTTCCTGGGACATCAGGGCAACAAGTACGTTAGGGCCACTTTTTAATTAAGGCGTGGCTCTGGGAAATATTAATACAGGTCTCAGAATTCTCGTCTGTATCAACAGAGACAGACCAGCAAGAACGCACTATCAGTGCACTGGTGTTCGGGGCAAACGCAGAGGCGCCCGTCCGTCCCGCTGGCTGCGGCCCCGGCTCCCCACCAGAGCAGAGGGCTCTGCGGGCGGCCTGTGCCCGAGGCGTGTGCCCCAGGGCCGCGCGGGGCCGTGTCCCTTCTCGTAACGGACACGCACGTGCGGGAAAACCGAAGCCTGCCCACGAGGTGGCTCCTGGGCCGCGACAGAGGCCGCTGACTCGGGCGGCTGGGCTCCCGGGTGACGGAGACAATCACCCCGACAGGCGGCAGCGCCCAGGCCGCTTCGCGCTCAGCTCCCGTTCTCCAGACAAGCGGCTGTCACAAGAAGGGGATTAACACACTGACGTGAAAAAATAAAAACTAAAATAAAAAAATTTTAAAGTTGAAGGGGTTCAAACGAACAAACTCCTACTTGTCCCTCACAGGAAAAACAAAGAGCTTCCAGAAGCATCTCTGAGGTGTAGCACAATATGAGTAGATTATAACAATTACACCCATTATGGATAGGGTAATTGAGAGTACCTGTTTGGGTAACAATGACTTTCTTGAATTCCTTGTAACAGAGGGTCTATTTTTAATCACTCTTTTTGCAAAAACTTGCATAATTTAACAATAATTGCAGATTTTTAGTTTTTATGCATCCACAAGAACATAAAGGGAAAACCATAAATTATATACTAACTCCAGCTGTTAAAAGTTGGCATTTTGTCTCAAACAGAAAAAAAGTTGAAAAATCTGTTTCCTTAAACCAAGGAAATGTGGGAAAAGGCCATCCTGCCAGTGGAGCCTCCAGCACCCGAAAGCTCACGCTGCGGTTTCTCGTCGAGGCAGCAAACTCCACCGAAAGAGAAGTTGCTGCCAACTCAAATACTGTTTGCTTTCACACCCAAGAACAAACTGTGTGCACGGCGAAGGCATCGGAAGGGCTGGGGCAGCTGCCGAGGACGGAAGGAGGGTAACAGTGGTATCAGAGCTACTGTAAACCGGTTCTCGCCTCCGATCAGCACGCGCCCCCGGGCACGCCACCACCTTCTCCGGGCCCAGCGGCCCGAGTCTGTACCTGCTGTAATTCAAAGCCTCTTTCCACGTCCACAAGCCAAGAGACTTCAGAAAAAGGAGGGGAAAGTCGCCCAGACAAATGAGACACATACTCCTTCGGTGGGATCCCGAGCGGCAGTGAGCTCAGGTCCCCATGGAGCAATGAGAAATTTCCAGATCTCCGGGCGACAGGCGAGGCTCTCCCTGTGCGCGGCCCTGCAGAGGAAGTGCTCCTGCGGCCTCAGACACCGAAGGCCCGGCGCTCTGCCAAGGCAAACAGCAGCAGTGCCAGGCGTCCCTGCGCAGAGACCCTCCGCAGCCAACCCCCTGGACGGCTGTCGCTAAGGGAGCGCCCGCAGGAGTGAGAATTCTATAGGGAGAGAAAACAACCCGTCTCCGAAAAGCAAAGGTCTATCCCAGGGTGACTTTTCTTTCCAGTTTCAAGCAAAGAAAGGCCGAGTTCTCACTGGGATGGCACCGTTTAAGCCCCAAATTTAAAACGGTCAAATAGGAAATATTTTTTTCCTTTCCTTTGCCTGTACTGCTTGGAAGTAATAGTTGAAAGTATTGTGCAATTGGTTAATATGGTCAATTTCATGTTATGCATATTTTACCACAATAAAAAAAGGTCTGTGCAGTGCCATGGAGGCGGGGAGGAAAGGGCCAAGCTGTACCTCCTGGAACCCGCCCGCGCTGCCTGGTGCGCGGTCCAGCCAGCATCAAACACGGGATCACTGTAAGGGGGAGTCCTTTTCAAGGTAGAAATCATATTGTTTCTTCAAAACCCCTACTCCAACCGCCCCCCCTTTCTCTAAACACTGTTACAGAAAACAGCTCACACACAGGTCACGGGCTCAAGACACCGACGTGAAGGAGATGGCGGCTCCGTGGGAGCGGACCCAGGACAAAGCATCGCATATTTCCAATGCCAGGTTGGACTTCGTAGAGCTTCAATATTAAGGACCAACTTTAGTGACTTCCTCTAGTTCAAAATTAGAAACCTTTTTCTTACTGTCTTAACCACCCACGCCTACTGCCCCACCACAAAAAGTTTGATGGTTTAGACACAGGTGGAAAAAAATCTGTCCAACTAAACAAAGGCCGCCTTTCTTCTCAAATAAAAAGGAGCGTAAGAATTTGCCAGCTGTTCCCCCCAATCACAACCCTACAGCAGACTCTCCTTGCCTCCAAAGTGATGGATGTGATGTCGCTTGCTTCTTTCATCACTCCCTACCTTGTCTGGTCGCTGGTGAAAACCAGGAAGCCACAGACACACACGGCCTTTTGCTTACGCGGCCTCAATTCTCCAAAGCCAGGCGGCTGCCAACGTCCTTGCAGCCAACGGTAAACAGGCCACAGGGTTCACGTCCACTGCAGAGCACTACCACACTGAACATCTGGCCACGAACGAACGGATGCCCGCTGACTCTCAGCATTGGGCAGCTGATGAAAAATTCAACATTTTCCTTGTTGGCACAGTTGTTTTGGAGAATTCTCTAGAGCTTCCTGAATTATATTAAGAAAATTTCACTGCAGCAATCTATATCTGTGAGAACAGCTGGTGTTGAAAGGGATCTGCTGCTCTCTCGTGCTGGGGGACCTCATGTTAGATCAGGACAGTTTACTACATTTGTCCTTGAAAACTTATACTTCGTGCTGAGGAACTGGGCAAGGCAAACGGTAGGACGGGCGGCTCCCAGGGCTAGGTCCACACAAACAAACCTCTTAATCAGGGTAAAAAAATCTATTCCCCAGCTAAACCTGGTTCAGGATTTCTCTTAGAAGATATACCCAAACAGTCATCAAAACTGTTGTTGGGCTCTGAAATCAGATTGGTCCTACTAGGGTTACATTTTCTGAAGGGTTTTCAGTATAAAACATTCCCTAGTCCTTTACAAAACCCAACGAGATTCAACGTGTCCAGATATTAGTTTTTACCACATGGACGGTTTTAAACTTAGCAAAGTCATTTATAAACCTAAGGGTGACATTTTCGAGCAAACTAAATGTGATCTGGTGTGTTACGTGCAGCACTGGGAGAAGTCACGTTCACAGAGATGCCCACTGACTGTTAAGGAAAGGAAGTCTCTAAAATATAACAACAGCCTTTAAAGAAATTAACTTCTTAATGGGTATATGTGATATATTATTATTCTTTTTGTTAAAAAATAAAGGAAGTGGTAAACTTAGGTCGAGCTAAATTTAGGCTATTATCTATGCAGCATAAATTTCACTTCTGTGTATAAATGCTAACTTGCATATTTCTCCATGGTAACTAAACTATGATTAAAACAACAGTGAAACCAGCCTTGAAAGCCACCTTTTTAACTAGGAACAACCTAATTTTAAAAAAATACTTGAACTTTGGAAATTTCACGGGCATCTCATCACCCTTTTCCCAGTAGAAAGCTCCCTTCTCGGTGAGCCTCTCGCTGCAGCACGCTGGGCCAGGCCACAAGCACCCTTTCTTCAGGGTCATTTTTTCTTGCCTTGTGCACTCTAACATGAGTGGTACAGTAAGATTATAAAGACTAAGACTCTAATAATTCTTCCCAAAAAGGAAGTTATTCTACCACTTGGAAGGGACTGATTTACCTAGAAAGCATCTTCACATTTTACAAAAAGAACTAATGAAAGAAGTGAGAAATTCCAAAGTGAAGTGACTGAGATGGCAGCCACATTCAGACTCATTTTTTTATTGAGATAGTCTTGTAATTTACTAATGAAGAAATGGGCTATTTTATTGGTGAAATTAAAGAAATAATTATAATATGTCCAAGAATAGTAAAAATGTAGGTATAGGCAGTATTTTCTTATTTAATTATAAAACATAAAAGTAGATTTGAATGTGAATCATTCTGAAACCTTAGAATTAGGTTTAGAATTTAAATACTGAAAACCCCTTGAAGTCGAAACACAATCATAATAGGTCAGGTTTGGTGAGAAAATCATGACTCATATTCATGACACATTTCCAGAAATGCCTCATATTAAAACTCTGTTATAATCAAACACTGATGCCCATGTTTTGTTTTGTTCTGTCTCCTGGTCTTTACATGATGTAATGTCTAAGGCCCCATTTCACACTGCTAAGTAACGATGACTATATAAGACTCATGATAAAAAAACCCTCATAAAATGTCACAATTTAAAATTTTACGCATCCTGGCCTCTGCAACACCGTGTACCTTTGCACAGTGGCTGCTAATTAGGTAACAATGGTATTACTACAATGTCTATAAAACCTGCCTTTAAAACCAAATTCTGTTAAAAATAGTCTTTTCAAGCTGACATAGCCCATTTCCAGGGTCATATTTAAAATAATTAGTGCTATTGCTAGTAAATGTTCTAATAAAACTCAAAAATGATTTCTAAGCAGAATGCAAAATTCTCCTAACCTTAACAATAAAAGTCTTCCAGTAATCTGAGATAATCTTTCCAAGGGGTAGCTATGAAATCAAAGAAGTGTAAGATTTTAAAATTCAGATTCCCTGGGGCCCCGGACATAGTTCCTGAAAACCAGTCCCGTGAACTGGCCTGACGCACGCTGGGACCCTGCCGGTTCTCGGACCCACGGACGCCCCGTCCTGCGGGGCGGAGCAACAGGTGCGAGAGGCTGAAAAGCAGTCAAGGCCACTCCTGCACCAAACATGTCACCTCCTGTGGACAGACTGCCACAAGAATCACCAGCCCACAACGGCAGGGAAGCCGCCCGGTCCCCACGCGGACCCCAGGGCGGTCCTGGAGGCATGGGAGTCCTGTCGGACAGGAGCCAGGGTAAATCCTCCTTGGAGTCAAGTCTTTAACAGCTAACCTTCTTTTTAAGCTTCTCTGTATTTCGAAGTCAGTGCAGCTGAGACAAGCAACCCAGGAGGCAGGAGCCGCAGGTGGGGGCCTCCCAGCATCCCGGGCGTGAAAGGGGGGCAGCCTGGGAGGCGGCCCCGCTCCTGGAAACCCCCTCGGGGGCAGGGCGGGCGCCCCCCCGCCGGGGCCGCCGGGCTTCTCCGTGAGTCACATAAACCTCTTTCATAAAGAGAAAAACGCATTTTTTATCATTAAGAACATCAGGTGTTTCAGTAGGTAGGGGAACTATCAGTAACAGCGTCTCCCGAATATCCGCAAGCGCATTATTCGAGGCGCCGCCCCCGGGTCACTGTCCAGCCTGCAGCCGGCGGTGCGGGGCCGCGGGCGGCGGGCGAGGGCAGCCCCGCCGCTGCGCGGTTTCTTTCTCTGAAACTTGACTCCCAGCATTTCAATTTTATTCATCGCTTTCTAAGGTTCAGCGTATGAGTCATAAAGCACCCGCGCGCTCGGCGTGGAGGGACGGCGTCCAGGAGAAGCACGTGCGCCTGAGCTCCGGCCGCGCCGGCGGGGCGGGGCCCCCGCGTGGCCGCCCCGGGAACTGCAGGCGGGCCGAGCCCGCCGAGGCGCGGCCCCCACGGCCCCGCTCACGCAGGAGCGCCTTGTCCGCGCGGACTGGCTAGCGGCCTCCAGTGACAGCCCGGCCGTGGGCCACCGCCACGGCTCTGCCCTCCCACATCCTTCCCGCGTGCGCGCTGTGCCGGAGCGTGGGGCGGGCCTGGGGGCGGGCCGGGTGCCGGCGCTGCGCAGACCCCCGGCGCGCTCCCGTCCTGGGGCCAGGCCCCGCGCACGGCCCCTCCGCGCGGTTCTCCACGAAGCTCCAGGGCGCTGAAGGAGAGGGGGGCCAGGGGGCCAGGGGGCCAGGGGGCCGGGGGTGCAGGGGGGGCCGAGAGGCAGGGGGGCCGGGGGCAGGGAGGCCAGGGGCAGGGAGGCCGGGGGGGCCTGGGGCCGAGGGACAGAGGGGACCGGGGGGGCCGGGGAGCAGGGAGGCTGGGAGGAAGGGAGGCCGGGGGGCAGGGAGGCCGGCGGGCCGTGGGGGACGAGGGACCAAGAGGCAGGGAGGCCGGGGGTGCAGGGGGGGCCGAGGGGCCCGGGAGGCCGGGCAGCGGGCAGCGGGCCAGCGGGGCAGCGGGCAGCGGGGCAGCGGGGCGGACCGGCCGGCCCGCAGCGCTGAGCGTGGCCGTCCCCGGAGCTCCTCCGGCGGCGAGGAAACGCTCGGGAGCACCCGCTCCCCTCGGCCGGGCCTCAGCCTCCTGAACAGGCGCTGTCTGCGGATAATACTTTTTTTTTTTTTTAACATATCTTAATTGCTTTCAGAGAGAGGAAAGAAGAGGGAGAGAGAGACATCAATGATGAGGGGGGCACTGATGGAGCCCGCAGGCCGGGCATGTGCCCCGAGCGGGCATCGAACCCGAGCGCCCGGATGCCAGGGGCGCTCAGCGCGGGCGCCCGGGCCCCGCGGCCAGGCCGGCTCCACGGCCCGACGCCCCTCCCTCGGCCGCGCAGAGCCCGGGCCTAAGCCACGTCTCGCTTCCACTTCTTCTGACTGCTTTGAATTCTCATGTTTAACTTCTCTCTTTCCTTCTTTAACACTGTGGGGATTTTCCCTCTTTAAAACCTGACAGAAACGTAAGATATTTCAGTTTTGCTATGAGGCACTAAGCAAATTGAAAATATCACTAGCACGTTAGTCTCATTAGTTTCCTTTAAACTCCTGCTTGGCTGGTATAAGCTAATGTGAACCTTTCTCACCCTGTTTAAATTCCACCATAAAACCTGTACCCAACAAGCACACACGTGGATCATTTGTCACGCTCCCCGGAGCAGCTGTGCCACCCGCCCGGTGACACGCAGGCTGCGTGTGCACCTCGGCTCTGCTCCCCTCCCGCAGCACCGGGCTGCGCCTGCCGCAGAAAAGCTTTTAACAACCACATCTGGCTGCTAATAAATCACTGCACTTTGTCTTCCTGCCAAAACTCCTCCTTTATCTAACTTACATCTTCATGAGGAGATAGGAAATCACACATTATGGTGACAAACAATTGTAATTATGTCATTAGTAGCCATTTAGTCTACAAAGGTGCCCAAAAAGGAAATAGAATGCGCAATGAGAAATACAGGATAATACATTGATCACAGTCCTAAGCCGCTTTTGCTTCCTGAGTGTGGAAAGCTGGCCCGACTCTTGGGCACAGCAGGCAGTAATGGCATACCACTTTATGAACTATACGGCAATTTCATTCCCCAGTCTACTTAAAAATAAAAAAGTATTTAATAGCTTGATTTAGACATAAAAGTTATTTGTGATGCCTTGCTGATTATAATATTTATTTTTCAACTTTTTGTAGAAGTGATTCTGTGTTAGGAAAGAAACTCAAATCATTCGGTTTAGACAACTGAACTGTACATGCACACACGTGAGCACATGCATAGGTAAACACTTTTGTATATATGTGTGGGCATATGTATGTATGTATGTGTGACATGTATACACACACATTCCTACAGGGGTCAAACATTCTATAAGGACCCCAAGTAGTGAAGAAAAAACTACAAAATAGAGATTTAAGAAGATGTGTCATTTATCCTGTATCCCACCACTTCCCGCCATGCAGTTTAGTAATCAGAAATTCAAGCAGAGCCCGGCTGGCGTGGCTCAGCAGCTGAGCGTCGACCTATGGTCTAGAAGATCTTGGTTCAATTCCTGGTCAGGGCACATGCCTGGGTTGTGCACTCGATCCCCAGTAGGGGTCATGCAGGAGGCAGCAGATCAATGACCCTTTCATCACTGATGTTTCTCTCTCTCTCTCTCTCTCTCTCTCCCTCCCTCCCTCTCCCTTCCTCTCTCTGAAATCAATAAAGACTATTAAAAAAAAAAAAAAAAATTCCAGCAGGTTTCAAAATACAATTGACCCCAAAACAACGCTGAGGCTGGGGTGCCAGGCCCACGTGCAGGCAAAAATCCTCATACAACTTGTGATTCCCCAAAAACTTAACTACAATCAGCCTTTGGTATCCACCAGGGATTGGTTCTAGGACCCCTGTGGATATCCAAATCTGCGGATACCAAAGCCCCTTATACAAAGTGGCTTAGAGCAATGCACATAGTCAGCCCTCCACAGTCCCGGACATCCAATCACACATAGAAAATAGTGTTTTCAATCCGTGGTTGGCTGAATCCACAAATTCGAAACCTGGGGATACAAGGGCCAACCATATATTTATTGAAAAAAAATCCACATATAAGTGGACCTATGAGGTTCAAATCCATTTTGTTCAAGGATCAACTGTATTTGGGTGCTCCCAGAGTTTTAAAACCCTATGCATTTCTCCAAAGACAATAAAAATCAAATGCATGATTCTGCATAGCACATCGCTCAAACATCTACCCAGACTGAAGCAGGAGAACAACCCGGGAAAGAAATGGGCCAGGGGTAAAACGTTGAGAGCCTACAGCCAACTGAGATGGAACCTGATGAAATGTTCTCTTGCCAAGTCTCCAACTGTGAAATGCACACACCCAAGATGTGTAAGTAAAACGAATCAGAAGACAATGGGGTTAAACTCTAGCAAAAGCAAAATCATTTTATAGGTAACTTCAGTCAAACTTTCATTTTACTATGAAATCTCTACATGAGATGAGCTTTGAATCAAGTATGTCAAAAATTGCCCTGTTAATTCAACAAATACCTAGTAAATGCCTACTATGTTTCATACCCATCTGGTAATCCAAAAATAATTAAGATGTAGACACAGTGCTGAAGGTTGAAACTTCATGCACTGATGCAAATCGAATTAATCTAATGTTAACAATTATGACCATTATTCCCAGATATGGAATTGTTTTATATATGGTGAGCTTTCCGTTTTCACCTTGCACTTGGCAGTGTATGTTTTCTGGTGATGGTCTAAGGCTGAATTCATTAAAAATAACAACAATAAAAGCAAACCTTTTGTAGACCTTCCAGAATGGCTATCATCAAAAAGTCAGCAAACAAGTGTCGGCAAGGATGCAGAGAAGAGGGAACCCTCGTGTACTGTTGGTGGGATTGTAAATTGGTGCAGCCACTTGAAAAACAGTATGGGTGGTCCTCTGAAAATTAAAAATAAAACCACCTTAAGATCCAGCGCTTCTGAGTATTTATTGGAAAAAGATAAAAAACTAGTTTGAAAAGATAAATGCATCCTTATGTTCACTGCAGCATTATTTACAACAGCCAAGATATGGAACCAATCTAGGTACCAACCAGAGATAAATGTATAAAGAAGATGTGATATATATAATCCTATACACACACATTTACACATTTACACAATACACACACATGCACAGACACGCACATACACACACATATGTATACAGGGTGTCCCAAAAAATGTGTACCACTTTCACAGCTAATAGCTCAATTCTGAAAATGAAATGTATTTTAATAAACATCGCTTTTATAATTACTCAAAGTGTGTGTATACAGTTTTGGGGACACCCTATATACACACACGCGTGCAGACACACACAGTGGAATATTCCTCAGCCTCTAAAAGCAATGAAATCTTGCCATTTGCGACAGCATGGACGGACCTAGGCTTAGAAGACACTATGCTCAGTGAAGTAAGTCAGACAGAGAAAGACAAATACCGTATCATTTCACTTCCATGTGGAACCTACACAAACAAGCAAACACAGAGGCTCAAATACAGAGAACAAGCTGATGGCTGTGGGGGGGGGGGGGCGAGAGGATGTGACAAGATGAAGGACGAGAGGCGCTAAGACGTGAGTGAGCGACAGGGTCACGCACAGCGGAGAGCGGGCCCTGGCCGGAGGTCGCTTCACTGGAGCCCCGGAGCCAAAAGGGGGCGGGCTCCGTCCCGGTCAGGGCTGTACAGACGCAGCCAATCCATTCGATGTTTCTCTCTCACATCCACGTCTGTCTGTCTGTCTGTCTCTCTAATCAATAAACACACCCTCGGTGAGGATTAAAAAGAGTAATAATTTTGTGGGGTGACGGATGGGTACTAGATTTATTATGATCACTTCATGAAGTATATAAATGACAAGGAGGCACTATGTTGCACACCCGAAACTAATATAATATTGGATGTCAGCTATAATTTAATTTAAAAAATTTTTGGCAAGCAAGTGAAATATTATGCTCTTTCTTCAATACTGAGGTAAATCTTGACCACATCAGCTGTCAGTTCAACCCGGGATAGACACAAATGCAATAAAGCCATTTATTTCAAAATTTTAATAAACAACCTTAAAACCAGGTATTTAACTAGTTTGGGTGTTTATGAAGCAAAGGTCCTTTCTGTTTCTTCAACGGCCTTACCATTGTTGCTTCGTGTTTACTTTTATCTGAACACAAAACTTCAGATTTTGAAAAGATACTTGGGAAGTAACAGAAGCTGAATTTTTATTCCAGAAGTTGTTAAGAAAAGAACAGATTCCCATATCCACCCTAAGTGCTGTATAATATGAAGACCTTTCCCCCAGCCGGTGTGCTCTGGTTAGAGCATCCGCCCCCACCGAGGGGTCTCGGGTTCGATTTCCAGTCCCGGGCACAGACCCGGGCTGTGAGTTCACTGCGCCTCCCCCCGCCCCCAGTCAGGAGCCAGGGCGGGAGGCAATCGAAGGCTCTCTCTCAGGGATATTTCTCTCTCTCCCACTATCTGAAGATCAATGGAAAAAATAACCTTGGGTGAGAATTAGCAAAAAAAAAGAGAGACATGTTTTCAGTGCCCTGGGGAATGAGAAAGTGACCGTTACAGACAAAAACAGAAAGTAAAATTACAGCAATGGAAACCTGGAGTCAATGAGAACAGGGGGCCTTCAGCCAAATATACCAACTTGTTATCAGCTTGATTTTCTCTTAGTCGGCCCAAGGTCCCAGGACATCTGTTAGTCCTGGAGTCCTCCTTACCCCTACTCAAAAATCTCTGACATTTAAAATTTTATTTTTTCTAAGAAAAGCTTATCTGGAGCTCACATGCTTCTCCAGTTACATATGAAAGAAACTACTCCCATCAACATTACCTTTATTTATCAACTCTCCTGCACATGCCCAGGGGTACTAGCAGTTCAAAAGTTCAAAAAGATTTTAAAAATAAGCCAAGACAGAAAACAGGCACCGATTCCTATTTGGAACCTACGTTCTGGTGCCTTCTAGCATTCTCTAGACGGTGGAGCAAGAGGAGTGACAAAAGGCAGGGAGGAAGGAGCTGCCAGGGGGGTGTCAGTAGGTGTAGATGGCATTTCTCACACTGAAAAACCCATCTCTCCCACAGGCTGTGGGCCTGAGCACGCACGGCCCACACATCACCTCAGGACGCAGAGCAGAGGAAAGCCTCGTGCACTCGGAACTCGTGCTCCCCTTTACTCCTATATTTCCCCTTTCCTTTTATCCTAGCTTGGCAGCGACTGCCCGGCGGCCGGCTGAGAAAGCTGGGAGAGGAGGTCTGTGCCGGGCGGCCGGCGCTCTGAACGCCCGGCTCTCGCTGGGTAGCCGCTGACGGCCTCTCCGACCAGGTTTCCAGCTCAACAGGAGGCGAGGCTCCTGCTGTCCCAGCAGCGCAGCGGCCTCTCGTCAGAGACATGACACAAGTGGACTGGGCGCGACCGGAATGGTCCGGCCCGGCCCGGCCCCAGGCTCGACCCGCCCAGCGTGCTCCGCCCCTTTCCCACGATGGCGCGAGGGAAGGAGCGACACTGGTCTTCCTCACTGCAATCAACTGTCCTGGTAATCCTACTCTGGAGAAACTCTGGTGCATGCCAAAGATGTTTATAGAAATGAAAATAGAATTATAAATGCCCATCAACATTGGAATCAATAAGAACGGTTCATCATCAAAGGACGGAATACTGTGTAGACTCTCAGCCGGGGAAGCTGGATCTACCGGTATTAGCACTGAATCTTTCTCAAAATCAAGGCTGAATGAAAAAGCATGAAGTACTTAGGATACAATATAGTTTGATGCTCAATTTATAAACTAAATGAACACTCTCAAAAAAGGCTATCTGTACATGTAAGTCAGTGTATAAGAATGAAATGGAATGAGGTACCCCAAACTCCTGGAGGAATTCGCTCCTGAGGAACGGGGAGAGGAAGGGTTGAGGGGTCCTGGCTGCTACTGAAATGTTTTCTTTTTCTTAAACACGTTACGATGCCTGGCTGGGCATGGTTCAGGGGTTGAGCGTCGACCTAGGATCCAAGCGATCGGGGTTCAATTCCCGGTCAGGGCACATGCCCGGTTGCGGGCTTGATCAATGACTCTCTCATCATTGATGTTTCTATCTCTCTCTCTCCCTCTCCTTTCCTCTCTCTGAAATCAATAAAGACATATTAAAAAAAAAAAACTTGATTAAACACGTTATGAGCCAACAGGACAGAATGTTAACAAGTGTCACTCAAGGAAGAGGGAGTGCAGGTGCCCGCTGATCCTCCCCCTTGCCTCTAACTGTTACGCCCTGGCCTCTTCCTTCAGCCCACCCCCCTCGATTTAATTTTGAAGATAGTTTAAAAATCATTCAACGAGCAAGCTGTCTTTGTACATACACTCCCAGAGCTTTTATAAGCAAAACCAGATCAGTTTCTCCAAAGAGAAAGTCTAGTTTTGGGGGTTTGCTCAGGGTTTTTTGTTTGTTTGCTTGTTTTGTTTTGTTTTCTTGGTGGAAACGTCATAACCCAAACCACCTGGATACTGGTACTGTGAAGTTGGACCCCTTCAAATCCACAAAACCTGGACACGTTTGCACACGGCGGACCACCAGCTGCCCGTCTCAGCTCCAGTCGGTGAGGACAGAAAGCTGGGCCGCACCTCCGGGCCTTTCGGAACAAGCCCGTGGCTCCCCATGGCAAGCCTCCAGGCCCACGGCTGCCAGGTGGCGACGACGGTACAGGCGAAACAGAAATGAGGGCCACGTTTCTGGGTATGGGCTGGGACCAGAAAAGGATTATGAGGACCCATGCATGCCCCGCCCCGAGGAGAGGGACACCAGTCCCGAAGACGACAAAACTGCCCGTCCGAAAGGGTGCTGTGTGAGCCCTGAAGACGACCAAATTTAACTTCGCTGTTTGATTTTAGTAATATTGACACCAATGATGACAAAAGATGTTATATTTTCTAAAACAAATGAGATGGGGCAGTGACCTACAAATAATTATCTTAAAGGAAGGAACAAGTGAGGGTGTCCCTTGGAGGGAGAACTCGGCTGTTCCTTCTGACACTGTTAACTGGTTTCCCAAGAATCACAGGGTCAAAGCACAGATTTTCTTGACACTTGTCCAGGTTTCTGAAATTGCCGTACAAAGGCCATTAAGTACAGAAAGGAAACATAATTGTTGACTTTAAATATGCAGGTAAAAGCCACGGTAAATAACAATAATTTGCTAGAATATTGTTCCATGCAGCATTTCCCAGAAATCCAGCATACAATTTGTGAGCAAGTGCAGGCAAATTAATTGTATACTTTCACCTTTTCTCCTCAACTCACATCCGAGAAGAATAACATTTTACCCCACGCAGAGAAGCCCCACGGGCCATGGAGGGTTTTGAAAAGAACCTAATCAATAGTATCAACTGAACCTGAGATTAGATTAAACGGCAGACAGAGGCAAACGGCCTCTCACTGTTGCGAATCGTCGATCCTGTGGCTCTTGGCCGCCTTCTCCCCGACGGCGGCAACAGGGCACTCTGGTTGATGGCGCAGAGACGGAATCCGGTACAAAGAGCCACCCCCAGCCCAGGGCCTGACGCTGGCAATGGCTTGTGAAACGCCTCTCACGGCGCCCAGGGAGCAGGCTGCCGCCGGCTCCACACTCCCACACTTGCGCCTTGCAAGCCCCGGCAGGCCCCCAACTTGGAGTGAGACCCGGGCTTCAAGTCCAGGCTCCGGGGCTTGTTCCCTTTGCTTGGGACTGTGGAAGAGCTGCTCAGCTTTTCAGATCCTGCCTACGCCCCGTGGAAGGGGTTAATAACAGAAGCTGCGTCAGAAGGCGGTTGTGAAGACAGGTATTAAGTCGGCCGGACGCCGTGCCTACCGTTGCTTCATGAGGCGACACGGCTCTGGGCGTCCAAGCTTCATCATCGGAGCAGTCAGAGTGGCAGCCGCCATTTCCCGAGCAGTTACCATGACAGACACGTGCTCTCCTGTCTCAGGATAAGACACCATGTCGCACATGAGAACATGGAGCCAGGAGAGTAAGTCCCACACACCTGCCGCCCCGAGAAGATGCTGGACAGGAAGCCAGGCCGATCCAATGCCGAGTGGACACCCTGAACCAGTGTCCCACCTCCCTGGTTGCACCTCTGAGCCACTTGGAAAACATGCAAAATACCAATGTCCAGTCCACGCTCCAGACCAATTAAACTGGAATGTCTGGGACCCGGGTGTCAGCATTTTGCCGCTCTCGGGGCGATTCCACCGTGCAGCCGTGCGTGAGAACTATTCTAGTCACCGTACAACACCAGGCCTGGGTCCTTCTCTGATGTATTAGTTTCCGCTTGCTTCTGTTACAAATTACCACAAACTCAGTGACTAAGACACACACACTTATTATTTCCCGGTTCTGGAGCTCAGAAGTCCAAAATGGGTCTCCCCGGGCTAAAATGAAGGTGTCGGCACGGCCACGTTCCTTCTGGAGGCTCCAGGGGAGAATCTGTCTCCTTGCCTTTTCCGGCTGTGAGGGGCACCCGCAGTCCTTGGCATGTGGCCCCTTCCTCCATCGTCAAAGTCAGCAACGTTGGGCAGAGTCCCTCTCACTGCCATCTCTCCGGTTCTCTCTTCACTGGGTGCACGGGGATAATCCTGGTCACCTCCCCCATGCAAGGTCAGCTAATCAGCAGCCTCAGTTCCATCTTCAAACTCAATTCCCTTTTCCCTGTGGCATATCCTACTCCCAGGTTCCAGGGATCAGGACACAGACATATTCAGGGGCATCATTCTGTCCACCACAACTGGTAATCCTTTCTCCAGGGTCATGGGCAAAGGGACACATTCTAAGAGTGACCTGGAAGTGAATCTCAGCCTAGGAGCCTCTCGCTTGCTTAGCAATCTTAATGAGGAGCGTTTTATTTGACTCCACATCTCCGGTACCAAATATAGTGGCTGGAGCATAAAAGGTGCTCAACAGATGTTTGCTGAAAGAGGGAAAGTAGGGCTCTTGCTCTCTCCCGCCAAGCATTTTACACCAGGTAGGACAGAGAGATAACTGGTGTGTTTCTAACTGGATACTCTGTGAGAAATTTCTGCCTGACTCTAAACGCAGCAACTCCACTCTGCTCTCCCATCAGGAATGACATGCCACCCATTCCCCCAGCACACAGAAGCTGCATCTAATTTTACAAGAGCTTGGAAATAATGTGTCCTTTAACTTGAATTTTCTTTGCCAGTGGCCACCACAAAAACAAATTGCTTTCAGTTGGGTGTTTTTCATTGGGTTTGTGTATTGGGTTGTTTTTTAGGGCCAGGGGGAGGAATAAAAGACATTTACTTTTTAAAAAATCATGTTTCTAATCCTTAAAAAGACTAAAATAGTTTCATCCTTTCATAACCTGTCATCACGCATGTTTCTCTAAAATTAAACACATATGGCTCAAGCCAGAGTTACATTATGCACCATATTATGTAATTATCTTTTCAATTTATTACTCCTCAAAATAGAAAAAGATTAGCCTGTGTTTCTTAAGTCTGAGTAAACATATGGCCTGAAGATTGTAAATGACATCCTATCTTTGAAAGAAGTTCCAAGACCAAACACACAATAGCCCATCGTTGGCAAAGGCCATATGTGACATCAGGGTTGTGAGCTATAGAACCTGTGAGTGTGTGCATCTTGCTTTCTCGCCATGTCTTTGATGCCATCAAATATTCCTGCTGGCAGATTACAAACAGGACAAAAACAGGGACCAAAACCTCTGCACTTCAGCATTTCCTATGACTATTAGTGCACGTGGGGCTCTTCAGCCAGGAGGAGCGGTCCCCAGCCATCTGGTGTTCATACCCAAACTACCTGTCTCTCCACAGCTCCGAGCTCTATCCCGCTTCCCCGCAGCCTGTGAACCTCCCATTCTGCATGTGACCCAGTGACTTAAGATCTCTGAGACCCTCGGCTTGATCCCTTGTTGCTGCCCACAACTCCCCTGCCAGCCACTATACTAAGCATCATTCTGGGGGCTCCCTCCCTGCAGAGTTCACAGTTAAGGGTCTGACAATGACCCTATTAGCAAACCTTTCTTCAGCAGGGGGTGCAACCCAAAGATTTTCAATTTGTAACAGGCACAAATTTTTGCTTAGGGCTGCCATGCAAGCATAAAGCAAATATTTCGGAGACAATTCAGATTCAGATTAGTTTGTTTATCCCATGTTGAGGGCCATCAGAAACGAAGTGCGGTGAGTGATTTCTGAGGCCTTTAGTCTTCTTATCTAGAAAGTATGGTTTAAATTAAAAACAATCCAGCGAGTTGAAAACCAGCTGATCCGCTCTCACAGAAGTGTCACCATGTACACATCCACAAGGGTTTAAATATAGATTCTGCTGTGAATGTCTATCAGAAAGTCGCAGGTTTCATAAGACTTTTCCTCAAGAAACTGTAATTGCCAATGAATCGGTATCAATCACTTGCAGTCATGTTGCAAAGTAAATTAAAGATACAACATCTGATAGCACTTTATTGACTAATAGGAACCCTTTTGGATGAGAGATTAAACCAGTTCAGGGTGTTTTACTCAGCTATGATGCAACTGTCATTCATTTTCAGGCCATACCAGCAGTTCTGTTTATTTGCCCTAAATGGGTAACCAGAGGCATGGGGACCAGACACTTGTCTTGTAATAACCACTGCATAGCAGAGCAGCTGGAGCTTGGTTTCTAATCCCTAGGACAAGACTGAAGTCCACTAAAATCAACACTCTCACTTAACTGGGAAAGGATGTATCTCAGAGGCAGTCACTGAACACACCTTTTGGGCTACATTCCATGTTTACCAAACCTTTGCAAGTACAAGTGCCACGTTTGGGTTTTTTCGCACCACATCATTTAATATAGATCAACACTGACATTCCCTAGAGAAACATACAACAGTCGAATCAGGAAAGAGTATGTAGGTGCAGATTCATCTGAGCAGGCTCTCATCACAGGGCCTTTGCACTGCTTCCTCCTTCATAATGCTCTTCCCCAGATACCCCCAGCCCCTCAGGTCTCACTGTTTTTTTTCTCACCCCCACATCCCCACGCGCACTCTCCGCTTCCTCACCCTGACTTATTTTCTGTAAACTACTTATCACCATAAGACACATCATATATTTATTTTATTTCCATCTTCCCTTCTAGGATGTTAGCACTGTGAGATCAAGGCGTGGTTCTGTCCACTGCTGTATGCCCAATATGTGAGGCAGTATCTGGAATGAAAGTGGCACTAAAATACTTACTGAGTGAGCAAATAAACAACAAATGAGTGGATGAATGTGCCAAATCAGCAGGCTTTAGGTCCTCCTCGGCAGCACTAGGCCGGAAGCAGGTGAACCTGTCTACAATCATATAATTACACTAAGGCTCCCCTATCATCTCAATGGAGAGGGGCCCCAGCCTGAGTCATTCCCCTAAAAAGAAAAAAAAGAATTCTTAGGCTCTTCTGAGTGAATAGTGTGAAAAAAAATGAAACAAAAACCTTGAAGTAGAAACAACATAGCCCAGTAGTTAGGTGCTTATTTAACTCTGGGGTCCTACTGCCTGGGTTCAAGTCTCAGTCCTCTACTTAAAAGCTGTGTGGCCCCAGCAGGCAACTCCACCTCTCTAAGCCTCAGCTCCTGCCACTGCGACAGGGTCAGATCAGGCCTTACAGCTCAGTTACAGGAGGGCCAGTAAGGGCTTAAAATAAGCACAGTGGCTGCACAGAATGACAATCGCCGATTGTACCCAAGTCATTTTTCATTTCAAAAGAGCAAATAATTAAGAGAATAGAAAGGAGATTTTGTTGATCTTTTGATACTGTTTTACCTACTTAATTGTCCACAATTTTTTTAAAGGGGAAAATTTCAGCTGGATTATTTTCATGTTTCATTTTTTTCTATTCCAACAAAGTATTGCGTGCTTCCAGTTGTAGCTTCTACTTCCTGATGTCACTTTACCCAAAAGACGCTACTTTCTTCATTCACCACAGATGAGTCCTGTGGCTGTGCACCCCAAGTGCCTCCACACGTCCAGTCGATGTTTCATATGCACTCCCAAAGGGACTGTGGAACTGCTAGGATGCTTTTAAAGAATCTCCCAGGATGCACACTTTGTGCCTCTGGTTTCTTAGAGGGACATGTCATGGAAAAGGCAGGACTTCGGAGGAATATGCTGTTTCCTGACACTTTCCCTCTTCAAAGTTGAGACACACATCATATTTTTGTCCTCTGCATAAAAAAAAGCAATAATATCTTTTTGAGAACAAATATTTTTGGTACGGTTTTCCTGAAGGAAGGCTGGTATTGTCTATTTTCTCACCCACGCTGGTGTTGAAAGCCTACTGGAGGTCTATGCTGACCCTTACCCCGTGTGGCTTCATGTGTGCCGCGGACAGGACAGACAGGCGAGCTCCTTACTCCAGGATCTACATGGGAATTAGGTTCACGTGAGGGGCTCCGCTGTTCGATGTACAGGGGGATGTGGTAGGACCAACACCCTTTGGTCTGAGGACACCACATGACATAAATAGTAACTCTAAGGTCACATATATTATGTATCAGTGATCACACTTTGACACAGCACAATATACAAGATTTCTACAAATCTGCACCCCTTGCTCCATTTATTCATGTTATGTTTCTGCTCCAGGTCCCCTCCCAGGCGGACAGGCCTGTCCTGGAATTACAGGAGAGGCTGAATGGCCTTCACACAGTATTTTCTGACCACGTGGTACCGGTCGGAAGCCTCAGAAGGAGGGCAGGTGGGAAAATCTGAGAAAGGAAGGAGTGGGGGTCACAACATCCGCCTCACTGTCTGGGAGGAGGGAGAACAGTCATCGGCAGCCCAGCACTGTGACTGGTGTGTAGAGATCTGCATCTCACACACGCTCATCCATGTTTCATCTCCATGGACGTGGACCGGCTTGTACACAGAGCAGCCAGCCTCCTACCCTGGTGTCACCTGTCTCCCACAGTCTTGGAAACAACATGTGTTTTCTAGACAAAGGGTTCTTTTTTATGTTTGGCAATCTATTAAAAATCCTTGGGACCCTCAGCAAGAGGAGCAGGCAATACGACCCACAGGGTCTTGAGATGCACCTGGGTCCCCTTGGGCAAGTTACCAAATGTCTCTGAGTCTCAAATGCACTGCCCAAAACTCTGTAAGGGCTCAAAATAATGATCTCCCAAAACTCCTACAAAAAACTGTGAGATTCACAAGGCGGGATGAAATACTTGGTTATAGTGTTGAGTGCCTATTGTATTTCACATTCTGATGAAAGGGGACCCAGTGCCTTTCTGCCATACTCTCAAGGTATGATTCTGTTAAGGAGCTCAAAGCAACAAAAAGTGGGCAAGACCAAGGACTGGAGTGTGACACAGAGGCAACCACAGCTGGGGAGCCAGAGCACCCAGCTACCGCCCCAAATGAATGCTAACCGAGAGGGCCGAGTCCTTCTGAATACTTCTCTCTGGGGAAGGGACAGGGAGAGGCTACAGGCAGGAAAGGTGAGCGCTTTCCACCAGGGCTGTGATCCCGAGCAAGCCGGCTCAGTCCTCCGCACCCTGGCAGTCCCCCGCCCCCATGCTGAGCCCCCCTCCTCCACCTTCCGCCATACATTTTTAAAAAATAGACAAAAAATAAACACATTTTTGGTTAAACATGTTTGCCTAATTAAAAATATTGTCCTGCTTAACACAGGCAAACCAACTGGGGAATTAATGTGCCACCTATCAACACAGTGAGAGTAAAGCTAAAAGTAGGAGTTTCAGCAGGTGCTCTTGGTCCTGATGTGCAGGACTGAGGCCCAAACTCAGACGGGGAGGGAGGGGCAGAGGTCTGCGGGCTACTCAGCGCGCACGCACACACGCACGCACACATGCACGCACACACGCACGCACACACACGCACACACACATGCACGCACACACGCACGCACACACACATGCACACACGTGCGCGCACGCGCACACACATGCATGCACGCACACACACACGCACACATGCATGCACACACACATGCGTGCACACACACACGCTGTCCGTCCAATAAGGAACTGGCTACATAAATGGCAAAACTGCCACATGGTCAATGCCGTGCGGCCACTAAAAGCGTAACGTACATTCCTACTTTGTGACACAGCCAGGCATCCACTCTGTACACTGCACTTCCGTGACTTAATTTCTGTCTTCTCATCACTCATTGGACCTCCCCTCAACTTTTTTTATGAAAATGAACCATCCAGAAAAGTTGAAAATACTATACTTGTAACAATCACATATCCACTTCCTAGATGCTACAAATCAACATTTTGTTCCACTTGGTTTACCATCTATCTCTACCCATCGATTTTATTTTTTCCTCATACCAGAGCAAGAGCCATGACCCACTCAAAGGGGAAAGACAGACTCCCCAGTGCAGGGCAGCATGGTCCCGTTCTGGGAAAGACCAGGGCGTGTGTGCTCAGGAGCCTAGAGCAGCAGTGGAAGGAAACTCCACAGGATGTCACTCGCAATGATTTTATCTTTTCTCCTCATATTTATATGCATGTTTCTCTTTTTCCTCATTTTTTGAGCAATAAGCATTTATTCCTTGGGAAATAAATAGCTTCATAACTCAGGTAAGGAGACAGGGATGAGAAGAGAAACTCGAGACAGACGCAGGCAGAAGGAAGCGCCAGGAGCCACGCCCGTGCCCCTGGCCCTGCCCCTGCCACCCAGGCTCCAGAGAAGCCATGCAAGCGCCAGTCCCACCGGCCGCCCGAATCCTTCCCGATGGAGCCCTAAAGCATCCTGGTCACCTCGCCGAGACGCTCAGTGGGCAGTGAGGGGTTTCCTGGTCCCAAGCTCAAATCTGGACCAGCTGTCATCAACAGTGCACCACATCAGGGTCAGAGGACAGCCCTCGCCTCCGCACCCAGCGGGGGACTCCTGGTCGAAGGCACTTGGTCAGCACCCACGGGGGCCCCTGCCTGCTCTGGGGTCCAGCCACAGCCCGGACCCAGGACTGCCCAGCTCAGCACCTCTGCAGCAACGCATCTGTCTGCCAATTTAAGGACTTTGTGGAGAAGCCTTGGACCTCCTTTCCGATTACTGAAAGAGGGCCCACGGGAGGGAGATGCCCTCTGCCTCCGGGCCGCTCTGCAGCAGCTCTTGGGAGGCTCGGGGACATGGCCGAGCCTCTGAGCCGTCCCTCTGTGAGCGCCTCGGGTGAGGTACAATCACACAGTCACAGGGCACACAAAACAGAAATGATAACACATCAGCCTCAAAGTTTTGAAGTTTAAGCGCCTCTCACTGGGGGAGCAGCAGAGTCTAACAGCGTCAGTCCGGAAAAGTTTTCAAATCCTGCGTCTAGCTTCTCGTTAATAACTCATTGCCACGTTCTCACTGAGAACACTGTGTTCTCCTGGTGCCTTCTCATTGTTATTTATCGCTCTTTAAAAACATTCAGAAGTATCTCTAAAGTACGCTGTAAGCACACCCTGGTGAAGTCCAGGTATTTAGAAATACAGCATTAAGTTCTCATTCATATCTTAAAGCCACTGATACTTAAACTTCTCCCCACCCACAATACACACGCGTTTATTCCAAAGAACAGGTCTCCTTGCCAAGGAAGGAGGCCGGGAGGAAAGTGGGTGAGCCCCACCCCCCCAGGGAGGCCACAGGCACATGTGTGTGTCGGGGACTTGGAGAGAGAACCAAGCACAGCCCAAAAGGTCTGTCAAAAGAAGCTTTCGTTCCTCATGAAAAACATGGGGAACTGATCCCAATGATTAAAGTTAACATCTTTAAGAATGATAGCTTTTCAATCTATAAATTATGCATATAACTTTCACTCCTATTGATAACAAAAGCTACTTCAAGCTTCCGTGAAACCTGTAAGCTTTATAAGACATAAACATAGAAGCATGTTTTTGAACCTGGGTCCTTGATGTGAGAGCCAATATTTACACAAACAAAACCCAGAATGTCAAAAGCAGAAGGGGACTGCCTCATTCCACAGACAGGGACACTGAGGCTGAGACATGCTAAGTGGCTTCTGCACGTTGCTGGGACATAAGTGGTCTCGTCACACCCGGTGAAGAGGCTGGGGCTGGGGGAGATGGCGTTATTAGGAAGTGGAAGTAGGAGCAGAAAAGAAACTAAAAAATTGTTGTTGGTTTTCCATTATAGGCTTTTTTTACCAAATCTTTGGATATTTGAGTATGAAATAGTCATGACCACAAATTGCCTTTAACCTCACAAAACAAAGAATCACCCCCTCCCCAAAAGAACCTCAATTCTAACATAAAGGCAACTTTAGAGAACTGATAAAGTAAACCACTTGAGGAGTAGCCACTTGGTTTATAAGTAAGCCATTAAGTTTGGGGTTTTTGTGTGTTTCTGCCGTTGCTCGGGGTTTTTTTGGTTAATCTTCACCGGAGGATGTTTTTTCCATTGCTTTTTCAGAGAGAGTGGAAGGGAAGGGAGGGGAAGAGAGAAAGAGAGAGAGAGAAACATCAATGTGAGAGAGACACATCAATTGGTTGCCTCTCACACGGGCCCCCACCAGGGGCGGGGAGGGAACCCTCAACCCAGGTACGTGCTCTTGACCAGGAATCAAACCCGAGACCCTTTGGTGCGTGGGCTGTCGCTCTAACCATTGAATCAGACAGGCCAGAACCATTAGGTTTGGTTTTAAAATAGGACTTCAAAACGACTCAAAATAATAAAAAGTTGAGACTTCAGCATCTTTCACAACAGGAACAATAAACCAACTATGAAAGCCATTTGCTGAGGAAATATTTACAAAATTATCTACTTTGTGCAGGCACTGTGTATAGAGATGACTACAACGGTACCCAGAGTTATATTCTTGTCTGCTGACGCTGGTGAAAACACTGGCATTAATCAATACAGAAACAAAGAGACATATAAACTACATTGGGAGGAAAGCCACAAAAGCACATTATATGGAGTGTATTTGGAAATACAAAGTTTCAGAAGGGCGTTGGCATAGTCAGATCAAAGAAGGAGGAGATTACGATTGACCTAAGGGCTAAAGGACAGGTAGGAGGTAAGCAGGCAAAGAAGAAAAGGAGACATACTCCAGACAGAGGGAACAGTATATACAAAGGCCCTGTGGCACCAAGGAGCATAGTAAGACACAGTCAGGGTGGGGGGTGGTAGGAAGAAAAAGGGGAGTGAGGGGCAGCACAGAATGAAAAGAGGTGGAATTCACACTCTAAAGGCTATACCGATTTTGTAATAGAATTTTGTCTTCATCATAAGAATAATGGGAGGTCAGTGACAGGACCTCAGCTTGGTAAACAGGTAAGTGGGACACGATCATGTCTGCATTTTGAAAAGATGACTCAGGCTGCTAAATGGAGCCAGTCAGTATATGATAAAAAAATGTCCCGCACGGGCCCCCAGTATATGCAAAAATTAGAGAAGGTCCTTATAAAATGTCCAAAGCAAATCTTCAAATACATGTAAGAGAACAGGTAGAGCTGGCACTGGAGCAAGAGGGCTCTAAAGGCAAATGGTACAGACAGGCGGCATCCTCAGGGCCCGTCCACGGTCCATAGGATGAGCGCCCCAGCACCTCCTGGGATTTACAGGTGGTTTACACCAGCCTCTGGTCACACTAGCTATGTTCCATTGCTGTTGGTTTTAGACTCTGGATTATCTCTGTATCTGAGCTGTGGACTAAGATGTGTAAGACCAGCACCAAGACCAAAACTATAAGCCATTCCAAAGCGCACTCCTCACAGCAGCACAGCTTCCGGACTGTCTTCTTCAGCAGATGCTCAGGATGGCAGAGGGAGGCAGTGCACTCCCCACGAGACTGGACTGCTAGCACTTACCTTTCTAAGACTCACGTGGAGCCTCTTGTGATTTCTTTTCATGTCTGAGACAATCCCAAAGTATTATGTTACCAGCTTTGGGAGACAAAAACTGATTAAATTTTACATGGAGCTAAATTCCTTTTTACCCAAGAGACAGGCAACAGTAAATGTATCATTTCATTTTCTTCTCTGCAAATCTGCAAATGCAGGCAGGTATCTTAGCTGGCCCTGGACTAGCACACGTTTGGACAAAGCTTAGTTTGCTGGGTTTAATTTGGCCCAATAAAGGAACTCTCAGCTCAATAAGCATGTGATTCGTGTGGTCGATTCGCTTCACATTATAGATCAAGGAAACCAGCAGCACTTCTCAGACAAACAGCCCCAAGATGACCGACTGGGTAGGAATGTGGTCTGCTGCACTGGTATCCTAGATTTTCCCCTTCCTTCCCCATGAGTGCTTTTCATGTAATTTTTACTCATGAAGTTGCCAGTGTTAATTTTTCCAGACCAAATTTGGCTCACTTATTCCCTGCCAACTCTCCAGTGAAATTCTGTGTGCCTGTGTGTGTGTGTGCGAGTGTGTATTTCCACTGAATTGCATCTAAAGCCAAAGGGATTTCTGTGACCAGAGACTCCAGAAGAGTGTAGGCAGCATGTCACTCGGGTATCTCTAATGACAAAATCTGTCTCTATTAGCAAAAACAATCAACCCCTCCGAGCTGGCACCAGACTGAACCTCAGCAAGATGCACGGGTCCCCACAGAACCTTTGCAAGGAGGTGACAGAGCATCCACAAAAAGGCAATTTGCATGCCCTCCTGCACAGGAAGACGACACCCAGCACAGCCAGGCTAAGCAGCAAGCCTTACAGCTTCTCTCAAGGGCTCCGTGACTCTGAGCCCATTCATTCAGAGGCTGGGTTCAAATGGCAGACAGAAAGCAACAGTTTGTTTCCTGATACTAATTTCACACTGGTTCTACTATTATTATTTTAAAGCAATAAAGGAAATGAATTTTCTTCTCCACTCAAAATGGCCAATAGAGAAAGAAACTATTAATGGTAAGAATCACAGTATTTTATTATGTCCACCTCAGATCCAAAAATCCAAAGATGGGATATGAACTCCAAGCCAAAAGACTAATTTGTGGCAACCACAATCTTAATATTTTATTCTAGTTATTCACTTGAGGCCAGGATCACTGAAGAATTAAGAAAGCACCTACTCAATCAGTTATACATATTTTAGAAGGATAATATAAGAATTTAAGGATCAGAAGTTAATGACGCATAAGCAGAAGGGGGATGGAAGAGAAAACAATATCCCAAGTTACAGCTTCTACTCTTGCAGCAGAACTGTGAGGAAAAAAAGCCAACAGTAGCCCTGGCCAGGTGGCTCAGTTGGTTGGAACAGCCACCCATGAAGAGGCTGTGGGTTCAACTCTAGATCAGGGCACGTTCCTAGGTTGCAGGTTTGATCCCCAGACAGGGGGCTTGAGGGAGGCAACTGATAGGTTTTAACATTGATGTTTTCCTCTCTGTGTTCCTTCCCCTCTCTCTAAAATCAATAAACATATCCTCGGGTGAGATTTTTTTTTAAAAGCCAACAGTACACAGATGTAGCAGATCGTGGGTAAGACTGGGCTGATTACACTTGAGGCCGAACCCAGCATCTGCTAAAAAAGGCAGGAGAGCCACAGCAACATTTTTAGTCTTAACCAGCAGCATGTTAAGGGCAATGACCTTTATTTTATTTTTTATTGATTTTTAGAGAGAGAGGAAGGGAGAGGGAGAGAGAAACACTGATGTGAGAGAAACATTGTACGTCCCGACTGGAGACTGAACCTGCAACCTTCTGGTGTAGGGATGAAGCTCCAACCAACTGAGCCACCCGGCCGGGGCCAGGGCAATGCCCTTTAGAGACAGGTCTCTCCCTTGCCATGTTATCTGCAAACTGATGGAAAGGTCTGGCGTCCAACTTGGTGTGGAACAAGTACTATGGGTGGTTCACAGAATGGTTTTAAGTGACAAAGGGAGCTACACATGCATGCGCGCGCACACACACACACACATATTTGATATGTATTTATGTATTAATATGTATGTATTTATTTTTAGGTATTTCTAGGTATTTATTTTTACAGCTTACTTTCCTTTATGGTCCTCCATCATACTGGTTTTCTAATAATGGACACATTCTTTTATTAAAAAAATATTAACTAAAAATTAATAAATAAATGAATAAGTCACTATTTTAAAAGCAAGTTAAAGGAAAAGTCTTAAGCATACATTTCAATACATAAAGATGGCCAAAACCAGGATGTGGAGTCTGACAACCAATCACATGGATGCATGAAGAGGTAACTTGGAGGGTGGCAACCCATGTTTGAGCAAATGCAAGGAAAGCAGAGGCCGGGTGTCTAATGCCACCAGGACGCTGCAGTCGTCACTTCACTGCTCTGAGCTTGTCCTCATCTGTGTAGCTGATTAGACACGTGCACCCCGAACATTCCTATCACGATACTCCCAGAACTGTTTAGAAAATGCATACAGACACAGAGACACGCGCATGAATGTCTCGAACATTGTATGTCTGCATATGTCTCTAAAGATCATATATAGGATGGGGCAAAAGTAGGTGCCATTGTTCACATGGAAAACAACACAATAGTAAATAATAACACAAGAACCAACTCTGTGTTTCACATACTTCACAACGTCAATCTGCCTTTGGCCCACCCTGTACACAAACATATAAACATAAGCAGATACAGATACATACACACACCTACACACCCAGACACACAGACATGCATATACACATGCTACACATACCTACACATGTACACACATACATGTACGTAAAAGCAGGCTCTACCCAAGGTGGTTAATCAGGGAAGTAGACAGTGGCTAACAGCAACTAGAATACAGTAACTCTCCCTGCCTGCTGCACTGTATCTGAGTGTCTGCCTCCTGGCCAGCCAGCGTCTGGTGAGCCCAGGCCCCCCAAATGGAATCGCAGGACAGGAGGGTCGTTTCAGCCCCATATAGCTCTACAGCATCAGTACTCCAGGAAGGTGCATCCTAGGATGGCCCTTGAGATGAAACCGCAGGTGCTCACATCACAAAGGGTGCTGCTGCTCTGCAAAGAACAGACGCAACAAAGGAAAACGTCTCCATCTCCCCACCAGGTGTTTCCTTAAGAATGGCCAGCAGCACACTCTCCAAGAAAACCCTGTAGGAGCGAGTGAAGGAAGAGTAAAACTGCAGGAGGACATGAATGAATGCAGTCTCCCTGGGTCTGACACCAGGACAATAAACATTAAACTAATCAGAGGTGACTTTAGCTAGGCTGTGCCACCCTTCCCCTCAGGTAAGTTTTGCCCTGTTCCTAATTTCAAAATAAAGAATAAAGCTATATGTGGTTTCAATATTTTCTCTGTGCTAGGACAATCTAGTTATCTTTCTATTCAATAAGGCAACCAAAATTGCATGCTTCCTAAATAATCCTGAATTTATACAATTTGACATTTTTTCTAAAAAAGCATACACCATGTGAGGGCCGTCTCCCCAGCGCTCGGCCATACAGCGCAGGCAACCACAATATGCAAACGTCGGTCACCAGCCAGACTCGGGACAGGACGCCTGCACGATGGAGGTCCACCCTAGAAAAGAGAGGCCTGGTCCCAGGACTGCGTGCCCACAGAACGGCTGGCTTGACTCTTTCATCCAAGCGGCATGATGTCAGCAAGCCACTGCCCAACGCCATCTCTCTGAACGGCAGGCTTACTCTTAAAACAGTCACCAAATTCTCTTAAAGTTCTCCCCAAATTCTCTTAAACCAGCCAGACCAGTGGTCACGGCCTGTGATTAGCGCACAGCTGCCTCCACAGTGCTGACGGAGCACCTCCCTCCGAGCAGCCCAGGAGCACATCCTCATTGCATCCCCTCCTGACGTGGCCTTGGTTTCCGATTTCCCCATCTCGTGAGGCACTTCTCTTTGAAATTTTCGAAGAGCCCAGCCCAATTTTCTAAGGCAGTCTGCAGCCACTGAGCAACCTGGGTACTGGGCACCTTTCCTTTCAGGCGCTTCGACACCTTAATGGTGTGATGTGGAACAGGAAACATCAGCTCGCCTGCTAGCTTCAGCCACACAGCAGGGCTTTCTAACTCAAGTCAAGGACAACACGTAAAGAAGTCGGGAATCAAGGGCAATCAGACAGATGCTTTGGAAGAATGAAGCACGTAAGAGCACTAGAGTAGATCTGAACATCTCAACCTAGGACCACCAACACCCCCTTTTTACTGCTAGTAGAACAAGTACATATAATTTTAAATGTTGTAGTGTTTCTCAAACCTTAGCATAGATATGAACCAACTGGTGATCTTGGTGAGCAGGACTGACTCAGCAGGTCTCTGGCCCGAGATCCTGCATTTGTCACAGGTACCCAGGTGATGCTGCGGTGGCTGGTCCAGGGATCCCACTGAGTAGTGAAAGCATAGGATCCCTCCCCTCGTCTCCACCTCTCTTCTTACCTCCCCAGTGAGGTCAGGAGAGCCCACAACTGACAACAGGTTTGTACCTGAGCCAGACTGGAAACCCATTTCAAACAAATCTGCAGTGCGGAGAAACGGAAAGAAGACCAGAAAGAATGATCATCCAGGTGGCAACAACTCCTTACAGTTAGAGGTGGAAGCAACTAATCGATGCAGTTCAGCTCCCACACCTCTGGGAATGACCTTGTGGCCAAACTTGACCATTGGAGAAAAAAGGACAACTGGGCTCTCTCTTGGCTGTGCAAGTCTCTAAATTCTTTGTCTCATTTTCAATAAAAGTTGCCTACAGATTACAGGTTGGTCCTCCCTCCCTTCCTCTCTCCCTCTCTCCTTTCATAAGGAAAGCAAAGCAGAACTCCAACAGACAGAAGTTACTGTGTCTAAGGAAAGACAAGAAGCCATGTTTTTCTCAGAGAAAAATAAAACTCAACAAAGAGCAAGGCAAGCGCAACATGAAGTCCAATGCCCAGCCCCAGAATCAGAGGCCTTTGACCCCAGAGTTGCAACAGGCAAACCAGGGGTGGAGGCAGTGGCCCTCGGCTCCTGCATGTTTCCAGCACCTCCAAGCCTCCAGAGGCAGCTTCACATCTTCAAAGCACCTTCTAAGGGTGCATCTGTGACCCCACATAACCCTGTGGGCTCTCCTCTCCTGGCTGGTTGCAGGCCCGCTGTATAGCTGAGGAAGTGGGTGGACGCAGGGTTTGGGAAAGTTCAAGCACGCATCCCACAGAAAGGGGAGGGTCCTGGCTCCCACCCCTGAGAATACCCTGGTCACAGGCCCGGGCCCCTTTGGCAAGGACAGAGACTCACCCTGAAGTTCTACCAAGAAAAATACATCAGTCCCAAAGGGATGCCCTCTGCCTCCCCTCACCAACTGCTCAATGTAAGAAGACAGCCAGGATCCGACAGCTTCTGCTACCACAGGGCGCACCTCCTGCCGGTGGCGCGCAGACAGGTCTCCAAGATGGGCACGGCGAAGGCCAGAACCAGTGGCAGCTGCTTGGGGCCAGCCAGTGGGCCTCACACAGACATTGCCTGGGGCCCGAGCACTTCGTATCTCCTCCAGCACCAAACCTGCCATGATCTGGCCCCCCATTCCATGTGGGATCTAACTGAGCCCAGCCATCTTCAGTTACGTTCCACCGGCTTTTCCTGAGTCACAGGATTTCTTGTGTGGCCCTAAATATACCCACAGGCCTATACCTATGCAACAGCAAAAACAGATGCTAACATCTTCCCAGAAGCACACCTTCTTCAATGAGCAACAATAAACAGAGTGAGAGATGCTTTAACAATAGTCCAACCAACAGTGACCAAAGAAGAGATAACCACCTTGGAAACTGGACACAGAGAAGCATCACCCCTATGCCGTCAAACTGGAAAAATCCTAAATTCCTCCCCGGGCTTTCAAGGTGCAATAAGGAAACTGTCGTCCTTCATAAGCTCTGGCTGTGTCACAGGCACTGGGCAGAGTGTGTCCCGTTTCTCACTGACAGTCCTCACCGTGACCTGCAATGCTACCCAGGAGGAAAGGCACAGAGACAGGCACCTTGCCCAGTGCCCCAGAGCCAGGCAGGATGGGATTCCATACCTGGTTCTCTTGACTGAGTTCATAATGTTTTTAGCACCCTGCACCATGAGTGTTGAGGGATTAGAACACAGCAGTTGTTTGGGGCCACCATGCCTTATAATCGTAAATGGCTGCTAAATCGCAGTGAAATCTTAATTGGAACCTAAAATTAGCAAAAGGTTTTTAAAATCCCACAAAAATCTACAGTCCAATTTTGCCACTGATTTCCTACACATCCTAGGAGAGCCACCAAATCGAACACGGTGTCACTGCTGAGCCGAGAACCGGTCCTCAGGATTCACCAAGTTCATACTGTGCTCCCTCCACAGGATAGAAGCAGAAGTCATAGCCTTTGCCTTCAAAAAACCAATGGTCCAACTGGAGAAACAAAACACTCCCACTCCATCACCTCCAGGCTGCCAGCAGGAGGAAGGAGTGGCAGGAGAAAAGGGACAGTTTTTCCAGGCAGAGGAAAATTCATACGGCAGCTGTTATGCTCCAAGTGTTTACCAAGAAAAAGATATTTGCACTATTTTGAATTTTTATTAATATACTGGGAATATACTAACTTGTAAATGTCAGATAATAACCCAGGAGGTGTCCTCATTTTACTGTTCCCACTATAGACTGTGGTTTTCAAACTCTGTTCCAAGTGGCCCCTGTGGTGTAGGAAGGTGGGGAGGGAAGACCAGCTGCTGTGCGCTGGAAGACACTCAGCTGCCTGATGTGTAACTGTCTCCTTAGTTCCTAGCAGAGTCCTTGGCAAAATAAGTGCTTAATAAGTATCTGCTGAATGAAAAAACAAGAAAGGAGCTTTGAACTCATGCCCCTAGTCAACCATTAGAACTCGACTTTTGTTTATTTTAAAGGTGGGACGGGGTGCCTCCAACTAAAATGTCACTTGGGCAAGGCAGCCAAACCACTTAAGAAAAAAAAAGAACCAAAGAAAAGTCATGAGATTTATGAATATCTCTCCATTTGCCCTAATTTCTTGCTCTACCATGACATTCATCCAACATGAAGAGCCACTAAATTGGGCTCATTCAAACTCTTAACAAATTTCCAGGATCACAACCACATTCAGCCAGCCATGTATTGTTGAACCACATCAATCAATTGTGTGGGCTGTTCAAGACCATCGTCTGTAGGCCAGCTGGGTTTGCCCAACACGCTGGCTCACCAAGTTCTTGCCCAGAACTGGAAAAACCCAAGCATAAACTCTAAGCTCAATGCCTGGGCCTCAGACGATGCCAGCTCCCTGATCCCATGGGAAGCTGAAAGAGAATATTAACTAACATCAACTGCTCTTAACCTAACAGCTGGAAAACAAGGCACTCTGCGAAAAGGCAGGTAGGTCTGAGGACTGAAAAGTGAAGTCCAGGAGGGTCGGGCAAGGGCCTGAGGGGAAGGAGTCAACAATATAGGCTCCACTGCTGGCTCAAGGTATAGAGAGCTATTTTCTTAATTATATTTGAAACAGCAATAAATAATTCCCCAAATAATCTGTAAGTTCCTGTTAGCTAAAAGTCTCTCCTTTGAAGATGTCAGGAAGGAAAATGAAAATGTATGGTGGACAGCCATTGTTCTCAAAAAATTCAGAGGAAACTCATTCAATCGATTCAGTATGAAGCCAAACGGAGAGGCCTTCCATGGGAAGACCACCACCGATGCCCACAGCGGGTTGAGATGCATACAGCTGAGCCAACTAGTGGTTTCTGGTAAGAGGAGGGGGAGAGTGGACACATGAAAAACATTAAAACTTCATTAGGTGAACATCCAGAGTCTCACAGTTCATTTAAGACTTACACTCAAGCCCTAGCCTATTTGGCTCAGTTGTTAGAGCATCAGCCCACGGACTAAAGGGTCCCAGGTTCAATTCCAGCCAAGGGCACATACTTTGGTTGCAGATTTGATCCCTGGCCCCAGTCAGGGCTCATCCGGGAGGCAACCAATCAATGTGTCTCTCTCACATTGATGTTTCTCTCTCTCTAAAAAAAAAAAAGACGACTTACAGTCACCCTACCCCAGGGCCTTTGTGCATGCCATCCTAGCTGCCAGGAAATTTCTTTCCCAGCTGTGTATGGTGCTCTCCTCACCCTCCACACCTTCACTTAAACAACCCCTCCTTGGAAAGTCCTTCTCTGACCATACAAGCTAAAACTGTCTCCCTTCTTTCACTGTCTCTTAAAATATCAGCTGCAGTTTTTTTCATATAATCATTGTAACTTATACATCTTTGTTTCCTGGTGTATTTATTAACTGACTCTTCCCTTAAAAGTCCCTAAAGGCAGGAGCCACAGCTGTTGGCATCATCTGCATACATCTAGTATTGTAGCCCACGGTGTGGCCCAAAGACGGGACTAACTTTATGACTAGAGTCTGTGAACTGATAAATGAACCCAAACGAATGACAAGAGCAGAGCACCCTGACAGGAGGGCGTCTGCGGTGTCGGGAGGGATGGGCAGAGGGTCTGGCCCAGGCGATTAAGGAGAACCAGAAACCACATGGCAGAGACAGTTTTCAGGGAGATCACAGAAGGCCTGGAATTCCAGGCTCAAGAGTCTGGGCTCTTTTGCAAATAAAAGGAGCTACTGAAGGTTCTCAACAAACATATATGGCATAATTCAGATCATTCCAGCAGAATTTATGAGGCAGAGCTTCAGCCACGGGCTGCCACAGTAGTACAAGCAAGTCGCACAGAAGGCTTAAAGGAGAGGAAGGACCCAGCAAGAAGAGAAAGGACAGGCCCACGTCACGGGCTCGTAGCGAAGGGGCCGGGGGGTGAGGGGCAGCAGGACAACCAGGAGGTCGCCTCGGTTTCTGGCATGAGTGACTGGGCCATGGTCATGGGAGTAACAGGAAGAGCAGAGGGTGGGCAGGTAAGGACAAAAGATGACAAGTTCCACTCCAGAGAAGCCTATTCAGGGATCTGGGAGGAAGGGGGAATCTTTGTGAAGATATACTGCAGGAACCTGAAAACAAGTGCCCAGAGTCCAAGGAAAACAGGGACATCCTGGAGGCTTCCATCTGGAGGTAAAGAGCGGAACCGAGTGAGGAGGACACTGCCTGGAGGCTAAACTAAGGCAGGCACCAGCATTGGGCTTTTAATCAAGTCCGTAAATACTGTGTGGTGGGGGAAAGGCCCCTTCCCCTTCCCCTTCCCCTTCCCTGCCCCTGCCCCTTCCCCTGCAGGAAAATGAGCCAGTCCCATCCTCTCCCAGGAAAGACAGCCGAGCAACCCCACCCACAGGGCCTGGGTCCTCAGGGAGTCCTTACGAAGCACCTCTGAAAACTGTCAGAGGCCTGCAGCCCGCCTCGGGTGAGACACTGTCGAGTCCTCTGCCATTCCTTTCTGGTTTTAAAACTGCACTTGCTCCCACTGTTTCCTGCTCTGACGGAATCACTGGAACACTACAGACACAAAAGCCAGTGCAGACCACGGCAGCAGTCAAGTTCACAGAGCTAACTCCAATTGTTTTGGCAAAACAGCTTGGCCCACCCCTTCAGGTCTGGAGAGCAGTCAGCTTGGGAGCAGAGAGTGGGCCACTGTGTCTCCGCGGGCTTGTTCCGAGGCGGCAGTAGAGGTTTTCTTTCATGACAAGTTCCCACTGAGAGTCCATTGTTCTAAAGAGGCTCCTGTAGGAACTGTGTTTCAGGCCCCAGGTCTGATAACAGCCCTCGCCCAGAGGCACCAAACGAGAGCAGAACAAGCCCTGAGATTCAGAGGAAACTAAGCAATGGAGAGGCCTGGCCTGGCCACCCGTGGGAAGGGGCACACGGGAGGAAGGGCGCGAGGAGAGAGGGTTAAGTGCACACTCCACCGTGCGCCGAGGGCTCGAGGGTCCCCCAAGCCCGCCGATCTGGGCGCTGCTGCTGGGGCCGGGGCTCTCCTGGCCCCAGAGCCAGCTCAGCTTGTCCTCCCACCGCTACTACAGACGCAGGAAAACATCGCGAAACTCCCTGGACGAGTGCCGACGCGCAGACGGCAGTCAGCTGACATTTTCTGCTATTTCCGTTATTACAGCCGGCAAACCTGAGGAGAAGACATCAAAACTACAGCATGGCCAGGCAAGAAGCTAGATGAGAGGTCTGCCTGCCGCCGGCGGCCCCAGGCACTGTGCGGTCCACGTGTTCCCAGCAGCCTCGCCCAGAAGCCGGGCGCCAGACCTGGAGGAGACATCGTTTCTGCATTTCTACGGGGACATGAGGAAAAACGGTGGAAGAGGCTGAAGTGTGTCTGCCTTCACCACTCTGGGGTAGGGAGAGCAGTAGGAAACTATTTTTCAAGGAGAAAAAAACACTCTTGGACAGGCTTACCTGAGAAACACATCTTTTTTTGGGGGGTCTGTTCTAAGCATTTCAGGAATCAAAGGCCTGTGCCGAGAAGCAGGCAGAAATCGGCTGTACGTGTGGCTGGTGAGAGCCTGGGGGTGGGGGTAGGGGTGGGAGGGGGGCTCCTGATAGGGCCCTGTCCATCTGCTGATGTCTGGGCAGCAGAAAATACTGAAATAGAAATAGAAAGTTAGAAAAATGCTTAGGAGCAAAACCTGAACGAGTATTGTATTTGAAAAGGAAATGTTAGACTGTATAAAAATGGAAAACAGAATTAACATGTTCCATAATGATTCGTCTGTGTTAACTAAATATTGAGCAGAAATTTGGTGAAACCCTCGAAGTAAGACTTTCCAAGGAAGTCGTCGTCTTCAAGAATCATCATTATCTAAATACAGCTAAATAACTCCATGGTTCCCCGTCAGACTCACCTGACTGATGGCCTTTCCATTTGCTTTAAGAAAGTACAAAATTATGTGGTTTATTCCTCGTTCCAAAACCCCAAGACAAGCCCATCACCAGCATTCCTCATTCATATTTGCATATCCAGGGAAAAACAAAATTCAAAATCATTCCAAGCTACTTCTGTTCCACTGGGAAGCTATAAAAACTGGCAGCCTGAGGAAACGAAGATTCCGCTTTCTTCTCCATCCAGGCTCACATAGGAAGTGACAAGAGAGGTTTGCTCAGATTGCCCTGCTACACTGACCACAATTTCACCAAAGACCACCCTGGGAATGAGGCAATTCAGGTTTTTAACTGGCTCCCTCCTGACCATACCCCAAAATAGCCAGCCTCAAGCCACAGAAAGCCGGCCCGAGAACTCTGCAGCGTGAGCGATTTCGGCATTGCTAGCTCAACCCAACAGTCCTTACTTATAAAATAAAGACCACAGCCACGCACACACAGTAAAATGAGCAGGCGCAGCTCTGGCACAGGACTGCAAGCTGGGCGAATAATAGCACAAAAATATCAAAAAAAGAAAGGTTATGAAATTTTGTAACAGATGACAAATCGGTAGCTTTTCCCTGCTTTTTTGGAATAGATTCAGTAACAGATTTGAATTTTGGGCTTTGATGCTTGTCTGTGATATGCAGGGATCCCAAGTTCAATGGGAAAAAAACAAAACAAGAATAGTTATCTGCAGAGAACTTCACTTATAGCAGGATCTATCCTTTACTATTTAACCTACAAATTATTTGGTTCCTTATTTATACACTTTTACTTGAAACAGCATTACATTTTTAATTTTCACTCTCAGGGTTTTCTGAACCTAAAGCTCTCTCAGACTTATGTCTCGAAAATGAAACTACCTGCCCAGGTCCCAGGGAAACAGCAAGCACTGCATCCTGCCGCTTTGGAAGAGATGCTCGGAGCCCAGCCTTATGGTGTCTGTCTGCTATCCCAGCTCACTGGCTGCAGGGGAGCTACTGACATGTTTCCAGGCAAGAATGTTCACAGGAGATGCCTCACAGGTCACTGGCCCAGCTGCCTCTGGAGCAACTGGGTAGCCACAACCACCAGGGAACACAGGACTGGTGCCAAGGGACCCTCCTATTACATGAAACACCTTCACAGACATTCTCCCCCAACACTTGCTTCTAATTCCAACAAAACATTTAGAAGATGCCTGGTGGGAGGAAGTCTGCAGGGTAATGAGTGCCAGGAGGGATCCAGTGAACACAACCCTGGCCTTCAAGTGGCTCAGGTTACCTAGGAAGGACAATGGGCATGCAAATGAGCCATGTAAAGACACTACTGCCCAGCCAGTGTGGCTCAGTGGTAGGGCATTGACCTATGAACCAGGAGGTCATGGTTCAATTCCAGGTCAGGGCACATGCCTGGGTTGTGGGCTTGAATCCCAGCAGGAGGCATGCAGGAGGCAAGCCGGTCAATGACTCTCTCATCATTGATGTTTTCTCTCTCTTCCTCTCCCTTCCTCTCTCTCTAAAATCAATAACATGTTTAAAAAAAAAAAATTTTTAAAAGGCACTACAGACAGGAAGAAACCAGCTCCTGAGTAGCCTAACAAACCTCCATTGGTAGCAGAGTCCAGGCTCATTTCTCTGGTTGGTGAGTAGAATCAAAAAAGGTTCAAAAATGCTAGAACACGCTTCCCAGCAAGTACCTGTGTGGCTAATGTTCTAAGGGACTTATGTTTCATTCCAGTACAGGACAGTTAGCTAGTAAGAGACGATACGACTCGGTGCTCACACTGTACTAGGCACTGGCTAAGTCATGGGCTCCATGCATGCAGTACTCACAATGACTCTCCCATTTTAAAGGTGGAAAAACTAAGGTTCAGAAGGATAATGTAACTTGCCAGGGTCACCAAGTCAGTAAGTGGTAAGTAGTGATTCCAGGCCTGGTCCATCTGGTCCCAGATGACCCTAGTGTCTGGTTTGGATGGTTATTTCAACCAAACACATTTTCTGTAGGTATTTGCTAAAGTTAAAAGAAACTTAAGAGCTCTTTACTGCAAAGTCCTTGTTTCATTGGTAACAAACACACCCAAAGAACAATGGAGACTGCCTTTTCCATGAAGCTATCCTATGACCTTGGGTCATTTTCAAAGACCAAAGCTCCCGACCTTTTCCAACAATCGTTTCCTTTCCACGTGTTTACTCTGACTTCGCTGTGCATGTTAACATGGGAAACCAAAGCCATAAAGTGAAAGAGATGGACTAAGTTTAAAGCTCATGGTCTGTCCATTCCTGTTCCTTAGTCAGCTCGGGGGAAGAATCACCTGAGCTACCTGAGCAGCTAAGAGAACCTACAGCAGAGGCACAGCGGCCCTTGCAGCAGGTATTTCTGAGAGCCAACCAATGTGTCAGAGGGGCTCCTCAGAAGAGCTGGCACTTGTATCACTGGTATCACTGGCCTCAAGAAACCTGATTTCCCGGAGCAGTGGGAGTGCCCCGCTGTGACCTGCCAAGGGCCCACCCTGAAGGCCTGATGGCCCCAGCGCCCCCTGCAGGCCTCGGCACCACCGGGCAGCCCCTGCCCCAATCCAGTCGGCCTTCCCTTCTCCTCCGGAGCTCCGCACAGCACTCTCCTCCCCACATCCCTGCCTCTCCACCCAAGCAGAGCTGGCCCTTGCCCTCCCTGCATTCTGAGCACAATGGCACGTCCCTCTGGGCCCTGGCCCAAGGGCCCCCCTTCCTCTCCCTTCGGAAGCGCCCTTTTCCTGTCCCTCCCTGCTTAATCACCCTATGCCACTGGTCCCAGGCTGACTCTCCACCTGAAGGGCAGGCCTGCGCTGGCCCTGGGACCCCAGCTCTGCTCTCCACAGGCTGCGCACAGGGCAGTCTGCTCTTCACGGCCTCACCCCGTCACCCCATCCTCAAGCACTGCCCCCAACCCCAGACGCTCAGCATTCACGTTCACTTTTGGGCTGAAGTGCACCGCTTCTTCCTAAGTCTAGCCTTCAAAGCAAGTCAACACTCAATTCTGACAGGAAATGTGAACATGTAAAAAATTGTTTTAAACGTGATTTGGCTGAGCAGCTACTCTGCAATGTTTCCAAGGATGCACCAGAGTCTGAGCTGTAAGGTGGATAAAGTAACAGCGGGTTTGAATGATTCTAATGGTCAGAACTCCAGAACCACCTTGTACCTGCAATGATATTTTTGGATCCCCAGGTATTTAAAAAAATAAAAAACTAGTTACAAGAGTGAAATGCTGTCTTTAATCCCCACCCTGACATAAAAAGAGTAAATCAGTGATGATGGTAGATTTACATGTAAGAATTCACCCATCAAATGGTGAAAGTCAAGTCCTAAACTGTCAACACACAAGAACCCTGAGCACACCAAGTCAGCCTCAAGCAGCCCAGCCACTGGAGCCACTGTTTTTAAAACTATAAAATCAAACAGTACTTTTGACATATCCCCTTTTCTCTAAACACACGAAGACTCTATATGTATTCATCAGAACAGAGCAATGGTGTCTCACGTTTGTTACCAACATGCACATGCACAGTCGCTCAGGGAAACCACATTAACCATGAGAAATAAAAATGCCCAAAGGCTTCCCAGCACTTCTCCTGTCTGACATCACACATGAGAGAGAGTGGACAGGGGAGACTTCGAATACTGTCTGGTTGTGCAGGGGAGAAAGCCTGTAAACTAAAATAAAAACGCACATTAAAATCATGCATGCTGTTCAAACAGAATGTAAACCAGGTGAACAGGGGCTGGACTTTCCTCCCTGGTGAGACAAGCTCTCCCGGCTTGCTGTGTCTCTGGGACCCCTCCTCAGAAGGGCAGCTTCAGGCCTTGCCAAGCCCCCTATGGGTTCTCTCCCCAACTGGCCAGCTGGCTGGGTAGGCAGGTTCTGGCCTGCAGGTGAGCAAAGGTGTGTTGCACTTATCTGCACTGTCTGCCCTCCCTGGTGGCAGGCAGTGAGGCAGCTTGTAGCACCAGCCACAGCTCCAGGCCGGACAAGAGCCCAGCCCGCGTTCCAGTTCCTGGCTGCCTTCAATCACAATGGTTTATCTTCACATGCCTCAAGTTTAGTTTCTGAAAATTATTTAAAGACCTAACATCATAATAAATGTTTCTACTACACAGTACTTTTAAAAATAAATCACAAAGTATTTCTTAGATAAGGTTCCAAGAAGAGAGCAAGATCAGGCATCCGAGTCTGCCTGCTGTCGAGTCTGAAGTCCAGGCGAAGAAACAGGACGTTGGCGTCGGGGAAGGTTAGGAACTCGGGCGAAGAGCGTCACAGGCGGGGTGCGGAAGACAGGGGCGGCTGAAAACCAGACTGCAAAGGCCCCAGGGGAGCTCGGCTCCCTCCCGGGCAGCACCACAGCCGCTGCGCTTCTGCTCCACCGAGCCCACCTGCAGGCCGCTCTCACCGCACCTCCTCCGACCTGCTCCGCGCAGTCCCAACTTCCTCCAACCCGGAGCCCAGGAAGGGGCTTCCAGGGTCCGGGACGGGACGCGCCTGAGGCCACGGAAAAGTCCTGCACACGCCCACGGCGGTGCCCTGTATGCCGGTGGGAGAGAAACCCCCAGCGGCGCGGGTCCCCCACGGCCGCCTGCGCAGCCGTGAGATGCGGAACGGGGCTAGGGAGGGGACACAAGGGGCTCTTGACCCCAAAACATTTAAAACCCTTGCGGTCCGGCCCGCGTGGCCGCCTCCCTCTCCTCAGTCTCCTGGAGCGGGCGTCAGGCGACCAACCCGCAGCCCAGCACGCTGCGCTTCAGGGCCTGTCTTCAGTTTGTAAAACAGTAATTACCTTCACCAACTTGTTCTTTACTTGTCACTGCTTTTCTTTCTCCTCTTTAGCTAAAGTCTAAGTTCTTGAGGCCAAGAAACTTAACTTCTACCTGTCATCCTTCCTTAGTTCACCGTCTCACACAGGACAGTCACTGAACGGACCCGGTGTTATTAAGCGATATTTAAGACTAAGAAACATCAAACAATGTGTAGCAATGAGACTGGCCTGGCTCCTTTCATCCTGGGAAAAAGCTGCTCTCAAAGCAGTCACTATTCCCCTGCACAGCAAGTACCTGCGGGGCAAGCGGGGGCCACATGCATACACACACGCACACAGGACTTTGCAGTGATGTCTTTATTTGTCTCTTAAGATCTTAAAGTAATTTACTTTCAGACCAAAAGAGAAGGAAATAACAGAAGGAAGGGAGGGAGGAAACCCTCTCTATATATTAACGCATCTTTATTCCACAATTTAGAAAACATTTCTGGACTTGACCCTCCGGGGAGCGAGGCTTCACGCCAGGGAAAGATTTCTGATTATCCCAATGAAGCGTTTCCCAAACTGTATTCCTGGTGTGGGTTCTCGAATAAGCCAAAGGCACTGTTCCTCGATGCCCAACCCACTCCCAGTGAAGAACATTTAATTTGGAAAACTCTCCATATGTTCCGAGTTCCCTCTGAAGTCGACAGTGCACATTACTAACAGCTGAGAAGTCCTGTAGTTAAAAATAAAATAAAATTTAGAGAGTCAGCTCGGTAGAAGCCAGTGTTTCCAAGCTTATTTTAACCATAGAACAGTCTCTGAGTGGAACAAATTAAGCAGTGGAGGCCCTCGTGGTCTGAGGAGCCCTGGACACATGCTGGCTCCAACGATGACACTCTCTCCTGGATTTAACAGCACAGCCCACACTCCAAACATCTCATTCCATTGTCCCCATAAGTATGACTCATTCTCATAAAATCAGAAATCTTAGTTTTAGTTTCATAAAATATGCTCCCATCTATAATGCCACGCATTTCCAAAAAACCCTTATGAACTGATTCACACACCCCTTGTAATACTAAGACGAGAAGGAGAAAAGCATTTCAAGGATTAACATCAGCAACAGCGTCCAGCCAGCTGCAGTCATGAACCAAGTCCAGGCCCCATCCTCACAGCAGCAGCAAGAAGACATCGAAACTCCTGCAAAGGCAAATTCTGCCTCGGCATTTCTATCTGCCCACGTGGAGATCTGTTTGCAGGAATGATACATAATGTCCGTTATAATAATCTAACTTTATATCACTTTGATACCTATCTAAAACACAGGAAAAGAATTTAAGCCCCACTACCAATTAAAACCATGCAAACCAAGACAATTCCACTTTTTTACATATCAAATTAGGGAATATTAAAAAAAAATTAGGGAATATTTTCATGTAGAATAACCTATACTAGTGGTGTTTAGGAAAACGAGCTTTCAAATACAAAGCTGATAGGAAACAAACTTGGTATTCCCATTGTGGAAAACAGAATGCTGGCATTAAAATTTTGCAGTCTCTCTGATGCAACAATTCCACTTCTAAGAATACATGACAATGAAAACAAATCATGAACACATACAGACTTCAGGGTACAAAAGCCAACAGCGCTTCTCCACTGGGCTCCCCGAGTTCAGGAGGCATGGTGGGGGCACAGGACGAGGTACTCGGACAACGCAGGTCTCTTGAGTGTTCGTCAAAGCAGAGGGTGCCCGAGACTTGACAACGGCCTGCCATCATCTCTCGCGACCCAGCAGAAGCCTCAGGCCACAGTGTGGAGGGGCATGAATTTCCACTCCCATCTGGGATTAGCATCTGCTCACCAGCATCCCATGAGACCTTTGGGAATCAAGAGAAAGAAACCTTGCAGCACCGGGAAGAAGACCTCACTGCTTTGGCTACGGCACAAGAGACCCAAACCAAGGAGGTGAGCAGAGGAGAGAGGAGCTGCCTCAAAGGGATAGGAGTCCCCTGCAGACAGAAAGAAGAGCTTGGTCCCAAGGGGTGAAAAGCTCCATCTATGAGATTGAGTGTGAGAACCCAATGCAAGTTCCCACAATTCTCTGAGGCAGGGGAAGAAAATAAAAATGAACTCATACACTAACAACGGCTTATGTTCACAAGAAAGGTGTATCTGTGTGATTCCAGCACTGGGACCTATCTCTAATATTTCTATAAAAAGAGAGATAAAAGCAAGTAAAATAATCGGATGATTTATACCTTCAGGAAAAGGGGCGCATCTTGAGTGTTCAGTTCTACACAGGATCAGAGGGGATGCGGGAGCAGAAGGGCTCCTTACAAACAGTGTACCTGGCTTTGCTCAGCAGCACTCGATTCTTGGCTCTTAAAAAAATCTGTTTCTGAATGAATGAATGATGTTGCCCCATAGTTTTCACTTTCTGGCAACCTAGTCTAATATGAGCTACACTGGCCCAAAAGAACTGGTGTTTTGGGTTACTTTTAAAATATGAAACAGCAAGACTAGTCCCATTTCCACTTATTTATCCACCTCTAAGAGCAACCTGCTGTGGCCTCCACCCCTCTGCATCCCTCTCTGTCTCTCCCAACTCCAACCTCCAGCTCTCAGCAGGGACCCCAGCTCATAAAAAAACTGGACATGACCACACAGCAGGGATTTCAACTTCTGGCCACCTTCTTTAGGCTCCCCCTCCACTTACATAATTTTTATCTCCAAATAATGAGACTTTCCCTCCCTTGGGCCTTTTGGAGCTCACTTACACACCCCAGGTGTTGACGGCCAAGATCTAGTTCTCAGGCACACAGCTTGGTAGGCCCATTCTGCAAACAGAATGTCAAAGATTCAGGGAGGTTTCAGTATAACTGGAAAAGAAAAGAGGCAGAAAAAAGCAAGTCTCCATAGATAAAAGGTTTTCAAGATATTGCTTTTCTGCTCTCCTGTTTCCTTACACTGAGAATGTCAATGCTAAACAGAAATACTTGTAAGTAAATGACGAGTTCCACCCACCCCTCCACACCCCGAGTAGTGACACCCAGCTGCAAATTCTGGGGTACAGAGCTCTTCAGAGGTGAGCCATGCATGGAGCCTTCAGATTGGAGCTGCAATATGGTCTCCAAGACCTACTGGGAAGAAGACACTGCCCCGCCCTCCTCGCAGCCACCTCCCTCCTCACCACATCCATAAACTGCAGAAGGATGTGACCGGCTATGCAGGTGGCAGACAGGGAAAGAGGGGCCAGGTCTTGTACTGCCACAGATGCAGAGCTCGGGCTAGCAGCACGGGTCCCAGGGACAAAGTGGTCAACATGTGGCTATTTGTGGCTGCCCGGGTGCTGCTGAGACCCCGGCCCATGGGTACAAATGACTGCCTGGTGCTGGCCCCTGAGAATACCTGAGTGTCCACCTGCATGGAGAAGTGGGGCAGCACCGTGTAATGAGAAGCTCCAAGAAAGGGTGGAGTGGACCTGAAGGACAGTGGGTTCCATTCCCATTGATTAAGAAAGGGAAAGAACATTAAAAAGAGGAAAAAAGATAGAATTACCACATCATCCAGCAATTCCACTTTTAGGTATACAGGCAAAAGAACTGGAAGCAGGAACGTGGAGAGACATCTGTATACCTGTGTCACAAGCAGTATTATTCACAACAGCCAAAATTTAGAAGCAAGTCAAATGTCCATCAATGAATGGATGGGTAAGCAAAATGTGACATAAACACACAATGGGATATTATTCAGCCTTAAAAAGGAAGGAAATTCTCTGCAACATAGATGAGCCTTGAGGACTTATGCTAAGTGAGATATGCCAGCCACAAAAAGACAAACACTGTGAGATTCCACTTATATGAGGCCTAAAGCTGTCAGGTTCATAGAGTGTAGAACTGGGGATGCCAATCTGCTGGGGCCTCACGTTACTGTGTCCTCTCCAGTTCAGTTCCCGAGGGTAAATAACCTGCTTTAGAGCTGCAGGGAGGAGGAAATGGGATTTGTGATTTAATAGGCAAAGAGTTTCACTTTTGCAAGATGTAAACGTTCTGGGGACTAGTTGCACAACTAGTTAAGCATAAATATGCTTAACACAACTGACCTGCATGTATCCTTTGCCATGGCTAAGATGGTAAATTTCATGTTATTTGTATTTTACCATAATTTTAAAAAATTTTAATTAAGAAGAAAAAAGTCTTGGGAAGATAAACAGCCCAAGGACCCTATCTGTTCCTCATATTTTAAAGTAAAACCAGCATTAACTGAAAGCCATAAAAATGACTGCACATATGCCAGGAAGTGAGGTGTGCTAGGACTTAAGTACCGGTTGATTCTTTTAAGAGCTAACTACATTCTCTGTTGCAAACATTATGAAACTGCTCTTTAAGCTGACCCCATGTCTTCTTTTCCCCATGTTCTGAATTAGAGACCTGGTTTAGCATACCTCAGTCCGAGTAAACAAGGTTGCAAATCATGGTGTGATGCTTGATGGCCTGCCATCTAGACCAGGGGTGCTCCTGTCCCCCCAGGAAACAGGTAGAAATGTCTAAAAAGAGTCTGGTGTCATGGAGGGGGTGCCACTGGCACCTAGTAGGTAGAGCAGGTTACTGCTGCACATCCCACAGTGCACAGCAGCCCCACACACAACAGAGAGCTCTCTGGCCCCAAATGTCAACAGTGCTGAGGTTGAACACTCTGCTCTAGGTTGGCCCAGAATTCAAGACCAGGTTTGTTGTGGGTTTTATTCTTTCTTTCACACATGCTTTTGAGCAGCCAGGAGAGAGAGTGGTCACTAATCTCCTGGGCACAGCCCTAAACGCTCTCTGTACATTATTCATCAGTCCTCTTCTCAGAGGGGTGATACTGCTAGGCCCCCAGGGTTACGGGGGAAAACATATGGAGAGGTCAAGAATCTGGCAAAGTCAGGGCCATGGGTGGGAGTTTCAACAAGCTCTGTAGACCTCCAGCGTGGATTTTTACCTCCACTTCCTAAACCCTCGTGTTCCAAGACTCCGTGAGAAGCACATCAACACATCGATGTCTGAGAAGACACTCTGGAGAATACTGGCACAGGGAACCCTCACACCAGGCAATTCCCTCTCCCACCCGGGTCCCTCAAGCACCCTGGCAGCCTGTCAACCCCACATAAACTATGGAAGAACTTATGACCCAGGGCAGAAATTTCAGGAAAAATTATTTTCTGTGAGTTATAAAAGTTACTGTCCTTAGTACATTATAAAACTATTCTGCTGTCTGAAGGTATTTGCAACAAGAGGACCTTAACCACTAAGCTCCTACAATATCCTCACTAGAATCTTCCAAATCAGAAGTCATTCCTAAATAACCTCAAAGAATTCCCAAACATTAAACATCTCAGGAGGCAGCGCTGGATACATCCTAGCTACTGCCGCGGCCTATAATGATAGTCTTCCTCTGGAACCACGTGGGGCAATTCCTGTTCATCCTTCAAAACCCTGCTCAAGCTTGCTGCACCACTTTTGTGAAGTTTCCCACATGCCTCACAGCTTGTCACTCCTTGTGCACCAATTCTACACTGTCACATCCTTCTACACACACTTCTCTATGTTAACCATTAGCCACCCAGACTGGAAGCTCCTTGACACAAGGACATCTCATGAGTTCTTGTATACACTGCTTCTAACAGCAGACCTTTGTCTGCCATATTCTACGAATAAAGTTGATCAGTTCAAAATTATGTCCAACTACTAGAATCTTTTGCAGATCTTTAGAAACCAAAAAAATGGTACATTAAGGGATCAAGTAAAACATTCAGGAGATACCAATAGGAGGACATGGTAATTTCCTCTGAATCTTGAGAAGGTCCAAGTAATTTTGGCAGACTTAGCAAGAGTTTCTCAAAAGGAAGGGTGAATTCCTCAGTTGCAGAAATCAGTCACAATGACTCTTGCAGTGAGTTTGGCATTTGGGAACATCTGGGGAAAGTGACACCAACGCCAAGGTCCTCTTTATTGTCAGCATCACCATGTACCAAATTAGCAAATAAGAGACACTTCCTCCATTCCATGGTTTTGGTTTTCTGTTTTCTATTTGTTTCCTTAACAACGACAGCCACTCCCAAAGGCAGGGTTCATCAAGGGTCTGGGACCACTGCATTGGAACAACTGGGGGAGGGGAATTGTGGGCAGGGATGCTTGGCCATAAAAAAGAAGCATGCTGATTCTCAGGCCCCGCCAGCAAGGAACTGAGTCAATCTCTGGGGATGTGACTTGAGCACCTATAGTTTTAACAAGCCAGCCAGCCCTCCAGAGGATTCTGATGCATGCTCCCGTCTGAAAGCCATTTGCCTTAGTCTGTGGCTCTCAAATACTAGTGTCCACCAGAATCACAGAGGGCTTGTTTGTTATTGTTTTTTGGTTAATCCTCACTAGAGGACATTTTTTCCACTGATTTTTTTTTTTTTTTAAGAGAGAGAGCAGGTGGAAGGGAGGGTGTGAGAGAGAGAGAGATCAATGTGAGAGAGACACACCGATTGGTTGCCTCCCACACCCACCCTGACTGGGGCCAGAGATTGCACCTGCAACTGAGGTACGTGCCCTTGACCGGGAGTTGAACCCGCCATCCTCCAGTGCACAGGCCTATGCTCTAACCATTGAGTATGGTGGCCAGGGCACGGAGGACTATTTTTAATGTATATTTTTATTGATTTTTTAATAAGAGAGAGAGGAAGAGAGAGAGAAACATCAGTGTGAGAGAGACACGTTGATAGGCTGACTCCTGCATGCCCCCTACGCCGAGGGCCAGGTATGTGCCCTGACTGGCAATCAAACTGGCAACTCTGGTCCACGGGACGACATCCAACCAACTGAGCCAAGCCACACTGGCCAGGGCTCGTGAGGAAAGCTTTTAACAAGACCTTCAAAAGGCAGGTTCACAGGCCCCACCTCAGGTTCTCTGATTCTTTAAGTCTCCTCTGGGCCCAAAACTTGCATCTCTAACAAGTCCCCAGGTGCTGTGATGGTGCCAGTCCCTGAGGACTTCAGAGATTTAAGACTAGGGGTTAGGAACCTGACAAGGGGAGGTTGCATTTCCATTTTATATGTGTTTGCAATTTTTCCTCACCTTGTGTATATTTTTTAATAAGGAACAGAAACTACTGCTCAGTTTATCAGAAAATTCTACCGTATTATCATCGGCTAACTTAAGAAGCTCATCCATGGAATGCTGATGCTCTTTCACCTTCTTTCCCAACATCCTACAAGACTCCCAAAGATAAAGGCAGTTCCAGCTCAGCCAGCCCCAGCCCAGTTGGTTTATAACTCAAATAACGTGCTACCTAAGCACTGGAGCCTCTGACTTCACCTCGAGGTGCTTTCTCTCTGAAATGCCAGTGTAGCAGCCTCAGCTGGCACTGGTTTCTGCTAAGGCACAGAACGCGGGCGCCCCACACAGCTCACCGCACTCAGCCCACTGCCCTCTGCAAGGGCCCAGGCTGCCCCGGGCCTGGGCGCATGGGTGCGGCTGGGGCCCAGCCCGCCGGGCCCTCCCGCGAGGCCACAGCAGCCTCAAGTCCAGACAGGTTACACAGGCTGCTCTATGCCAGAGCAGAGGCCCTGAACAATCAGGATTTTTTTTTTTGGAGAAATGATCAAACCCGGGGGTGGGGACAGAACTTCCTGCAAGAAACCGCATCCTGAACCAGCCCGCCCGATCGCTGTAAATAAACACTCTCCTTGCAGCACTTCCGCCAACTGTGGGCCCGGCTCCAATAGCCTCTCAAGTCCAAACAGGAAAGGGGAGGGAAGGTGGCGAGATGGCAGATACGGGGTTAATCTGCTTCTCGCTGCAGATGTCGGTGGTGGGCGCTCCTAACTGGACAGGGCTGCCAGCGGCCTGGAACTGCTCGGGGCTCTCCTGTTAACCCGCGAGCCCAGCCTCTTCCCGGGATCAGATAAGCAGCCAAATGGAGCGGCCGCTGCGGAGCAGGCCTGACAGTGAGGGATGCTCCGGCGGGCGGCTCTGTGGGGCTCAGCCGAGGCTGGCGGGGACGGTTCAACAGGGAGACAGGCAGTGACCTCAATTTTCTGGAAGACGAATGTGTTGAATGCACATCCTGTTCAGCGTGTTCCACGTGGCCCGGCGGGGAGCGGGTGCGAGAGACCGTTCAGTCGCTAAGGCCATGGCGGCGGCAGGTGGATCCCACAGCGCTTTACTCGTGTCCTCCCCTGGTCCTCGCCCACGGTGACTGTGAGGCAGGTGCCATAAGCCCCATTTCCCAGGCGAGAAGACCAAGTTTGGGAGCACTAAAGAAGCGCAGGTTGGCCTCCTACTCAGGTTGTCTGCGTCGGGGCTGCCAGGAACGGCAGGAAGGGTGCCCGCAGTTGCTGCGATAGAGATGGCAGCCCAGGGCCTGGCTTCGGGCCAGGAGACCACGTTCCAACCACGACACATGCTGCCTCCGGCAGTTTCTAGAAAATCAAAATGAGCTCCATCCAGAGAGCTTCTCAAGAAGATTCTAAGGTTGTTTGAACTCCATGGCACTGAACAAAGTCAGTGCACCCTTTCCGAGGCCTTTCTTTGCTGCATTTCCCATAATTCTAATTCCTCACTGGAGTCTTGTTACAGGACCAGGCGGGAGGTGTGTCTTCACAGGCTATGGAAAGGGCCACTGCCTCATATACCACAGATACTCAATAAGTGTACTGAAAAGAGCTCGTGGGTGAATGAATGAAGGAGTGAATTCCGGGATTTGATGTGGAATACCTGGCTGTCACACAGACGGCAGCGAAAGACAGCTCTTGCCCTCTCTGAGAAGCCTGGGGTCCCTGGGGAAGTGGGGGTTCTGCTGTCCTGCTGAGACTGACCTCCACAAAAGCTGTTGCCACTCGTGGGCACCCACTGATTCTTCCTTTATCACTGTGGACATGCAGGCCCAGGCACAGAGATGGTAGCAGAGCTGTTGCAGATAGGGTGTAACCCATTGTTGGCAGCCCAAGGAAGCAGGGAAGGTGACGAGCAGGGAAAAGCATGTCCAAGGATGAAGGGCTGGGTGAAACCTCATAAACTCTTTGCAGACAGGCCATGGCCCTGGAGCCTCTGCCCCAGGGAGGGAGGGAGGGAGGGCGGGAGGAGGGGAGGGAGGGAGCCAGGCACTTCCTCAGGGTAGAGAAGGGTGGAACCGGAGACAGGGCCCAGGTGCCCAGGGCACATTGGGTGGGGGGAGTAAATGAATAAAAGTAAAAACGAAGCATCACAGGTAGCAGCAAACTGTTATTAAAATGCTGTAATGTCTCAGAGGTTCCTATGAAGTCATGTTCTTACAATTCACTCATAAGATTTAAACACAAAATTATATGCCTCATAATTCTCCAATGAGTATGTTTTTCTATGGATCCCATTGTTTATATGGGATGTGCAACTTCCAGAAAGTTAAAATCATTTAAGGGATTAAAAAACTGGCACTTTCCAGAAATCCAGCTGTACATTCCTTAGCGGGAGCCACTGTAGGACTGACCATGTCCACACAGTCATGTACACTGTACAAATATTTCAGAAAACACCCTCTATAGGGTGCAAACTCCAATGCCGATCGGAGCCAGGCACCTGCTTAAGTGATTGGATCAAGCAGGGAATCAAACACTAGGGAGTGTGGGAAGTGTCCCCAACTGGACAGCCTGACAAGCCCCATTTAAATGAGTGCCGTGGCCCCAGTATGGGAGAAAGGCTAATGTGCCACATCTCTTGATTTGTGAAAGGAAGCAGAAATCTGGGTTTTCCTCAGGAATCTCAGTAAACAGAATTGATAAATTCAAATATTTTATTTAGGACATCATACAAGTCAAATGAAACATACTTGTGGCCTGAATGCCTCTGTCTACACGTATGTCTGCATACACCAATAATGATTGCTGTTTAAATTTAGCCACTGTAAGATCAGGCCCTCTGCATCAAGTTAGTTCACAGGATTCTTCAAAGAACTTACAAAGAGTAGTACCCACTTAACAGATGAACAAACTGAGGCAGGAGGGTGCCTGGGCAGTGACTGGCAGCCGGCTGCCATGGTTAGAGTAGGATCCAGATGGGAATCACTGCAGTTGAGAGGAAACAGGTGGGTGCCTCAGCTGCACTGTGTCAGAATGCTAATCCAGGCCACTGCCTATCACGCATTTCCCTGGCAGAGCCGTGAAAGTATCAAGGCCTGTACTCCAGGTATCACACCGGAAGTGAGAGGAACTATTAAGCAAAGTGTGGACAAGGCCTCGGCTAATAGCAAGGTGATTAAAAGGAAGGCCATCCATGCTCAAAGTGCTTTACCTCCTAAGAAACAGGTTACAACACAGAGAAGGAGGCCCCTCTAAAGGAATCTAGACTTTTTAATGCATTGTTATTAAACTCGTGTACTCATCAGAATGGAGGAAGGTAGATGCCCGTTTCTCTCCCTTTGTCCTGCTCAGGATCACAGAGAAACACCAGTGCTGCAAAGTCAGCCAGAGACAAGCGCAGACGTGTTTTGAGAGGAGAAGCTGAAATGACTCACTCTTCCAGTTTTCTTAAACCAATTTCAGCTTTTAGGAAAGAGCTTCATTCATACCCACCACACATCAGACAACGCCAGGCCTCACGAACCCCTCGCGGGCTGACGGATCCAAGCAACGCCTCCCTGCTCAGTAACGCGAGTGCTGCCAGCCTGCGCGAGCCCAGGGCGGAAACGCAATCCTAGGACTGCGGTCCCGGGGGCCGGCGGTCCCCGTCCTCCGCCGGAGCTGCACGCTCCTCGGACCGCCTTCGACAGAGCCGTCCCAAACCCTGCTCCGCTAAGTCTGCAAAACCAGTGCGGGCGCTAATGCTTTCCCAGGGCAGCTCTGCAAACGAGGGCTGCTGGCGTGTCAGGCGCGAGCCATACTTAAGGAAACCCCGGTGCCTCTTCCCCAGCCGGGGCGCGGGGAACAGGCCGGGGACAGAATGCGGAGGGGTAGGCAGTGGACGAGAGCGCTGGGGCGGGCTCTGCTGCTCTGAACTGTGACCTTGGGCAAATGATCTCATTTCTTCAGGCCTCGATTCCCTCGCCTGGAAACCAGTGAGCAATAATGATGCCTGCCAAGTGGGTTTTCCTGAGGATGGATGGGAGGAATTCGAGGAGAGCTCTTCATGAGGTACCACAACTAGGAGGCGGTGGCTGTCCTGTCAGAAACAAAGGTCGTTCTTGTCGACTGCTTTACTGTCCTGACAGAGACGCCTGAAACAAACTTAACTTCTCTGAACACCAAATTACCATTTCCACAATTTCAGAGCCAAATAATTGCCAAGTATTAATCCTTTGAAAACTGCTCAGCAAACTTCAACCTGGTAATGCCAGCACATGTCTTTTGAATGAAGGGCACTTGCAACTGTACAACTTAATAAGGTGTGTGGCATGCTAAGTCTGTTAGCTAACTAATGTCGAAGCCCTAGTTCCAAGGGATCAAAGAAAAGAATACATGTTATGACCAGGCCTGATGCAAAATTGCTTTTTAGTTCAGAATACCTGCCAATTCAGAGAAGCTGACAGGAAACAGTAATCAAACAGTATTGTATAATCACATTTATCGTCATGTTTTTTAATTTCTGTAAGAAAAACAGGGTAGGTTACAGAAATAGCAAAGAGGTTCATGTGCTTTAACTCAGGTCAAGGATTTTTTTCTGTTGCAAAAATGCAGACCAAACACAGCCTTCCAAAAGTGTGACAGCCAGACCCAGAGCTAGGGGAAGCAAGCAAGGCCCCTAAGGTGCCAAATTTAAGGGACACTCACTCTCAGTCTTCCAAGTTCAAGGTCAACACCTAAGAGTGAGCGCCTCCTTAAAATTTTCACCCTGGGCACCTTGCTTTCCTCTCTTTAGTGCAGTCTTAAAGGGAGATAAAGCAAAATGGGATGTTCACACATTTGTGTTTATGGCAGTAACTTGAAGCCATGCAACCAAGGTGTAAACGGATGGCAAACATTACAACAGATCTCTCCCTTCAAGACCAGAATGTCATGGCCGGGGGCAGCCCAGGCAAGGGGCAATTTCCTCCAATCTGACCAAGTTCAAAGGCAGCCCTTTGCAACTTTGTGAGCATTTCCTAAACAACCTCATCCTGTCCACTCCCATGTAAATCTGAATTCATTCCAAAACAGCAGAAAATCCCGCTCGCAGATACCATTTCTGCCTGACCCCTGAAGGAAGGGAGGAAGCAGCTTAAAACTGAGAGGGACCACCTACTGACGCCACCTGGCCACTCAGATCCATGGTCCCTGTTTCTGCTCAAGGGCTACTTGTAAATGAATCATTGTTTGATTAGATAAATATTCATAGAGTTTATTTTTAGAAAAATGAAACAATAATAAAGTATATCTAATTACATTCTAACATAGATCTATGGAACTTGGGGGTTTAAAAAGTTTTACAGCCCGGCTGGGCGTGGCTCAGTGGTTGAGCGTCGACGTAGGATCCAGGGGATCGGGGTTCGATTCCCGGTCAGGACACATGCCCGGGTTGCGGCTGCAGCCAATCAATGACTCTCTCATCATTGATGTTTCTATCTCTCCCTCTCCCTTCCTCTCTCTGAAATCAATAAAGATACGTTAAAAAAAAAAAAAAAAGTTTTACAAATCTCAGAATGGTAACTACAACCGTAAGGCATGCGGTTTCTTTCGAATTAAAGGAAATGGGGGCTTTAGAAAATAAAGCCCTCAATGTTCAAATTTTCCATTTCAACATCACAAAGCCTACTTTACAAATAAGCATGTTTCTAAATACACAACACATTAGAACGAGAAGTCGGAGGAGGGTGAAGAAAGCCACGGCTGCACACTGGAGGCAAAGTGTATATATTCCTAATTTCGATTATTAAGCTGAAACCACTCTGGTTAGAAATGGAACAGCTAGGTTCAATGCTGAAAAGTCACAGGTGTTTCTTTACCTGAACGCTGGCCACGTGGAGATGTGCTTCACTAAAGGCCTCAGCAGAATCACTGCACATGATGAAGAACCAGGACAGATGGCGTCACAAGCATGGCTCTCCCCAGCCCAACCTTCTGTATGACTTCCCCAGGAACTACTAGCTCATCACCAATGAACACCCCACTCCGACGCCACACACGGTTTGCTACCGGCTGCCCGGTGCCCATGTGTGCAGGACGCTGCGTGCACCAAGCGCTGAAATCCGGGTGCTAGGACGCGTGAGCCACGCCTCGCTCCTGCTTCTGAACATGAGAGCTCCTGGCGTCTCATCCACCGTGAGAACCCCGGGTTCTCCTCTCTTCAAGAAAGCCTACCACTCTATGTTAATTTTGAACAAAATTAAAGGCGGGCATAAGAAAAGCTCTTGCTAATTCAATTTCTCTTGAAGGAATAAAATAAGTAACGTGATGAGTTGGTAATTTTTTTTCTTTAAAGAGAGAGAGGAATAAACAAGTTTCCAGAATATTCTTTCCCTTTCTCTCTCTCCTTTTGGAGACCTAATTATATACTAAGCAAGGAGTCATCCTTGCCTCCTGCCTACATTTTATGTTTTGGGCACTTCCACTTCATGTCCCTTGACACCTTTTCCAATAATCCATCTACTTGATATTGGAAAGCCTCACATGAATAAAACTTTACGGCACTACAGGCGTTTAGCCTTCCGCTGACATTCCTGGCCTGTTCAATTCTGCAATTCAATCAAAATCAAATCTCCAAATCCTCCTGTCAGCCAGCACTGCTTTCATATGCCCGAGTCCTGTGTGAGGATAACTGCATCCAATCTTCCCCCAAGCAGTGCTTATATTGTTTTATTACAGTTCAATGAGCGGGGTGCAAAATTACATGCAGCTGCCTGCCACTGTGGCCGGGCTGTGCCGCGCGGACACAGGACTGCCGCCCACGGCCTGAAGCCACGCACTGGCTGGCCGGAACGCGGGAGCACTTCTCTGTATGGGAGAACATCCTGCCCGTTAGACCTACACAGGGAGATGTTAACAGATCAGTCCCCTTGTAACAGGATTGTGGAAGCCCAATGAAATGCAACTCAAATGCGCTCAACGACAGCGAAGGTGAACCTGAACGTGCACTACTCCCTCTCAGAAAGCTTGTGGGGATGGTAAAGAAATCTGCAGTGAGCCATGCTAAAGAATTTTTATACGTGTTTTAAATGACAGAGCTTCATTTAAACGGGCTTTTAAAAAATACCCCCAATAATTCTTTTATCGAAACAGACAAAGCACAAAATCAATTAAATACAATTTAACCTGACGAACAATGCAGCAATTAAACCTCTAGTAGTTTGGAAACGCTCCTGATAAGCTTGGGTAAGGCAGAGAGATGGTTAGATGTCACCAGAGGTGCACCGTCTTCTTAGCACTGGGACCAACAATACATCAAGTGTTTTAAAACAAACACAAAAATGAAGAGAACATACTGGAACCATAAAGGAGGCAATACTGGGTTTCACTATATTGGTATTAAATTACCCAGCCGTTGTCAAGTGGGGGAAAATGGTCTAGGTGGAAGAGGAACTGCCAAAACGCCAAGTAAAAATGTGTGTGCTAACTCCAGGCTACCTCGGTAATTCCATGGGTAAAACAACGGCTTCCTAGGGTGCAGCTTTCCGAGAGAAAATGATTATACCTCTCTCTTGTGAAGGTGTGTGTGTCCTATGTAGGTGGTCACACACCTCTCTGGCAAAAGTCAGTGCCAAGGTAAAGATGCATGTGAAACTGCAAAAATTTTACCTGGGAGGTCTCTAAAATTAAACACCTTGGAGCCCCCAAAGGTGAATTTATATCCATTTCTAATATCTACAACCCTGTGTCTGAAATGTCATCAAAGGGCACATGAAAAGCTCTCATATGCAGAAACTTCTTACACAGTACAGAAATTAGTCTCCGCCCAGCCAGTGTGGCTCAGTGGCTGAGCATCGACCCATGAAGCAGGAGGTCACCGATTCCATTCCTGGTCAGGGCACATGCCTGGGCTTCAGGCTCAATCCCCAGTAGGATGCACGCAGGAGGCAGCTGATCGATGATGTTTCTCATTGATGTTTCTATCTCTCTATCCCTCTCCCTTCCTCGCTCTCAAAAAATCAATAAAAACATATTTTAAAAAGAAAAGAAATTAGTCTCAAGACTAAATACTGAAAGGTTCAAGTACTGAGTTAACTCCACGGGAAAGGGGCAGGTGTAAAGGTATATTTTCTGTTGCAGTGATGTTATAGGTAACAGCTTGGAAAATCAGGTGATGGGCATGCAATAATATTTCACTTTTTATTAACACACGTAGATCTAGAAAACCAGTAAGGCAAGAGGGGGAAAATTCAGAGTTGGCCCAACAGTGGATGAGTTTCTGCTTATCACTGTATTCTCTCTGGGGTAAGTGCTGAAGTTCAGGCTTACTGATCCAGAGGAGGCTCTTGTTATATTTTATATCTGAAAGGGCTGAACTTGGGGACATGAGGCTACATTTTCTAATGTGGACACTGCTTTGGTCAAGATTCATCTTTCTTTGACGGTCACAGAGCTGAGTGCCTGCCTCCCTCCCAGGCCAACCGCAGTGAAACGTTATTGTTTGATAGCTTTTCAATTGCTGACAAAATCCGCTCGTGTTCCCAGAAAATGGAAATGTACTCCACACACTCGCCTCCCCCTTCCTTCCTCTGTTACTCAGCGGAGCCCCAACAGAGAAAATGAACAAATCTCCAGTCCCCTTGGCTTTCTGGCACCACTAGAAATTTCAGAAGACCTACAATCTGGCTGCGTCCTGGCAGCCGTGGGGAGGGCTGGGCAGCAATGCCGTCGCCCCTCTGCTCTCCCTACCCAACCGCTTCCTTCTTGTAAATCACCTGTGCGGCCCCCATCACAATTGTGTTTGAGACTCCTGGAGCGCAGGCTACTTCCACCACCAGTAGTTACTTCCACTACCAGGTTTCTACAACCCTGTCCCACTCGCGATGTCCGAGCCAGCATCAGCGACGTTCCGCACCGCCTACCTCCTAGCTGCTAAGGAAGGGAAGTGACGGGAATACGGCTAGGTGTGGCTCGTGACAAACGCCCAGCTCAGGCGGCCAAACACCGATAACAAGAGCACAGCAGGGCTCCCCCCAACCTCACCCCTACCAACCCCCAGTTCCCTAATGTTTACTGGGCAAGGGAGTGATTGGTTCAAAACAGGAATTATCAGATACCTCTTCAGGCTGAACGACACATGCAATTGGATATTCTGAGAACTGGTTACCTTGGTTATCCTAACATCTAAAGGCGATTCACAGTGTGATCCAGGCAGCCCCTTAGGCTGAATCAAAGGGTCAGTCCTAACAGGATTTCAACACAAGGAGCAAAGAATGCTGGGTGCTGACTCCTATTTTTAACAAATGAAACCAACCTCTCCCACCCCCAACCCAGAGATCAGGTCCAAAGTCACTTTGATGCCATCAGCTTCAGGACCCAGAACCCTACTTCTCACTGAAGAAATGCCACGCCCCAAATGCTTATGAAACTGGCCATGCTCCTCCCAAGAGCCAAGTATAAAGGGGATTCATGCTCAGGCACCACAATCCAAAATATAAAGTCTTCAAGCAGAGACTCACCTCACTCCTCTGCATGCAAAGAGAAAAAGTCCTAAAATCTCAATACAAGCCAGACATCTGTGCTTAACAGAAAAGAAACACATCAGGATGGCAGGGGTGCTTTCTGGACCAGAGCTGGCGAGGCCGCGCCTGTCTCCACCACACCACCTCTTCCCTGGCAAGTCCCTGGCAAGTCGGTATTTACACTCTAGCAGACCAGTCCCGAGCGAGACTGTTACTTCTCCCACCTCCCTTCACGGATGTCCCTCCTGTGACCCTGGAGTTCAGAACTGCATTCGCTGTTCTGTTGCTTAACAGCATCTATAGAGGGGGTAAGAGAAAGTAGTTCGAAAGAATCTAAACTGTCCCTCCGTCCGGCGGAGGGAACGGGGTTCCTGCAGGGCGATCGCAGCCAGGCCGTTGGGCTAATTTAGAATCTTTGTGCCTCCACACACACGAGGAGCATCACCTGTATCTTCACTTCTTCTGAAAATGCTCCTTAATGTTCAGAGACGTGGTTATACTCTGAAGCTGAGGCTGAGCCGGAGACAGAGGGGTGTTCAATAGAAAGCCACAGAGACAAAAACATCCAGAGTTGCTTTCAATTTTTTTCTTTCTTTTCAGAAACTGCAATATATACATTGGCACTTGTTAAAGACACAGGGTCCCAGTCCCCACCCCAGCCCCACTGTCAGAACCCACATTTTCATAAAGTCCACCTGAGTCCTCTGCACACCGAGGGATAAGGGACACTGCTCTAAAGGAATTTTGATCCAGTTGCTCTTGATGGTGGGGTAGTAAGGATGATCCCCTGACTTCAGAACATAGATAAAAGTCTGTGGAATACCTAAATTCCACTCATCAGAGAAGCTTTTTAAGAAGTACAGATTTCTGGATCCCAGCTCTGACCTACTGAAACAAATCACCAGCATTGGGGCAGTTCTGCTCCCCACTCTGGCCTGCGAACCACTGGCCACCTTCAAGCTCCCATCTCCTTCTGCTGCTCTGATGGGCTGTTTCAATCCACAGCTAAAATGATCAACATCCTGCAACAGTATGATTTGCAAAAACTTCAAAATGCAAGTCCTGGCTTTGTATAAGTTCCAGAATGAATGGCCCATGGCCCTCTTCTGGATTCTTATGAATGATACACATCTCTTTACAAATGCTCAGTTTTTGAAGGTAAATGTATGCATTCTCAGTAACGATGCACATGCACGTGCTCTTAGTGCTAAACTCTTCGCAGAACATGACAGGCAGTGTGGAAATGTCTGCACAAGCACATCCCCCGTGTGCAGGATGGAGGCACATCACTGAGAGTGTGTCCCTCGCCCCCTGCCCTGGTGTGCAGGTCGGAGGCTCACACCGAGGAAGCATCCCTGGGAACCGGCGCCTTCAAACAGAAACAGGCCAGCTGCAGAGTGGAAGCGCCCTCCTGACTTCTAACATTCACTTTGTCTACAACCAAACCGACTGATTTAACAAGAAGCAATAAATAACCTATTATATGTTAGCTTTTAGTCATTAAACACCCTTTCCTTTTAATTAAAGAAAACTTGAAAACTAGCTCTCAAAGGGATCCTAAATAAAAATTTGCTTAAATGTTTAAGGAAACATGGTTTTTCCATTGGCCGAGGACTGAAGGGTCCAGGGTTCGATTCTGGCCGAGGGCACATACCTCTGTTGCAGGCTCCGTGCCGGCCCCAGTCAGGGCGCGTGCGGGAGGCCACCAGTCGATGTGTCTCTCTCTTTCTCTCTCTCTCTGAAAAGCAATGGAAAAAATATCCTCGGGTGAGGATTAAAAAGCAATAATGATAAAATAAAATAAAATAAAAATAAATAAATAAAAGAAAAAATAAAAGCCACCAGCAAACACGTGGGGGGAGCAGCACACAAAGCCGTGCGTCCTCACCGGCCATCGCACTGCGCAGGGCGGTGCAAGACAGTTTAACAAACACCACCGTTTAAACAAACACACAAACAAAACAGAAACAGACACAGATCCCGAGAACAGACCCAGGGCGGCCAGCGGGGAGGGCTGGGGCTGGGTGAGAAAGGTCACGGGACTGAGAAGTACAAATTGGCTGTTACAGAACAGTCATGGGGATGCAAAGCACAGCACAGGGAGTGCAGTCAGTAATGTAATCACTACCTACGGTGCCAGGTGGGTACTGGAAATTTCGGGGGATCACTTTGTCAAGTATATGACTGTCTAACCACTGCGCGTACACTTTAAGCTAATACAAAATAATATTGAATGTAAACTGTAATTGAAAAATAAAATTTAAAAAATAAAATAAACACCACCGTTTTACTTTTCAGTGCAGAGTACCTTTTTCATTCAATTAAGTTATTAAAACATGACTATAATTTGACTACATTAATAAAACAATAAAGCAAGCCTTGGCGTAAAGTAACTGGACAAAGGGTTCCCCCAACAGCACAGCCATAAAGTTCACATGAAGCTGAGGGAAAAGAGTCAGGGTCTGTGGAAAACTCAGCGGGTACCCGGCCAAGATTCACTGAGTGTCTGGGGGTGGCGGAGGTCCCCGAGCAGAGATGCAGTGAACGGACAGGCTGGGGGGGCTGCAGGCCAGCACGGCCTGGGAGCAGCAGGTACACAGAGAGAGAAAGACAGGGGGACACAAACACGAACGTCTGGCAAAACAGGAAATTTGAGGATACTATTTCTGAAATGTAAATAAGGTTTGCTGCTACTTTCATTATGGCAGAAGCAAAGAAGCCACGTTCAACAGAAGGTGCTGGTTTCCCCGTAAACTCTTCATTTTTCCGACGTGAGCATCAGTTCATCACGTACTGAGCTGATGTTTCACATACACATTGATAGCATCAGAATAGTGACCAAAATTTATTTTAAATGTTCCCTGGGCCCCCAGACCTCTCTTTTCTCCCTTGGAGACCTTGGAAACAGACTGTTCAAATCCCAACTCCTCTACGCACTAGCTTTGGGACTCAGGACAGTGTGTTTACAGTCCTCAACATCAGTTTCCTTTCTGGAAGATGGGAATTATAGCAGTTCCTAATTCACAGAGATTCTGTGAGATATCTAAATTACACATGACTGGAATACAGTAAGTGCTAAACATGTTAGGTATATAACTGCAGGGCAAGCTCCTAAAATCAACCCATGGAGTAGCAGAGTCAGGTTATTCCCCTGTAAAATATCTGTATTGACTAACATCAGTAGCTCTATTTTTGAAAGAAGAGTATTTACAGGTTATTACTAAAAAACAATGCCCCATATGGAAAAGACTGCCCTGGTGCTTGGTCTCAGAGGTGCGTCTTCTACCCTCAAAGCAAGCCGCACACAACTCAGCTTCTCAGGCTCGCGTGTGAGATGTGGGTCTGAGGGCTGGCAGGATGCGGGCTCTTGGGGCACCTCACTCACTCACACATGTCACCCAATGTCTTTGCTAATCTTCACCATGAAACTAAAAATATAAATAAAGAAAAGCATTCACAAATTAACAGAAATCAGAAATCACTGAAAGTTACAATAGAAATTAAAGTGTAATATTAAAATTTAAAAATACAATGAAATAAAAGCCTGCCTAAACTCTTTATTTATACACACTGGATTCACACAGACCTGAAGCAGTGCTGTGCAGAGTCCTAGAGTCTGTGTAAGTCATGACCACTGAGCAATACTACAATTTCATGATCCATCAATGTGGACACATTCTTCCAGGTACACACTTTGAATATCCTCAGTGGCAACAAAAGAGATCCGAGTCCTAAAGGAGAACTAGCCACATCTCCTGCTCACCTCCATGAAACCAAAGTAACAACTTCATCAGAGTAGATGACCAAAGAGAGTCCTGCGTGTTAAATATGAGGCAGCATTGATGCAGAATGACAGTACATTTGCCAATTCGGATTCAGTGCATGTCCCTTTAACGTACACTTCAGTGTAAACGTCTCACGTTTAGGCAACTGGGAGCTCCCAGGCACACAAGCAGGAGAAAGGGCTCGACCACTGGGCAAAAATATGCAGTCTGTCCAACATGCACGATCAAAGCAATAAAAAAAATTCCTGTGAAAATGTTTTTATTGATATTTACTGGTAGGTTTGCTTGCCACAAGTCATAGCCATGCCTTCTCCCCACTTTCTTCTGTTGAGCAGGCATGCCCTGCTGCACCCCTCCGCAGGGCGCAGGCCAGGCCCCGCGGGCTGGGGATCCGCACCGCAGGCCCCGCCGGCACCACGCGCCAGTTTCAGGAAAGCAGGGCTCAGCCCTCTCTTCCCGCTCCGTTTCCGTCGTCTCAGGGAAGAGCCGCTCCGGAAACCGGCTCCCCTACCAGCCAGACACTCACACTAACCCTTCCCTGCAGGGCCTGCTGCTACCATGAATCTCTCGACACAAGACCGCTCCACTCTGAACCACACCAAGCTGGGGACACGCCAACAATCAAAACCAGTGCCCCTCAGGAAAGATGCAGCCCAGATTATTTTCATGTGCTTATCGGAGCAGAACGCCAACATTTTCGTTTTACGCGATGTAAATCTCAAGAAAGTCAGAGTTTAAGCATGAATGAGGCAGGCCGGCACATGTCTTTCTAACATGTGTGTCCATATACATAGTACTTACATGTACGTTACACACCACAGGGCAAGTAATAAAGAGCCAATGGGTCAGCTCTGAATCAGAACTTTAAATATTTTCAGTCTCTACAAGTGCAACTCCATTTTCAAAACACCAAACAAGCCTCAGACAAATGAACTATTTTTAAAATCTTAGGTAAAATATAATATCCCAGTTCATGACAAGATGAAACTGTCTGCCTTTTTACTCTGATTTGCAAAATAGGTATATAAGAAAAGTAACAGAGAAAAAGCATTTACCTACTCATTTAGCAAATAATACGGAAGACCTACTCTACATCTTTATTCAAATGAAAATACTTTCCCCCAGCGTTTATTTCTTTAACTGGTAGAAACCCCACCCTGTAAGGAACACAAGCGTGAAGCAATCTCCTGCAATGGACCATTTTACGTATTCTGCAATTTCTTACCCAAATTACACAGGTATAATTATTTTGACACTATAATGAAAAGAAAATGGGATTTGGGCACCGCAGGTTTATCTAATAACACGATTCCTTGCCAGACTTCACAGCACTGACAGTCACAAAGAACCTTGTCCATTCCAATAGGAAATATTTGATTTTACTGTAGGGACATTATTTATTTTCGCCAAGTTGCTATTATCAGAAAGGATATGATAGCTGAATAATAAAAATGAAATCAAGAAATTCTGGTGTTTCAAGGCTTTATTTTTTTTCTGCTCTCACTTTTGACATTTTCTTCCCCTGGAGAGACAAGATAAAGTGCTGTCATAAATGGGTGACTTTTCTTGTCAAATGACAGATTTGATTCTCCATGGCAACCACAAATCAAGGTGCTAGTAGGAATTAAAGCTTCTCTTAAAAGGCGTCTTTATGTTTATAAAATGAATTTAAATTAAATGGGTATTAGGTACAGTCTTTACCTCAATTTATTTGTTGACTGAAGAGCTCTGTATTGCGGGGGGACATTTGCATTTTTAAGAGAAGATAACATATTGTTCTGGCAGATGCATAAACAAAGCCCGTTACAAGGTCATGCTAGTTTAGAGACTCAGGCAGGGTACACAGATGGACATGTAACAGTCAGGAATTCCTTAAATCATGAACAAGGTGTTAAAATTACGCCAACAGGGGGACAACCAAGGGATCTACGCCTCCCCCGCAGGGCCTCCTTCTAGGGCCGGTAACAGAGTTGTTGTAATTGTCACAAGCAGAACCCTAAACGGCAATCTCGCTCTTCATCTGTCCCTCATGTCATACATACAGATATTTTTTTAAAACCTCATCACTGCAGATAAGTATCCCACTCACTATGAAACTGCCTTAGCCCCACATTCATGCACTGTTAAAACAAAACATTGCTTCCCAGTGTTTTAATAAAGGCCAAGCACTCACAAGCCGAAACATGTGTGATTTCAGAGGAATTAGCTAATTAATCGGTGCCTTAAGATGATTTCAATTTTCGCAAGACATGAAAGCTGACTTTTCATTTTTTAGAACATTCTTGGCCATTAGAACTTAAGAAGCAAGGTAATGTGCTAGTGGCTCCTAATATAACAAATCAGGTCCAATCTTCTTGATATTCTTGATCTTAGCAAGCCCTTTACCTAGTCTAGAGGAGTGAGGGCTCTAAGGTCAATATTTGAGAAGTTGAAGCACAGCTCATTTTTGGAAGTTTCAATTACAGCAGAGGGCATTGCAAGCCCGTTTCAAACACATATCGTCGACAGTAGTCAGCTGAGACACGTTCAGCCTGAAGTAAAGACGGGGGAAGAAAAGCTTACACCACCCTGGCAGTTGGGAGAATCCGTCATTCTAAAGGGGTCTGGCGAGCTCAGGCAAACGTGACCTGGCGCCACCTCTAGTTCAAAGACCAAGTGGAGAACCCACAGCCTCGCCGCCAGCAAGCAGCGCGGCCTGGACGCTGGGAGCCGCTCTGACAGGCTAACGTGGGAACCGCTGGTCCCATCGCAACAAAGAGATGCACAAAGCAGCTGCATCTACGAATTTGTGACTTTAAACCTAAATGCTTGGAAGTTGTTATTTGGGGGCAGAGGGGGAGGAGGTGTTACTTTTATTTTGTGGGAGCCAAAGAGACTTTGTCCACTCTCAAGTTTAATCAGTACTAACTATAATAAAACGGTGCCTAAAGTTGTAAATCTCTGGAACTCCATGTACAAAGTATACTTTATGGGAGAGTGAGTCACCCAAAGTCTATTTCAGTCACAATGGCTTTTGTTTCATATGAGAATGAAGTGGGTTGATGATCATGTTCTCATCCCGTGTAAAAAGTCAAAGTAACATCGCGTCTAAAAGCATCGTCGTCAAATTACACAAGTGCTTGGGGCATGGGACACAACAGACATCGCAGGTGCTGCGGGGTATGACATCAGTCTTAAAAATAGGGCCACAGGTCTGCGGCACCTCAGTCTCAAAGCAATCCTCTCCTGGCAGTGGCTGAACCGAGTTCCTGTCCCTCTTCGAAAAGCAGGCCCTCCCTCCCTTTAGCCGAGGGAGGTGCGGGGACAGTCCGAGCCTGACTGCCGCCCAGCACGGCGTCGGCCCGCGGTGTCGGACCAGGCCCCGGGCGCGAGGAGGGGGAAGCGGTCGGCACAGAGCCGCGCCCGTGCGGGCTCGCAGGCCGCTCGCAGTTGGGCACCGGGTGGTGCCAGCGCACAGAGCGGCTGCTCAGCAAAGCAAGGCGCCAGCGCCGTGAGAAAGTTACGCTCTTGGAACCAAAACCATGCCCAGCTGTGTGAGAGGGGCGTGAGGAAGCACCGGTGGCCTCGTCAGGCCTGCAGGTGGCCTGGTTAGAGGCTTATGTCACAGCAGAGGCTCAGGAATTTCTAGAGGAAAATATAGCATGGCTCAGTTCACACAGCACCTCCCACCTGCCCGCAGGAACGCTGTGGGCTTCTCTGAGGTGCACGCCTCATGCCAGGCCAACTCCCAGGGTACAGTCTCCTTCGGGTAAGTTCCAGGCACCGTTTAACTTGCGAAAACAGAGTAACAGGTGAGAACCTATCTATGTACAGTTTAAATCTCACAGTGTCTCCAGCCAAATCCTCCACAGGATTTAAATCTCAGTTAAAATGTGAGAGGAAAACTTTTCCACCTGAGTAGAAATCTGGACTTTCCTTAAAATAAATCCTATTTAGTTCCACTGTGTTCCTGTCATCCAACGATAGGAAAGTCAAACCAGCCACCACCTACATGTGTTTAAATCTGTACGTGATGTAGATTCATTTGGTCCAAATGGAGGATCCCAGTTTACTGCTCTAGCTGGCATAGCTGGCTGGTCACCCTCACAACTGTCCTCTCCAACTCCAATGCTCCGGCACCCCCAGCACCATCTATAAACCCACCTCCCACCCCCCAAATAAACAGACTGTGTGTTTTCACCTGAGAGGTACCTGCCTCATAACCCAGGGCCTGGCTGGCTCCACGCTGCCCCGAGTTCGTGACTGGGCCACTCTCAACTCGCCATGGGGACAAATCTCAACCAGCAGATGCCTTTGAAAAAGCCAGCTCCCGCCTACTAAGTGGCTGTGCGTTCAAGATATTTCAGGGCCCTGCTCAGGAGAGGCTGGCAGGGAAAAAGCCCACACCCAAGGGCCACTGGTCCCGCTCGCCCGTGGCTCCAGGTGTATGGTGATGTTGAGCCTCTCTGGGCTGCACTTTCTCCCCATGAGAAATGAGGATAATACTTCTGACCTCAGGTGGGGTATTAGAATTTCGATTGTCTCTAAAATGCTCTGTGAAGCCTGGATTGAAGGCACCACAGGATGAAAGCACAGAACAGTCACAAGAGTGACTGTCGTTCCTGTGTCTTGACCCCTAAACAGCTCTCTTCAGTGAATCGTCTTCTCCAGGCCTTAGCTGGCTACACAGGATGTGGCTGCGGCCAGTCCAGAGCCGAGAGCAGGCCCTCCAGGGCCCACCCTTTGTAATGGGGAGGCACCAACAATGGCAAGGAGGAAAGGACTGGCAAGAGTGGTCCTGCCTGAGGAATACTTAGCATTGGCACCAAGCACACATTTCTGCAAGGCTCGGAGTTTACCAATCTGTAAACGGGTACATTATTTATGAAAACACGGTGACTACCCACAGGTCCGAGAGCCAGGAGCAGGTGGTCAGCCCCTCTGGAACGCTCCCAGGGCTTGAGGCTCGCAGCTGACTTCCAAAGCAGGCAACCACCAAAGGCTCCTCCCAGGTCCAAGTGCTCTCCCGGGAGGGGCTAGAGAACCACAGGCTGAGCTACGACTGGTCCATCTTGACCTCTTTAGGGAATTGGACAGGGCCAGGATGCCTTTGGCTCCTGGGAACTGGGAAATCAAGACAACAAACAATGCTCTGCCTTCCCCACCCGGCTCTTCCAAAGTGGCCCTTTGCCAGGTGCAATGGCTACTTTACCTCCATCACCCCCAGAGCTAGGGACGAATGGCAACGCGCTGAGACCTCTCCGTCTCAGCTCCACCGTCACTGTGGGGAGATATGACCCTTGGCACTACACTGGAGTGGAGGCGCTTACAGAGGCCTGGCTTCCAGACGCCGATGCCCAAGCCCACTCTGCCCTTCCCCTCACAGGACCTCATCCAAGCCACCGCAAGGCAAACCTCGGTCTCCGTCGGGAACATGGGGATGACAGTATGTGTCTTAGAGGACTTTGTATCGTGTGCAGATATATGAGTACTTTTTAAAGTCTGCCTAGAATTACCACCATCTTCCTCAGAATAATACTATGAAGAGGGTACTAGCAGGATCTCTACTTGGTAAAGAGGAAAATCTAGGTGCAGGGGGCTGAAGGAATTTGCCCAAGAAGGGAATGTGCTAACCTGAGCAGTCTAATTCCGGAGGCCGCCCTCAGGATTATCCCACATTCCCCCAGGTGGGGCTCACAAACCTGTTTTATGTCACTAAGGTGGCACTGAAATCTCACACTCATGCACGCAAGGCTCCACAGGGCCGTCTCACTCATTGCCTAGGACTTAGCACAGTGTAGATGCTCAAAGGGTGAGCAAACGAGCAAATCCATCCTTCCATCTGTCTAAGCAACATGCGGGCAGGTAAAACTAAACATACATGAAGCTGTAACTAAGAGGGAGTTGGAACAGTCGTGTAGCGAAAGGAGCCAGCTCATCCTAAGCCTCCCCCAGCCCTTTCATTCCCTACACCCCACCCCACTCGGCACCCTGTCTCTCCTGCCCTTCTGGCCTGCCCTCAGTTTTGTTTTAGGGCTGGGAACATCTGAGCAGGGATGAGCTATTCACTTTTCTCTACAATACAACCTTCCCCAGATATTTGTCAACTTCTGTCATTCAAAGGGATAGAAAGAACACAAATGTATATCTTTAATGAAATTCACAGTCAAGAGAAGGTGTCATCATCTAGTTATATCTGTTATGACATACATTTCATTTTGTTCAATGCTTAACAGAGAAGCTATTAATCAAACAGAAGATTCTTGCTAAAATGACAGTCCAAGCAATGTCCAAACAAGCGTTTATTATGCTGTGTGAATCTGATCAGGAATGGATTGTTTTCAGGCTGCTTTTTCCTTCCCCTTCCATTGAGAACATAGCTTGAGGTGGTGAGTTCAGAAAACAACAGACGACAATAGCGGTGTATCCACACTGAGTCCCTGGTGAATGTGGCGACCTCAGCCCCACTCTCGAGTCTGTTGGGACATAAGCCTATCATCTGAAGGTTCCTTGGGGGTTTGCTAGGGCAAGAGGTTGTGTGGTACAATGCCACACACCCAAGAGAGGAACCCAAATGTAATAAACAGAAGAAATGATGACATCTGTGTTCTTCAAGTGATACTATTTCCTTGGATATATTTTGTTTGTCTTTACAGTTTAATGAACACTTTGCTTCAATGAGAAAAACCATGTTACTATAGAATTGAGTGAGTTGTAGACCTAGAAAGCCGAAGGCCAAAAACACAAAAGGGAAAGAATGTTAAGGAGGTAGCTGGGCACTTGGGCACCACAGATGGTGCAAGCTGGAGGTAGAAAGGACACCAGTAATATTCAGAGGATGGCAACTCTTTCCTCCTGCTCCATTCACTACCCAGTGCTTGGAACAAAGGGGGATATCAGCAAAGACTATAGCATCCACGGCAGGTGACGGATGGATGGATGGAGCCCCCACAAAAAGGAAATGACTGATAAAAAATGATCTTAATATATTATCACAGGGAATTCCTCCTCACTCTTGCTAAAGGGGTGTCCTGAGCCATGTTCAAGCCACTCTTCTATATATTAATAAGACAGTAGGGGGCAGCCTGTGGCTCAGAAACTTTCTTTTTCCTATGCCAGGTTAATTGGTCACCATGACAACAATGCCGCAAATTGCCAATTAGCCCAAAACTGTATATTACTATGCTAATGTTCTAAGTAAATGAGGGATGGTCCAGACCAGTGGTGCTCATACTGAGAGGCTGTTTAAAACAAAGATTGGTGGGCCTCTCCCTCCATTTGATTCAACAGGTCTGGGATAGGACCCAAGAATCTCATTTCTAACCAGTCTCCAGGCGATGCTGATGCTACAGCACAGAACCACTGACCCAGACGGTCCCTCAGGTTCCTCAGGCTCCAATGTCCTACAAGTCTCCCTCCTCGTGAGCTCCCCTTCTGGAATGAATGGACTTACGAAGCAGATCCACTCGAGGTATCACGAAAGTGAACAGCACTGCTAATTTAAGATCAGGATACCTGGTCTTTCCCACTGTCCTTACTCTGTGGGAAAGGAGAGGAGCAATTTTAATCCTGAAAGAAGCAATTTTTTATATTCCTGTGTTCATTTTTGGAGAGTTAAAAAGGTCTGTCAAAACATTTGAAAAAATGAATTTCAAAAATCCAATCACAATAAGACAACATAAATACTGAACTCAGGAGCCTTTGGAACTTCTGGGGTCACCTAAGTCACTGCTTGGCGGCCAATGCCACCAAGACTTGCAAACCAGCCACCAGCTGCGCATCTCACGTTCGCCTACATGACACCAGGTGAGCAGCGTGACATTTCTCTTTGGTCCTTGTCTCGAGGCTGCCCATCTTTAAAAGACTCCACCACGTAAGCACGTCACACAGTCGTGTCTCCTGCTCTGCCATGGGTGGTAACCCTTCTTAATGACAGGTCCTCAGAGGGCCAAAGAGTGAGCACCCCTTCCTTACAGTCACTTTCCCTGAGTACAGAGTGAATCGAACACCTCCACACGTAATACACACACCTACACACATGTACATACACGCACACACCTACACACATGTACACACACATGCACACACCTACACGTGTACACAGACACACGCACACATGCACACCGACACACATGTACACACACCTACACACGTACCCACATGCATACATCCACACACATGTACACGCCTACACACGTATACACATGTACACACATGCACGCACACACCACACATGCACACACACGGACACACACCTACACACGCGCGGCTTCTCTGTGTGGGAAATGGTCCCAATTTCTTTAACCTTTTCACAAAGATCCTATTTGCTCCCCTTTCATCATTTTTATCAATCACCTCTGGAACTTTTCGGAAATCCCTGCCCCTTTCTTGTCCTCCAGCTGGGGCTGGTCAAGTCACTGGTCCTTTCACGTGTCGCCATCCTTCCGCCAGTGCCCGACGCCTCCGGAGTCGCCAGCACCACGCCACAGCGCCGAGAGCCTGAGCGAGGGGCAGGCTGGCCCCCAGAGGGGCGCGGAGCCCCAGGCCGCGGGCTCTTGAGCAGAACGCGCGAGGCCGTCCGGGGAATCGGCTTCCAGAAGGACACTGTGGCCACTGGGCTGTGAAAATCTGGGGTGAGGCCTGTGGAGAACTTACAACTCAGGGACATTCCACCGGCTCCAGGTGTTGGCTTTTAAAAGGTACGATCCGAATGGGAGAGGAAATGACAGTACCCTACAAGCAAAATCGCACACGTTTAGGCAGACTACGAAAATAACAATAAAAGTGCAAATTTATTCTGCATGTGTGATTGTGATTATCATTGCATCACATTCCATATATGCCCAGCAGGAATAAATATTAACCCATCTTATAAATGACTTTATACTGCATTTGTGGATACAGCTCCACCCCAATCCAAAACAACACTGTTTCCATAGTAACTGACAGATTTCAAAGAAGGAAAAGGAGGCGAAGACTTCAGCATGGATGGCAATCAAATAAAATAGCCAACATCAACAAACTATGTCAGTACCATTTAAAACACACACTTAGAACCATTCTATAGTTTAACCTCTTTCCCAGAAACCAGCTCCTCCTAAATCACCTTCTTGTAAAGCTGGTCTTCCCAGAAAAAAAAGAAAAATACATCGCTTCCATTTTAATTGAGGTGGGTCCCAATGGGAATATGATGAGAAAAACCACATCTACTCAGCGACACTGAGATTCAGATTAATCACCAACTGGCAATCATGAACTCTTACCCGGGCTCTGATCATCACGCTGGAGTATCCATTCTCTTGCTGAGATCGACAAGGGGGGGAAAGCAAACGCCAAAATTCAAAGCCAGAGAGCTCATGTCCAGGAATGCTGCAGACCCTCACCCACCAACAGCCAGACCTGTCGCTGGAACTTGCCCAGGCATCAGCTCCTCCAAGGGAGTATTACACCCGGATGACAGGTAGTAGCTTCCCTGCGTCCCCGCAAGTTCTGTCGGCCTCATGCCTGCAGATGAGAACTCACGGCAGCCCCTGTAGGCAGCACCCTGTCTGCAGAATAGTACTAAACTCACAGTCCTGGCCAATCTCTCTCTTTTCCACTGCCTCCTGATTTCAATACAGTACAGGCTAACCAAAATAAAATATTTATAAGCTATGAATGAAAATAGATATTTTGAGTCCCTGGCTCCTACCGTCCGTCTGAAAGAAGTTCTAAAGTTATTCGTAATTTGCTCTCTCCCACATTCTAGCCGTACAGCCTTAAGTCACTCATCCTCTCTATCCTTCCTGAGCTTCAGTTTCCTCATCTGTGAAACAGGAACAGTAAAAGTATCTGCCTGATATGGATGTTAGATAAAATGGATTAACACACAGAAAGAGCTTAGCCGAACACCTAATACACAGCAAAGAGAACTGCTGTTACTGTCATCAGTACTCACAGCAGCTCCTCTTTCCTAATGACTAGCCTACAATCCTGATGGGCTGTTCTCAGAAAACACTGCCCAGTGCTTCCAGAGAAATACCACCGAACGAGTACCTTAGGAGCAATCTCACTGAGAGCTCAGGAACTGCGAGGGCTCAGCCTGCGGCTCACTCTGACGGCCCTTGCTCCCAGGCACACAGCCTGCGGGCACCACAGCCATCTGACCGGGAGGGAGTGTGTCCCGTCTCTTCCGGAGCCTGGGCTTCCTGCCTCTGCAATGGGAGCCATCGGAGTAGCACCCAAGGGAACTGTGCCCACGATCAAGTGGGAGAATCCCTACAACCTTTCACAGTGTCACAGGCAAACGTTAAGTATATGTGGGCCACTGTTATTGCCACATTTACTCGCTCACACAAAACCACATTCAACAACTACTTGTGGAATGCTCCTGGGGCTAGGCGGTGTGTGCCTTTAAAAACCGACACACTCTGTGCTCTGTGGAGTTTAGAGCCCACATGGGAGGCTTACATTGAACAAACAGACACAAAGGTATAAATCACAAACCGTGCTGTTGACAAGTGTTTTATGAGGGAAAAGGACAGGGAGAAATGACTAAGGTTTACCAGTGACAATACTGTGCCACATTGTAAAGCTCTTTCTCCTGTACTCAGCGTAACACAAAAATGCCATATCCCACCAAAACCTGTCCGGACACGAGTGTGGAAGTTTTGAGTGCACACCTAGCCTCTTCCATATGGGACTCAGTGCTGCTGCAGGGCCTTACTTTTAGCCAAAGCCACAGCAATATTTTCATTCTTTTGAGCCCAGATTTTTAAAAATATAGGCCAGGCTTATGTTTACAGCAGACATAAAAGCTGAAATACTTACGTGATTGGGGGGGGCGGGTAAAAATTAGACAGCCACTCTTAAAACCATACTGTCAGGCTCCACATGCTTTGCTCCTGCGCTACTTTATGAATCACCAGTATCCTGGGAGTCGCAGGAACACAGCACCCAGACGCAGCTCTGCGAAGCTGCCCCCGCGCCAAGCCAAGGGCCTGAGTTCTGAAGACTCACGGTGCTCCCGTCGGAGCAGGCGGGAAAGGCGACTGTGGGCCACCGCGGCTCCCCAGGGGACAGGTTTATCTGAATTCGTCCCACAGCCCCGTTTTCCCTCACTGCTTCCTACAGTTTTTCTAATGGTAGAAGACGCACAAAAATAATTCCGTTTACTTTTTATTACGAAGTCAGCAAGTCACTAAAAGTACATGCTAGAGGTCCCTTTTATTTTTTGTTATGTGTTGTGTGCTTCGTTGCCTTTCGGGCCATGCTTTTGTCGGGGGAGGAGCTGTAAGTATGGAACACTTATTTTGCGCAGAACACACTTTTCTGTCAAGGTTTTTGTTTTTACCACTACAGAATCGCTCAGTCCAGATTACTGGCATTTCCCCCACGTCAGTGTGGTGCATTAGTCTCAACAGAAAATCAAGACTTGGACTTTTGAGATACAGCACGCAAAACTGTTCACACTTAATATACACATAATACAAATTATACCAATGTGACTGACCAAAAATAGGTAAAGAATAGAAAGAAAAAAATCAAGGAAGTCCAAGAGTATTCAGGAAAAGTTTGAAAATGCCTTCCCAATTTTTTCTGTGCCTCATTTTAAGTTATATTCTTCAAACAAATATTTTGGGTGTTGGTTTCACTCGCTTTACTACATGATATTTGCATCTAGTGAAGCAAAGGCACCAAACTTGAGGTGAAACTTCTTCCTATGGCCTGCAGCACTGCAGAGTTTGAAACCAGCCCAGAACTCCGATGGGAAGTCCAGAGACTAAGCAAGAAGGGACCGCAAATTCACTGTCTTACCCATAACAAGGTATTTTATTAATTTTAATTATTTTAGCACATAAAGTAAATATATCAAGAAAATGTGTAGCTGGATATATTAGTTTTGTCTTCCCCCAAGTGAGAAGGGGGAGGACTCGTGTATATAACCCCACTTAGTACTGAGTCCATAGCTGCCATGCAGAGTGCTCCTTCCACATGCAGGCACTGTACTCGAGTGTGCCCACCCCTTAGTCTACATGATGATCCGGTAAGAAGGGTTTTCATGTTCTCATTTCACAGATGGGAAACTAAGGCTCAGAGCAGCAAAGTAACACATGAAAGGATCAGACAGCTAATAAGTAACTGAGTTAAGATTTGAACCCAGAGCCTGGCACAAGAGCCTGTGCTTCTAACTACTATACAACAGGACATAAATGTTGGTCTACATTTTAGCAAACACACTAGTCTCATGTGCATAGCTCATTTAATCTCCCCAGGTCTTTCTAAGGTGCATGCTATCATGTAATAGAGGAAGGCGAAGAGTGATGCAAATGTGTTAAATAACTTACCCAAGGACACACAGTTAATAAGTGACACAGCTGGGATCTGAAGAGAGAGTCTAAACCATGAGTCTTTAAAGACTCTCCAATACTAAGCCCTTAACACATCCCCTACAATCTACTTCACTTTACCTTTCAGGGTGGTGGAGAGGATAGACATGGAGGAAAAGACAAAACTCGGAGGGAGAAACAAAGGTTTTCTTTTCCACTTGCGATTTTAGTCAAGATTATGTCACATCCCCTTCCTCTAAGCCTGTCAAAACATTGTCCCAAAATTGTGAGTAGCAAAACTCTAACAAGTAGCATGGAAAATCACTCATCCTGCAAGGTCCCTGTTCTACAATAAAATGGCAGTCATAGATACAACTGATGTATAACCGGTTGTCTACCACCAAATGAAAGAAGAACAAAAGCGACCTGACCTAAGTGTCCAGTGCTTAACGTACTGTCTAGTAGTAAAAAAGTAAACCAAAGTATGGTTTAAACCAGTGATTCTCAACTGAGGAGCTGGAAAGTGTGATATCTGGAACTGTGTGGGAGCAGTCTTGGCTCCAGTCATGACTGGAGGACCAGGCTCAACACTGATGAAAGGTAAAGCACAGACAGGAACTGTTCCATCTCAAACAGTGATGGCACCCCTGAAAAACAGTAACCAGTCAGTAAGCTCCACATGGGTGAGAAAGCGGTTTTCCTCATTCCAAGGGCATAGAACAGGCCCTGGCCCATGGAAGGCACCTCAAAAATATCTGTGCAATGACTAGATGATCTTTTACACAGTAATAAAAGCAACTGTTATAAAGATAACATGGCAGGTATAAAAATATAATGTGAGAAAAAGAAAGCAGGATATAAAGTTGTAAGCACAAGATGATTACAACCATGTATTTATTTTAATTCTGTTTCCAGAAAAGATAGAAGGGAATATACTAAAATGTTCAATTTTTACTGTTTCACAACAGTGAGAGAATTAGTGATTTTCCCCCTGTACTGCTTAAGTATGGTATCATTTATGATGACAGAGTAAAAAATTTAAACCATATTTAATTGGCCAAAAAGACCTAGAATAGAATACTGGAGTACAACCTCCCCTGCTAAATGTGGCCATGAGAAGAGTATGAGAGGGTTTCTGAAGACAGATAAATGAATGTCACCTGAGTATTTCTAGACTGACTTTTCACCCTTGTTTCCAAAATAAAGTGAATAGTTCAGAGTCCCTGCCTACCAAAGTCTTCCTCATGCAGTTTCCCATTTCTGCTGAGCACACTGCCATCTACTATCAGGCAACTCACAGTCTAAAGTCATTCTCTCTTCGCCCTCCCACCTCCAGGCATTCCCCATGTCCTCCCAGCCATGGCTGCAACTTCTACACCATCCGCACCCCACCTTCTATTTCCAGTACCACCACCCTAACTCAAGCTCTTGCCTCTCTCCTGCGGGCGGCCGCCACGCCCTTCCAAGCTGGGAGAGGGTGTTCTTCCCTATCATGTGTAAGGAGCATCAGGCTAAGACAATCAAACCCCACTATTAAAATTCTCAATGCAAGCAGCAGCTATGATTTTTTTTTAAGGATAATGATTAGTATTAAGTTTGGTCTCAAATATTTCTTAAAAATATACATTAATGGCAATTGGGGGTGGAGGGCAGGATGGTACAAATGTCCACACCTTAGGAAGGAAGGGTCTGGAAGCACAAGTCAAAGGGGACCTAAGTAAGCAGGACTATCATTGTAAATATCCAAAATCTTGCATTATATGACAGTATAAATTTAGCCATTCCAAATGTAAAAATGACATATTTTCCCACCAAAATCTTCAAGGAAAAAGTGCCTCTTTTCATGCAGGTATGCTAGAGGAAGTTATTCTGTAGTTTACTGAGACCCTAACTACTCTGAGGCAGGCCCAATGGTGTGCACATAGGAGTCTGAGATCTACAGTCTACAAGACAAAAACCAGGTTATCTGCTAGCATTCCATGTCAAGCACCCCTAGTTTGTTAACTGGCTCTTCACCCAGATGTGTCAGTGTGTATATCTACGACGGAAATGACCGGAAGTCGTTTCTCACACTCAGACCACAATCCATGAGGCATATTTGCTGCTGTGCTGCACTTACAGGCCACACATGGCTAGTGCTAGGGAGTGGAAAGTACAGTCTAGAGCATATTGCCATGTACCACAGAGATGAAATTTCCTAAAGAAACCCTTACCTGACTCTGTTTTAGAAAACTATCAATATTGTCTGGGTTGGCCACATTTATACTTACATGGAAGGTCTTCACCAGGTCTAGATGGGAGTTCCCAGGAATTCCTACATAAGGTACATGTCACCCACCTCCCAAATGATAATCACCTCTTTAAAATCTAGACAAAACAGACAGTCATTAATCAGGTATTTTGTTTTGAATTTAAGTTCCTGTCCTTTGGTCTTATTCATAGTTTAATAATAAGTAATTAGGTCTATGGCATTTGCTGGGAACTCTACAGCTTTAAGAATTTATTTCATTAAGGAACTACTCAGTCTGAAAAAAGTTTATTGACACATCTCCTTTTCCCTCCTGCCCTTGGTAAGTGGAGCCTGATTTTCAAGGACAAGTGGCTAAAGATGAGGGCCTTTATCTGTCACCAGGACCTTGAGCTAGTGCTGTGGTTACAGTTTCCACTATCTTTCTTCCTGCAGCAATGGGTGCACCAGGAGGGTGTGACACAGCGCCCTCCAGAGGATCCAACAGGAACCGCATGAACACTGCCCACCCCTCCAAGCAACTACCAAGTAGTATAGAAGTTCAAGGAGCTGAAACTGTCCCAGTTTAGCCAGAGCCTCAGATTCTGAACATGTAAATCCCTTCTCATTTCCAAAGAATTCTTGTGTCTCCAAGTATGTTTCCAATGAGCCCCCAGAAAACGTAAAACTCTCATAATCAAATGTAATCGAAGCATTATAAAACAAAATGTGTGGGCTACCATGACTTGGTTCACTATTCTCATTTCCTTAATAAAATATATTTTAAAATAACTTCACATATTTATAGTACAAAGTAGAAATATAACATTTTGCATAAGTAACCTCAAAAGAAGCAATTCTGAACTGTACAAAATCATACAACATAAAGTTAAAGAAACATTTCTAACCCCTAATAAGATTTCTCATGTAGTATTTAGCCTTGCATTCAGAAAGCTTATTTGAATATTAGTGGTACATCAAACTCAAGTAACCATAACACTTCCAAAACACACACAAGCAGCACACGCGGCAGAGACCCTATCAGGTTGCTCAAATGACACTGGAAAAGAACACTACACTGAGGACTTGATCCATACATAAAGTACCAACTGAAGTAAATCTTCAGAATGAAATTTCCTAAGATGATTAAAGTAACATGTGAAACCTCACAGTTTATGCAAGACAAGAAACATTTGGCTGCAAATGGTTTTATAATTTTGCTAATTAAAAATTATCCCATTTTCACTTTGGATTCATCGTGTAACAGAAACAGGAGTAACCTTACCATGCCAGAAACACAAGCAAATGATTAAAGTTCTACTCTCAAAAAATCTTTAAAAGTTGGCAAAACATTTCATTAGGCTACAAATCAAAATCCGTCTATCCTTGACATCTCTTTAATGTCTTCCAGATTCCACATCTACTTTTTAAATCACTCACTGACTTGCTCAGAAATTAAGTATGTTAAAATACCACTCATCTGGAAGCTCTAGAAAAGTCTTCTGATATAATACAACCTTCAGGGTCCCCTCCACATAAGCAATGGAACCATAATGCTGCCAACTGATTTATGTATAATATTCAATAAATTTCACAACGAGGAAAAAATATTTCCAGAATCATGCCTTCATCACTAAATGTTACACATGATGGATATAAATAAATACTTAAAAGGGGCCACCATGAACTCTCTTCTGAAGTTTGCCCATTAGAAATTGGTATAACTATAATTAAAAATTAAATTATTTTCAAGTTTCCAAGATGTTACCAACAAAATATGCCTTGAAAAAGAGGAATGTGCGAGGCATGGAGGTTGACCGGTGAACACCCATTTCTCTGTAGAGCTAATGAGGCATGTTCGCGGCCCGCGCGCAGGTATTCACGCTCCTCCCCAGCCCAGCCCAGCCCCGGCCCCGGCCCCGGCCCCGGCCCCGGCCCCGGCCCAGCCCCGGCCCAGCCCGGGCCCAGCCCCAGCCCCCTGCCGTGGGGTGGTGTCGGGGTGCGAGAATGGTGCTCACACGAGAGCACCTTCCAACTGCGACTTACCGCAGCCACAGTGTCAGGGGAAACAATGAATCACAGACACTCAACCTGGATGAGCTGCGGCAGCACCTTACACGTGTCACCAGTGTGTCATGGGCATGGCTGCTGTCATGGTGAGGCTCCATGTTCAGGAAACGTGTGAAGTCTCCCAGGCGGCACCCAGCCACCCGCCGAGTTGCCCATGCCCGTGAGTGTCTTTTGAAAGCTTTCTACGGCTGACAACGCTGTGATTGGCTTCCTCTCCAGGAGTCTTGTTGGGAGGAGGGAAAAGAAAATCACTTGGAGAAAACTGAAAAAAAAGTATCCCATCCCCGGAGTCTGCATGTGTGGGCTCTAGTGCTTTAAAAATAGTTTAAATTGTTTCAATGGAATAGAAGTGGACTGTCCTAAAAAAGGAAGATAATTTTTATGTTACTTGTATAATTTCCATGCACTAAAATAGGGAATAAAGCAAAAGAGACCGAAACCTACACAATTTCTTAGGTAAAAGAGAAAAATTATACGGATCAAGGATACACAGATGAATAATCCTCGTCACGTTTACAAAAAACATTCTCCTCGTGGCCTTTTTCGTCAGTCGCCTACTTGACCCTAGCACGGCTTTTGTCTCTCACAGTCATGAGGATGACGTTGCCCGAACTGGAGCAGAGCTGGACACCTGGGCACAGGAGCTACTGCAGTCACTGGAGCCAGAGCGGCCGCACTGTGGCCTCACGCAGCCCCCTGGCCGCGAACAAAGAGAAGCCGATCCCAACACACTGAGTTCCCCGGGAAGAGTCAGGTTCACCAGCAATAGTTCCCTTATGCACCAGCTTCCCGCATTTGGAACTTAACAAGTGGGTTAAGAAAAGTCAAAATGTTTCCCTTCCAAATGATAAAGACAGTTTTGTCAAACAGAGGCCTCTGTAAGTGAACTATACATAAATGTAGACACATGAAAAACATGCCCGTAGCTATTGGTGCTGTGAGAAAGAACCCAGATGGTCACAGGACACCTAAAACCAGAGAAGACAGGAATTTTTTGCCTGGAGACCTGAGAAGGACCTGTTAACTACCCGAAAAGAACTGATGGGTTGTCATGAAGAGATGACCCCCCGAAACCCGAGGCTCGAGACCCAATTAAGTTGGAAGCCTATGGATGGTCACTTTTAGTCCAGTGGAAGAAAAGACTTCCTAGCCTAGGGGCTGGTCAACGATAAAATGGGCTTCCTCAAGGACAGAAGTTCACCACCCAGAGCTACAGAAATTGTCGGTTCATGTGGTAGCAATACAGCCTCCAAGATTAGGCACAAGAAGCTTGGGGCACCACAGCTTCACCATTCCTTGGAATACTGTATGTGGAGAATTTGAATGGATATGATGTACATCACTAAAAGGCGGACAAACATACATAGGTAACAATAAAAATTCACACCCTAGAACTCTCCAGAGAGCTAATGGCAAGTTAGCTGTAATGACCTCAAACCACGTTTTTTTATCTAGGGCATACTTTAAGGCTAACAGCTAGCTAAGCTGTTTACTGAAAATTCACTATGTGCCAACACTGTTGTAATTCTGTGTGTGTATTAACTCATTTAATCCCACAATCACTTACGTTAGGTACTATAATTATTCAATTTTAAAGGTGAGGAAACTGAGGCATGCAGCAATGTAATTTACCTGGGATTATACTGTTAGTAAGTGGCAGAGCCAAGATTCAAACCCAAGTTGTCTAGCCAACATCCTGTGTTCTTAATCACCACATTTAGCTGTTTTAATGTATTAAAGGTTCTACATCTTGGCCCTGGATCATGGAATTACGTTTATTTTTTATTTAACAAGAAAATAAACTAACCATTTTCAAGGCTTTCATCATAATTCTACCTTTGTTGTGTTCTCTTTCCCACTTCCTACCTGTTTTATTACAACAGATAGTTGTGCAAAAACATACTTGCTTCTTAAGGGTGCATCTCTTCTCGATGTTTACTCCCCAACTGCAACAGAATGCCTTGGTTCATAATCTATGGCTTGCTGACAATCAGAGACTCTTTCCTGTGAATATTTAAGTCGGTTTTATCTTGACACTTGTTAAAAAATCATTCATCTATTCTCCTATATCTTGAAAAAATCCTTGTCGTCTCGCCTCCCATCCCCCATTTCCTTACTCAGTGCTCCACTATGCCTTGGCCTCCACTTTGTGAAAATGCCCTATTCCAGGAATTTACACTTCCTGGCCTCGGCTCTCCCACCTGCTTACAAGGTGAAAGATTAAAATCTGCAGCACAAAGGGGAGCGAGGATGCTAATTTAAGGCGTCTTCTCTCCTGAGTGCTCACACTCACTGCTGCCCATTCTTTTCCCCCAGAGATTTTTTTCAGAGAGAAATCAAATGACTCACACTGTGTCCCCTGGTCTCTAGTCTTCACTGTGATAAACTAGGAACACTTAGAAGAAAATATCCCGCTTTAATCATCCAATACCACCTCTAAGAGTTTTGCTGTAACCAAGAGAAACACGCACAGAAATTCTTATATTTTTCCTTAAACCTCTCGATTTTCTAAATGTTGCGTTTAAGCAATATGATCTGAGAAACCAGATGTGACGTGATAATATTTTGCTACATATTTAATATATAATATATATGAAAAATAATACCTTACTCTTAAGTTTTCAAAACTGTTCATTTGTGTCTCCTAGAAAATTCATCTCAAATTGCACTGGTGAGGGATGCACCCCATTCTGGAAAGACACTGGTGTTGAAGAGACCTGGGTCTCAGGTCCCTTTCAAAGTCTACTTTTCTTTTCTGACTAGTTTTCCCTTTCGTGCATCTTTTATTCCTGACCTCACTTTTACTTCTAGTTCACAGCTCCCCTGTTTTAAATAAAGGAAGGGGCAGGGATCCTCACTAAATTTCACTCTAAACCAATAAATAATCCAACCACACAGATCAGGCTCTCAAGATGAGACCTGAACAAAGCTGGCGACTTCACCAGAAACCAAAGAGCAGATGCTGGAGGTGCAGCGTCCTGGGCTGAAACAGGTATTTTCTCAAAACGAGGTATCTTCTCTAGACCAGGGCTCAGCAAACTGCAGCCAGCCTTCCCTTGGCCAAGCTGAACCCTACAGTCCAGGGCTAAGAATGGTTTTTACATTTTTAAAAAGGGGGTTGGGAAAAAATTAAAATACTACTCCTAATTAGTGACACAGGAAATTACAAGAAATTCAAATTTCACTGTCTGCAAAAAACTTTTATTGGAAATACCGCCACGTCCATTTGTTTCGGTGTCCTCTGCGGTTGTGCCCCCCCAAGGACAGAGGGGCGTAGCTGTAACAGACCCGCAGCCTACGAAGCCTGAAAGATTCACTCTCTGGCTCAGGAAGGTTTGCTGACCCCTGACAGGGACAGAGGAGTTAAGAGTACACTTACCATCACACGTGTACACAACATCTGGATTTTTTAGTTACAAAAAAATTTTTTTAAACAGCAGAAGGAAGAAAAGCATAAGGATCCCCACTGATTCCGTGCCAGGGTCAGAAAGAAGCTGGGTTTGCGGGCGGGCACTGACTGAAGGCGCCGACGCCCACACCTGAGTTCTGGTTCCCCTAATTTCTCATGCAATTCTGATGACTACTAACCATCATAAGAGTAAACTACCCTGATACCTTTTTTAAGCAGCAACACAAACAATTAAAAAGCAGCTACCACACATGCAAAATAACTTGCTTGTATTTTAATATGCATATCCAGAGTCTGATTACAACAGCGTGGCGAGATTGACAGGGAATGGCTGAGTTAATGGCTCCAAAGGAGACACTGCATTGATCAGTAAATAATACACGTTTTTTGAAACTGTCTAACTGCATATTTACACTTGTCAACTCTCATAGACTTTGGTGACAGAATTCCTTTTCAAACATCTACGTAAAACACTCTAACACTGATTTTTAAAATGTTTTTAATAATTACAAAAAACACTTCTAGGATATATGAGGTTTAAATTATATCCATCAAATAGTGCCACCTGGAGCATTAATTGCTACATCCTTAATATTCCCGATTATGCCCGGGTATTGGCAAATGTCTCAAAACGGCTAAAATACAGGAGCAAGTGACACATACCTGGTGCTTACAAGATGCCAAGCCCTCTCTTCAGGACTTTTCACAGACAAGGGAGATGCTGTCATGTTCACATTTGGCAGATGAGGACAGTGAGGCTTGGAGAGGATGGTGACTTGGCCAAGGTAACAACATTAGTGAGACCTGGGGCTAGGACCTGAGGCCATCTGCTCTAACTGCAGAGGCCAAGCTCTGCTGAACGGAGCCCCAGGTCAGCGCCTGGATGTGGGTGCAGAGATCTGTATTTAATACGCTTCCCAGGCAGCCTTGGAAACACTTTGGAAAACATGTCCCCACAGACTTGGAGGAAGACAAGTAAAATCCAAAGGCCCTGGGTTCAGGTCCGCTCTGCTCCCCGGCAACCTGCCCAGAGGAGGTTAGAGAGAAAGTTTTTAACACAGCCCCTGGCATGTGACATGTTCAGTTATAACAGCTGTGGAACTCCTGTCATTTTTTATAGGTTAGTCAGGGAATGCTTGTATGTCAGGTAAAGTCATTTTATCTCCATTGTCCAGAAAATGATTTGAACCCTCAGCTGATTAGCTTAGCATCTCCTTTCCCCAAGACTCCACATCAATTAAATTACACCAGTAGCCACGGCGGGGAAGACAGGTTCTAGGCAGTGACTGATTTACCCACCACTACACTAGATAAGGACTTAGATAAGCTCTTCACCCCCCACATACACTTTAAAAATTATAAGTGATCAAATAAATGCATAAGGAAGAGAAAAGGGTATAATGAGCCCTATACGCCATCATCCAGATTCCAGAACATCAAGATTCTGCTCCATTTTCTCTTTCCTGAAGATCTGTAAAGGAAACTGCAAATGCCATGCCATCTCACCCTACGCAATGCGGCCCCCACAGAGCGCGGAGGGAAAAGTGCCCATGACAACGACGGAGCGCACGTGCCGCAGGGCAATTCCAGAGCACTCCTGAGCGATCTGCCCGGCCCCCAGCTGCGGGTCCATCCGGAGGGGCCTGCCGTCCCCGGGCCCACGACAGGAGGCCTGAGGACCTGACCAAGCGGCAGGGCTTCCCCTTTCCACTGCCAGGCTCTCCCTCCCGCCCAGTCCAGCGCCCAGGTTCCCCGCCTGCGGCTTTCTCCACAGCAGCTGGCCTGCTGGTCCCGCTGGCTGTCCCCAGCGTGCGGGGAAGAGCCCCTCTGCCCGGGCGTCAGGGACGAGGGCTGTTCACAGCAGGTGAGGAAGGACCCAGCCACCAACCCTGGGAGCCTTGCGTTGAGGCAAAGGCCAGAAGGCAAGGATAACTCCGGAAGAAATTATTCCCTGTTATATCTCTGGTTCTGCAAAAATCCTGTGTGTAGGTTAATCTATAGTTTTCAATGAACTGGGATTCCATTTCCTCCATAAAGACAACAATAAGGTACAAAATCCCTGCCTAAACCGAATGAAAGGAACCTACTCAGAGACGAGAAAGTGGCCTGCCCTGGTGGTTAAGACACGGGCTCTGAAGCTGTCCCAATCTGAGGTAAATCCCACTTGCAAAACTTGCTATGTGATCCTGATCAGGTGACTTCGGCACTGAGCTTCTGTTTACTCAACAATAAAACCAGAATAATTCTATCCAGAGTACAGACGTGCTGTTAGGAGTAAACGAAATAACTAATGTGCTATCCAAACCACTGTAGGAAAATCAACGTCCACTAAATGGCTGCTATAATTATTTGTTATAAATATTCTAAAATCTCAGAGAACACAAGGAGGGATGAAAATATTTCATCTCCTGAGCCTATTCCAGTGAACTGGTCAGAGAAATTCTGCGCAGAGACAGCCCAAGAGCCGCCCCCAGCATGGACGGTGACAGGGCCCACGGGTGCTGTCCTCCCCGACCGAGGCAAACCACACCACCCTGGGAATCTGGGCCGAGCGGTGACCAGCACACACGTTCACCCGCAGTCACTTTCTAGGAGTCGGGCTACCACAACCAACACACATGATCAAGCAATATGCTGAAATGAAATTAAAATGTACGTTAACTAAATGGCGCTTAAATGCACTAATTGCTCGTTTTTCTTTCAGGAGGAATTAAAATGATAGCAATTCTCAACAGGGTAGCTCAGCGGCCTGCATATAAACTGGATGGAAATTTCCTTCTCTTACCTCTGTGCACTACTTGAACCAAGTGAACAGAAAACAGAGTATTTTCAAAAACAACATGCAATGTAGCTTAAGTTCCTAGAATTTTACATCACGGAAGACAGCACTTGAAATATAATAGCTGAATGCCTTCCTCCCTGGTACAGCTTGCTACAGTGTATTGATAAAAACCAAGATTAATACGCAAAAGGAAACTGCCAGAAACTCGCCCTGCCCGGGTCAGCACCTGCGCAAGCCACGCCCCGGCGAAGGAGCCGCCCGGAGAGCGGCGGTCGGCCCGGCTCCCGCCCGCCACTTCCTCGCCGCGCTCGGGCGCAGCCGTGCAGGTAACAGGAGGGCGGCCACAGGCTCTTTCTTGTGTTTTCCAAAGTTACAGAAATAGAAAGAAACCTACAAAACCATAATGTGACACACAGGTAACACCAAAACCGACGAAGGGTAGAGAACACAGTGCCTAACAAATCATACAAACACGGCATATACATGACGCAAAACTCCAGTCGTTCCACAACCAAACAATGGCCAGACTGTGCACGGGTAAAGTCATCTCACTCACGTAACAAACCTGTACCGTACACCCGCGGGCGCCAGAAACCGGGGAAGCACTCGGTGCGCAAAGGAAAACTACACAGGCTGCTGGGCAGAAGCTACTTGCTCGGCGTGATTTTACTCAGTCGCACATAAACAGTGTATCTGAAGCTGGCCTACAAGAATTTAAGTGGAATAATTCTGAGGACACATCCACACTCATTTGAGCAATTAGTGTGATCAATTAGTGATTTCTGCCGGGGCACAGGAATGGGCCGGAGTGGGGGAATGCGAGATCAGATGGAGGAATGTTAGCCACCCTTGATTTAAGCAACGGGTTTGATGCTTTGTGTAGATGTCATGTGAACAAAAGCCTGCCCAATGCATTGAAAGTTTATTCTACAGTGAATATGTATGTCCAGATAAATGTGCACAGAATCCCATAAGGGGCTTAGAGAGAAGTGGAAATATCTGCAATATAAATGCAGATTACCCTCATCACAAAATTGGGTTCCCATTCTCATTCTGGCCTAATTTCCTATATCACAAAACCTATACTCAATTTTATAAATAGCATATACCAAGAATCATAAATTTAGTTAATGTAGAAATTTAACAAATTTTTTAAATAAAAGTGAGAAAAGACTGTTTTAGAACAAGTATTTGAAAAACCAGAAAGGGTTCTTTCTTTGAAAATATGTTTTTTCCTCTGACTACCTCCTCGGGGACATAACTAGAAAAGAAATAAATTTCACAGCTAATGTATATGAAGTGACATGTTTAACATTATCCAATGAATTTATATCTACCTGTACCATATCAATTTATCTCACATAAACTGTCAACCCCAACAGAATTCATTAAAGCAATGTTATAGCTATGGAATTAAATGCAACTTTCTAATTGGAATTTAATCTTATAATAGTAGTTGGTGGATTTTCTTTTTTAACTGACAAATGGAATAACTGATTAGTTTGTCTTACAGTCCCCTCTGAAGACTTTAAAAGTGAATTTGACATCGGGATCGGGTTGGCCGGCCACCACTGTGTGGTACTGGGGGTGGGGTGGGGGTGGGAGGTTCTTTGGTTGTCTCTAGAACTTCTCCTGCTGCGTACAGGTGGAAAACGGATGAGCTCTCTTGCTCTCACCATCCTGAATTACTATATCACTAGAATATTCCATTACCTCTACGTAAATGTCACATTAATTTCTGATCTTCATCAAGTCACACAATGGTTTCCACCTGGCCCCTAGCCAATTAGCTATGGGAAATGTTCAGCCAATTATATTACTTCTATTACACTAGGGACTGGAAAGAAAGGCAAAATAAACACCTCAAAAATACTTCAGAGATAAAATGTGAGTTGACATTGTCTTCACAGCTAGAGCCCAAGTCATCACTCTGACAGGCAGCTGCCAGTGCTCATAACCGCTTATTAAATCTAGCCTCTCTTTACGGCCTGAGTGAAGGTCTGTATTTTTACCAATATTACGTTCGTTGTGTTATGAAAGAGACCAAAATACTTAAGATCACTCGCTCCAGCCTATAAAACGTAATGTGTAGTTTATTAAATTGTTAAAATTACTTCTCAAAGTCAAAATTTCAGGGGCTGGAAGTTTAAGCACAAGGAGGTGGCTCGGCCCACTGACAGCGTCCAGCACCGGGCAGCTCCGAGGGGAGCCCACGAGCGCCTTCCTGTCCCAGGGGCCTGCTGCTGCCCCCCTTCCTGGAAGCTGTGCCACCACTGCCGCCCACCCCAAACCCAACGACAAAAAATCCACACTGTTGGGTTTTACAAAAAAGCAAAAAACTCTCGGCCAAAAAGTGGCCCATGATCAAGTCGTGAGAAAAATTATTTTCCCCATCTGTACCTCTTCCTAGTAGGTTACACGGTAGGAACTTGACTATGAGAGCGAGCAAAAGAGGAACTGTGGGCAAATAAGAAAAAACAAGTGGTGACAGAACAGTGTCACATGATGCGTACGCTCTTACACCAGCAAGGGACACACGCCGACAGGGACAGCGCAACGCCAAGGCCCAGCCTGAGCGCCAGCCTGCGGAGGGCTCGTCTCCGGTCGCTCCTCAGGCAAACGCTGTGCGGACCGGCCGCTGCCCACAGGACGCACAGCGCTGTGGCTTCCTGCCCGGGGGCGGCGGACGCGCTCTGCACTCTGGGGTCTGGTGATGGGCGTCGGACAGGTCCAGCGTCAGCTGCGGCTCCGTGCCGGGGACACTGGTCCCCTGCAGAACCACGGCACTGAAGGCAGCCCTCGAGCACAGCCCGTCCTTCTCTGCATCCTACCCCGAAGTCAATTTGCTGTGCAGGCATGGTTATCACCAACACAAATTGAGTGCATTACCCATTTTCTGACTTAAAACTCTGCCACAACAATCTGTTTGTGTACACCTTTTATGGTAGCATTTCATCCCCCAGGGCCTGATAAATACAAAGCACTTCCATGTTTATATAAACGGGTGTTTGTCGGGCCTAACAGTACATTTCATCAATTCAAAGGAGATAACATGTTCATTATAATAGTTCGTATTGATTTTTCAAATAGCAGATCTTACCCAATGAAATTAATGAATAAAATGAACCTAGTCTTCAATAAGTCCATTCATGTGGTTTTGTTAAATTTCATACATCAATTTTATGAGAGTGAGATTAAGTCAGACTCTCTCAATACTGAAGACAGAGATGACAGGTAACCTCAAACCTGAGTTTGTTGCTATTTCAATACCTTCACATTCCAACCACTTCTATGAATTCTCCAATGCATATGAGACAGACCCAGGCTTTGTTCTCAACTCTACCTGGATCCCCACAGACTTTTTCATAACAAGTGCTGTCTGCTCACTAGTCTAGGCCATTCACAAAAGCCTGGCATGGCTGTGCAACAACAGAAAAACCTCAGGAGAACTTCACAGATGAGGGAGTCAAAGGACTTGCCCAGGACCACCCAGTACGATGGTCAGAGCTCTCTAACAGATATAAAGTCCCGTGATGCCATCAACCATTTCCCTTCACTGTGGAACCCCTTCATCGCGTGGCACTGTTTCCTGTTTCCCTTACTCCTTGCCAGCGAAAGAGAGAACACTGTAAGGAAGACAAAAAAGACTTCCCTCCATCTAGCTCCAGGAGAACTGAATGCCAAGGACAAGCCATCAGTGACCTAGAGCCCATGGGCTCTCTGAGGATCATCTGGGCTGCAATACTTAAGCTAGATGCTTCACAAAGGCTCTTTTCCTTTTCATCTATAAAATGGGAGGGATTTGTAAAAATGACCTCTAACTAAAATCTTTAAAAATCTGGCCCAAATAGCTGAATGCATAACAAGGTCTCAGAAGAAACACCAGAAAAGGTTTACTAACCTGCATGGGCCGAACGTCTCAATCTCTATCGAGATAAGGTAGAAAGGAATCACTGAGGACAAAAAGAACAGGATCCAATTCCAAGCAAGCCCAGGGACTTTTCGCCTCAAACTCCATGGGCTTCAGCTGCTGCATTTGTAAAGTGGGGGCATTTAAACAGACAACTTCCAGGGCCTTGTTGTTAGCCTCACAAATAGGACACTCAAACCTAAGTGCTTTATTTTAAAAACAGAACTCAAAACGGAGACTAACATAGTCCGTGTCAGGCAGCTAACAGGTCTCCCAATTTCCAATGTAGTGCTCTTTCAGCTTCACATACTTTCTTCTATTAATTTGAATCTGTCTCAAATAAACTCCACGAAGACAAAGATGACGATGGTTCCTACCATTACATGCCATTCAACACAGAACCTGAAACCAGTGGTTCCCCATGAAGTTGACCTCATTCTATGTCAAATATACCAAAAGGCCTGGTCTCAACCAAGTATTGCCTGTGGTAAAAGCAAGTCGTAACTGTCTATTCATCACTACACAGGAGCCGTCGATTTCCAAGGAGCAGGATAGAGGCGTTCAATACGGACAAAACACGTGTAACAGAAAAGATTGTGATGTTCCTTCTAACCTCCCCCCAAAATTACAATGAATAGCCTGATGAGGTAAACTCTGATAGAAAAAAGTGCCCAGTAGTCTTTCTGAACATCTTTGAGCAGCTAAAGTTCCCAAACCTTTAGCTTCCTCAAGAGCCCTGATCCTGTGGAAGGCCTGGGATGGGACATTCTCAATGAACAAATAAAACTTAAATCCCCCTAAACTCAAGAGAAGGTCATTATAGCTTTATTTCATGGTGGTTCATTTTATCATCAATACTCTTTCAACTGTGCATGTGGCTCATAATTTAGATAGTCCACCCTTCAGAGTATGGTTAAAAGAAACAAGCAAGTAAAAAACATTCCCGTGTCCCATTATGCATTTTATAATCCCTCAGATCGGTGTAGGGGTTATCCAAAAAGATTATAGCAGAAAATAATGGCCGAGTTTGTCCCGCCTTTCAAAATGAGAATCTCTCATCCTCACTGCAATTGTTCTGATCAGCTTAAGACTTTATCAGCTTCCTGCACTGTGTAGGACCCCTTCCGCTGACTTTTTGTCTTGTGAATTTTCAGATGAGTAATCGTAAATGTACACTCACCCTGTCGGCCAGCAGGCATCACATCCACCCATTCACGGTTGACAGCAAATCAGAGAAGGGATCAAAGCCCTCACCATTGCCCAAATGTTCTGTTTGGGAACTGGAATTTGTCAGCAAAAGCTCCTGGGACACTGCAACACAAAAATATTTTTTACACATAACTAAGATGTAACTTCTAAAACCACCACTTCCTTACACTTGAAAACAGCACGACAGACATAGAATCTAGAGGTAGGGGAAACACCTTTCAAATGAGGGGATGTCAATATCAAGTGTAATGCTGTAAAATATGAACCGGAAATACTGTTTTGAAAGATACATTTACCAACTACTTTAATACATATACTGAAAAGTGGTTGTTTATTGCAGACTTTGTGCAAATATTTTACATATTTTGGCATTACCATAGCATGTGCCACTACAAAGTGCTTAGGCAACAAGCTGTGTTAACCCAAAATTATACATGGATAAATGTACTCCATTCTCAATTAATTATGTTTTCCAGAGGATGAAAAAACATGAAAATATTAAATAACAATAATTTAAAGTTATTTTTAAAATAACAAACACCAAAACTAGTAAAAATAGTAACCATAATTAATTTTTCCTCCAAAATAATTCTAAAAATGTTTATGAATTACATAAGGAACAGACTCATGGAGATATTTCCATCAAGACAGAACATACTATGTAAAGTTCAGGCATCAAAGTGGAGAAGCCTGAATTCTGGACCCAGTATTGCCACCAATCAACTGTGTGGCCCCAAGAAAGCCAGTTAACATCTCAGGATCCCTGCACCTTCATCTACAGGGCCATAGCATTAACTGGTACTCCCCAAGTCCCTTCTTCCTCTTAGCTTCTGTCATCTTTGGTAAAACATACTTATTCTAAATAGCTTCAGCTATCAGAAGAAAATTTTTACCATGAATCACTCTTATGTTGATCTGCCATTAACACCAAAGATGTGCTGTGGGCAAAGAAGGCCTGCACATGCATAGAAGACTTCTCACTCTGGCACGAGTGCTCAACCCTGGTGAGCTGGCACCCTTGGTGGCAGGAAGCTTCCTCTAGGTTCCCATGGAAGGCTCCCATTGCTCTCAAGTGAGTATAGCTCCAACTCCTACGGAAATCTACCCAAAATGTCTCATAGAGGAGGTTTCTCAGACTTAAATGTGCACAAAGTAGAGACATTTTGAAACACATATTCCCAGGCCCCGTCCCCAGAGTCTGGTTCAGTTGTTCCAAAGTGGGGCCTGAGATTCTGCATTTCTACCAAACTACCAGGGAATGCTGACACTGCTGATCAAGGGGCACAGTTTGAGTCCAAGTGATCAAGCCCCATTCTCTAAGCCTCGAGGAGTCCTGAGACCCCCGAGGCATTTCCAAGGCTCAGAGAGGCTCCCCAAATCACTGAGCCACACACAAAAACAAACGGGCCAAGGCTGCTTGCTATCTTTGGGATAAAATCCAAACTTCTTTCTATAGCCTAGAAGACCCTGCATAATCTGGTCACTTTACTTCTCTGATGGGACCACCAGCCACCAACCCAGCCACCAACTCTGACACAGACCATTTGCCTTCCTCTGGTTTCAAGCAAGCCCAAGTGTTCCTGCCTCGGGACTGGGCGCTGCTTTTCCAGCTCCCTGCAGTCCCATGAGCCTCTCCCTCCCAATTCCTTCTTGTCATTGGCCTTAGGAGCAAAGGCCACCTCAAGAAGGCTCACCTGCCTCCCTACCCACGCAAGCTAGGACCCCAGTGACTCTTACTGACATCACCCTATTTGCTTTCTTCAGGGCTCTTGGATTAATCTAAAAACTTCTTTCTCACTGTTCACTAGTCTTTCCCACTAGAATATAAGCTCCATGAGACAAGGGAACCTCTCTGTTATATTCATCACCATACTGCAAAACCTCACAGAAATGCCCCCTCACAGCAGGTGCTCAACATAGACTTACTGAAATAAATCAACAATTAAAAGAATTCTTCAGCATCCTATAAAAATATAATCACCATTTACTGAAAATTCATTAGGTACTGGATATTGTCTTAAGTGCTTCAGAATAGTTACTTCATTTAATTTTATTTTCACAACACAGTTCTTATAAGCTCAATATAGCAGCAGGTAAGGAAAGTGAGGCACGGAGTTTCTGAAACCTGCCCAGGACCACAGAGCAGCAAAGGCCTGACTCTGCAGAACGTGCACGCACAGGGCCTCAGTCCTTTCCAGTCAATACCCACACACATTCTGAGTGCTCACCTTGGACTCGACACCCTCTGCCACAAGCTTGCTCGAGTGAATTCTGGCTGCAACCCTCACTGACCAGGCGGACACCACCCCTGAGCAAGGGGTGGGCAGGTATGAGTACCGGGGGACGAGGAGTGTGGCAAACTGGGGGACTGTGCCTCCTCAGCCAAGAGGGCAGCAGACACTCCACAAGCCAGCTGCTGCCATGTGGGAACATAAACCCAGGGTTTCGGGAGCTTTCGATTGATTCTACAAATGAAGGCAGTGATACAGATTATTGTTTTGTGAAATCTCATAATTTTTCAGACAGGAGCTAATCATTTAATAGTACTGTACACATTTTCAAAAAAGAAAGAAAAACCACGCCACTCCTGCACCAAATGATTGTCGAGGTCACGCCATGTGTCCGGGTCTGGGGCTCCAGAGGGCCGCAGGCGCCCCAAGCCATGCAGCAGACAGAGCAGCACAGCAGGCTCTGAGCAGACGGGGGGCTCTAGGAGAATTATCTTGAGTAAGTTTTGGAAGGAAATGAAAGATGGGGTAGAAAAAGGCATTCCACAGTATAAAAATATAGTATTCAAAGGCTTAGGGGTGGGTAAGGCCAGCCACCTAAAGAATAGCAGTGAGGAGGGGGCTGGGAGGAGGGTCCTGCAGGGGCTCTAACTTGCATTCACACTGGAGGAGCTGCAGTTTTCCAGCTAACATAGGAGTTGGCCAGACAGTGCTCTAAGAGCATGCTCATCACTGCTGTTTTCTTGGCTTCCTAAATGTTGAAGTCACCAGGCATATCCAAAAACAAAGGACAAGCTACCACTGTGGTATGTGGAATGTTTTTGTTTTTGTTTGTGCTTGTGTTTTGTTAAGAGTCCAAGAAACGCACGACTGGATTCCATCTCCACCACACTCTCTAACTCTAACCAAGCACTATAAAAATAACATGTACTGTAGTTTTTACATGCATTTGTAGTATATGTACCATAAAATGCATGGTATATGCATGCTGCATACTATATATAATGCATGGGTACATATACATACATTTATATATTATAAAATATATAATATAAAAATATACTGTTGTAACTGAAACACTATATATACTATATATACTATATATACTATATATACTCTAGTTTTATACATATTTATAGTTTATACTATAAAATGCATACACATATACTATAATACAGACATATACATAAATGTACACTACAAAGCTCTGTATCTCTAACCAAAACTCTGAGCTTTAGAAATGAAAAATACAGCAATTAAAAAATGTTTTAAAACCACCAAAAAAGAAGATAGATATCCAAATAAATTATCCAGAACGGTGCTCAAAGGTAAAATCTGTATCTAGAATTACATACTTGGAAACACTATCCTTCAAAAATGAGGGAGATATAAAGACCTTTTCAGACAAACAGAAGTTTATCACCTCTATAAGAACATTCAGAAAAATGTGTTTCAGACCAAAATAAAATGATTTTAGGAAGAAGGTTCTCAGATTTAAAAAGGAAGGAGGAGCCAAAGTAATGGAGAACCTGTGAGTAAATGAAAAGTAAATGCATTAAAATGATGTGCAGATCTTAAAAAACAAACAAACAAAAAGTTTTACAACAGTGTCATTCACTGCTCCCAGCTCTCTATTCTCACTGTGGCGGCATCCATCGCAAGGCCTTGGGCGGCAAACCTGAGTGTGACTCTGGGGCCCAGCATGAAACTCAGGTTCCTGCTCAAAGTCTGCAAAGTCCACACCTCAGGCAGGTCCCAAGAATCTGCATTTCTACCAGATGCCTCAGGTAACTGAAGCAGGTAGGTCCTCACCTCCAGTCTGAAGAGTAGGCCTGGCGTTGCTCTTAACCACTTAGGCCAGAAGTCTAGTGAGTGCCAGGAGCTCCGCCTGGCAGTCCTGCCTGCCCACTGAGCCGCCTTGGCTCATTCCCACTTCACCAGGGCCCCCAAGAGCACCTTGGCCTAGGGGGTGGGCACTGCCTCAACCTGAGAATCAGGAGCTGCAATAAATTAAAAGCCCATTAAATATTTTACAGAAAAGCCTAGAAGTGCTGAAACATTCATTGTGCCATATCCCATCTGTTTTCCCGGAGATCTGAAAAGCCAGACTACCATCTCGGGAGTCATTAGAAAGAATGAAGTTTTCTCCTTTTCAATTTACATATTTTCAAATGAATATATTCTCGCAGTGGCTACTCCACAGGCTTTGGAATCGGTGGCATGGTTCAGCCATGGAGACAGAACTGGGGGCCACTGGGCCCTCCTGCCTTGTTTTGTAAAGTAAAGAAGCCTGTGGTTACAAAACAGCTCCAGAAAAAACAGGTAGAGGCAGCCGCCAAACAGCAGTGCTGCTTCTTGTTTTGTTCTCCTGGCTTATTTTTCCCTGAAGCAATCCTTGCTTGGTACACAAGTCTGCAGGGAGCTGCAAAGAGCAGCTGTGGTTCCCTGAGGCCAAGACCTAGCAATCAAGTTGTTTCCCAAACACTGCCAGGCATCAGGAAAACAACAACAGAACAGGCAACATGTGCATCTGTTTTTCAAAACAACCTCCCAAAGTCTAGGGCCTGCCGGGGAGAACTTGGACATTACAGGCACACCCTCGCTGGGGATCAGCCCCCAGGGGCCACTGTGGGCCATTATTCCATGTCTTGTGAACAGGGCCTGTCTTCAAAGGGGAGTGCTGGCGGTTTCCAGTCCCAAGTGGCTGACTGACAGACAACATGCTGGTCACTGGCATCTCAAGCCAGCCAGGGCCATCTCAGCAAGCTGGCCTCACTGCTGACCCCCAGCCCTCAAGGTGCCCAGCATGTTTCCCAGTCACGAACAAGCACCAGAGTCCAGGGGGTCCAGTCAAACAAGACTGCTGGCCTCCCCCACTATCTTATTCAGTAGGTCAGGGTGGGGCCTGAGGCTCTCTAGCAAGTTCCCAGGTGACGCAGTGCTATTGGTCCCCCCCACCCCCCCTCTGAGAACCACTGCTCCGAGCTGCAGGCTTCCCAGCCATCCTGGAGAGCTGGGAGCCGTTCCCACCTGGACCTCTCCATAGATGATCTGCGTGGCAGTGTCACGCCCAAACAAGTTCACAGAGCAAACTGCACTGGTCTTCCACTGGCTTCTCCAGACCCGGGGCCCACATCCCACCCCGCCCTGTGCGCGGAAAGGCTGGGTGTGGACTACATCAAGGGGCCCTGCCCTCTGGCTTCCAGCAGGCACCCCCAGAGGAGGCCCATCTCAGGAGGAGAGAGAATGTGGGAGTTTGTCGCCCAGGCTCCCTCCTTGCCAGCACACTGCAGGCTGACTGAGTCCCTCTATGAATGTCATAGCTCCCACCAGCCAGCTACTCTCTAGGGTCCAGTAACCATCATCTGTTCTCTCTCCCATGTCCTTTCAGGCCTGGAAGAGAGGAAGGCCACCTATTTCCTGCAGGGACCCTGGCACAAAACTCAAATAGGATGTGTGGTCCACTGGGTCGTCCTTGGATTTAGAATGCTAAATCTGGAATTTTATATACCCGCATAATATAAATATGTACGTGTATGTGCACAGATGCTCAGGTACACACGCATATATGTGCATATGAATGTACACACATATACATAACGCAGCTAAATCAGATTGATCCGAAGGTCTGGGAGCTACAGGCAAGGCCACGAGGGTGGTTGGCTCTGAGGCTCCCTCAGGTCCATGTGCCACAGAAAATGGGCACCCTCTCTGTCTCATCGGTTACACAACCTGAGAACAAGGAGAGCATTTGTGTGAGCTTAAATCCTTCTCTAGTTTACTAACGTAGTTCCTTTGTTACAACCGGCACCAAAATAGAAAGGGAACAGAAGTGGGTGGGGCAGGCTCGTCACCCGCTCTGAGCGGAACTTCGGGCCTTGGTGAGCCTGCTTCCGAGAGCACATGGGCTGCAAGCAAAGCTGTCACCAGCTTGCAAGTGAAACACCAACCGGCTTCAATGAATAGGGCTTGGAAAAGAACAAATAATAATTCTGTTTTTTAAAATAATAATAATCTTAAATGCCCCCTAAATAAGCATCTGTTTGAACAGCTAAATTCTAAAGTTCTAGGAAAAATGTCAACCAGGCCCGGCCTGCGTGGCTCAGAGATTGAGCATCGGCCTATGATCCAAGATCACAGTTCGATTGCTGGTCAGGGCACATGTCTGGGTTGTGGGCTAAACCCTCAGTAGGGGGTGTGCAGGGGACAGCCGATCAATGACTCTCACCATTGATGTTTCTCTCTCTCCCTTTCCCTTCCTCTCTCTGAAATCAATAAAGACGTATTTTTAAAAACAAAAAAAAAGTGAACCAGTTTTTTTTTAAATCCTCTCCCAAGGATGTGTTTTTATTGATTTTAGAGAGGAAGGGAGAGAGAGAAACATCGATCAATTGCCTGCCTCCCGTACACACCCCCACAGGGGATGGAACCCACAACCTTCTGGTTTATGGGACAACACTCCAACCAACCGAGCCACCTGGTCAGGGCATGTCAACCAGATCTAACCAGTCACTACAGCAACATCCAGGGCTTCAGTGAACCCACCTGACACTTCATTCAGTTAAGTTGCCTAGAACCACTATTACTTTTACTTAACTTTCACTAGTAAGATTTCTTTCAACTCACCAGAGGACTCTGGGAGCTAGGCGCAGAAACAGGGTTTAGAGTAAACCCATTCATTAGAATGCCTGGGAAACACTGTCTCTATGCAATTGCTTTTCTAGTTCACTGAGGCTCAACTAGAAACCTTGTTTGTTTATTTGTTGCTCTTTTTCACTAAAAGTCTCGATATTTCATTTAAAACTTGAAGGCTGCTCTCCTACCGCACCTGTGTGCCCCCTCTGCAGCCTCCCCAGTAAGCAGCCCAGCTTACATCTGCACCCCGCAATGAGAAACGAGCAACTTGACTGTAGCCACCGCCTCCAGGGCGAGCTGTGCCACCATCCCGCTGCCTCTGGCCGTCCCGGTTCCCACTGCTGTGCTGGGGGATCTGCACTCACCCCCACCTCGGCTCCACGCTTCCCTCCCCCCAGCCCTCCACCAGAGACTCCTTTTTCCTTAGAGATGCCCCTTTCACCTATTCTAGAAGTCGTTTACTGGACAAACCTGGACTTCCGGCAAAGAAAGAAGGGAAAATTGGCCTTTCTTTACTTTCCTTTCTTAGAGCCAAGTTATTGCTTTGCTAACAGCCCACCTGCCTGTCAGCTACTCCCAAGGAAAATACCACTGTCCCTCTGTACTGTGATTCCTCCATCCTTCAAAACCTGTCCTTTGATGTCCACATGTGAGGAAACCCAGCCACATGGCCTTGACCTCTTCCACAGCATCTCAGATATTTTAATATCTGGTTCACAACTTCTGTCCAGATCCTTCAGCGTGGCCACTTCTATCAACCTCAATAGCCACGAAGATGATCCTTCCAACAGCCTGGCCAAAGGCTTACACCAGGCCGGGCACTCAAAACCCTTCTGTTGCTGAATGAGCGAGGGCACCTGCTTATCCCGATTCCTGACCGAGGGGTGTCCTGTCCACTTGAGGAGGAGCGTGGTGTGGTGTTGAGCACGGCTGTGCAACAGACTGCCAGTGCCCTGCCCTGGCTAGGCAGCTTCCCAGCTGCACGTGGCCAGTTCCTAAGTTTTTGAAAATTGGGGTGCTTACCCAACATGGTGAGGGATCATCCAGTGCTGTTAACAGCTGCTACTCCCTCTACACTCGAGGGCATGGCCAAAACTTCGGTCTCAACATCCTTTACAACGTGGTCATCTCTAACACCCTGGATTCTAAAGTTCACTAACAACCTCAGTCTGGCCACCTCTCTCTCCGGGTCATTCTCCTGGACTTGCTCCCAGACTGCACTAAGACAGGCCGTCAGGGTCTCAGTCCACAGCTCCCCTTTGCCACGTCCACACTCCGTGGTCCCATTGCTGAACTCCCTCCCTCCCTCTCAGGTCCTCTCAGGCTCACTCCACGGTACCCAGTACCCCAAAAACCCCTGTGCCACTCAGTACACCCTCATCTTTTCTACTGACTTCCTGCTCCAACTATCTGGTTCCTTCACCAGAGTGAGCTGGGTGAGGCAGGGCTGGGTGATTCATGTTTTGTATCCTGGGTGTCTATACCACAGGGCCTGGGACACTGAAGGCCACTGGGTGAGCTGTCACCCTGGGCTCTTCTAGGGGGGAAGGAAGGCTCCCTATAAGCCTACTTGGCACCCAATCTGTGACAAGTTGCTATTTAAGAATCATGGGAATTTGGACTCAGTTTCACAAATATCCACTCAGGTTCAGTTCAATGGTACAAAACACACACCTTCCATTCCCGCTGGCACACTGGGCCAGGCGGAGCAAGCGGGGCTTGCACGAGGCAGGCTGCCTGCTGCAGGGTGAGTGGCAGCCACATCCCTGAGGCCCAGGGCACCCTCAGCAGCCTGGGAGGCACAGTCAAGTGAGCAGAGGCTGCCATCTGGGCTCTTTATAGGCTTTTGTGGTAAACATGTTTACTTTCTTTCCATTGGCTGGGCTTATCACGGTCAAGTATTTTGTTTTGAGTCTTGCTCTATAAACATGTTTACTTTGAGGGGAGAGATTTTTTGATAGCTAGCACGCTTGTTTTTCACACTTTTAAATTCAGAACATATTTTTCACAGCCCCTGGTAAACAGTCAAGGTGGTAAACAAATTACATTATTTCATCTTCACTCTGGAGAGGTGACCCCTATGTACCTGTTCAAAAGCTTGAGCTGGACGGTGGGTGACCAAGGCCCACAACTGGACTAGAACAAGAGTGGCATTCACAGGAGGATGTTACCAACGCGAGAGCCTGACAATGGCAGGGCCTCAGAAGACGAGGGGCGAACCCAGGCCCAGTCTCCCCAGCAGGCGCCTTCTGCTGCCAGGGATGCACCAGGGGCGGTCTTGCTAGTGGGTGGGGACCCACATTCCCTCTGAAAAGCTGAGGTCGCCTAACCGGCACAGAGCTGATGGGGGAGTAACACCACGTCTCCCAGACTGAGAGACCGGCGGGTGCGGGGAGCTGCGGTCCCGCGCGCTCTGCGGGGGTTCCCACCTGCTGTGGGAGAGCGGGCGGCGCCGGCCGCGGGAGACGCTCCGTCCCGGGAGGGAAGGCAAGCGGGGAGGAGGGGGGGGAGGGGGGGAGGGGGGGAGGGGGGGAGGGGGGGAGGGGGGGGGAGGGGGGGAGGGGGGGAGGGGGGGAGGGGGGGGAGGGGGGGAGGGGGGGAGGGGGGGCGGGGGTAAAAAAACATCTGCGAAAACCGACAGTCCTGAAGCGGCCGAAAGGGCTGCTCGGAGCGTGGCTGGGTGGACGGAGCCCGAGCCCCACGAGGCCGGGTCGAACCCGGGAGCCCGCTGGGCCCCGCACTCCCACCGCGCAAAGGCATTCCAGCTCCAGCGTCTGTTAATCACGGATCACTCGGGGAATGAAAACACAGAGGCCGAATTCTTGTTAAAACGAGTAACTTCTACCCCACTCTCAAGTCTCCCTGAGGCCACGCGCGGGCTCGAGGAGCGAAGGCTGCGGCGCCGCAGCAGGACCGCGCCCGGTGCGCTGGGCGACCCGACGTGGGCGCCGCGGGGACGCGCTGAGCACCCGCCCGGCCCGGCCCGACGCGCTGGGCGACCCGACGTGGGCGCCGCGGGGACGCGCTGAGCACCCGCCCGGCCCGGCCCGACGCGCTGGGCGACCCGACGTGGGCGCCGCGGGGACCCGCTGAGCACCCGCCCGGCCCGGGCCCGACGCGCTGGGCGACCCGACGTGGGCGCCGCGGGGACGCACTGAGCACCCGCCCGGCCCGGGCCCGACGCGCTGGGCGACCCGACGTGGGCGCCGCGGGGACCCGCTGAGCACCCGCCCGGCCCGGGCCCGACGCGCTGGGCGACCCGACGTGGGCGCCGCGGGGACGCGCTGAGCACCCGCCCGGCCCGGCCCGACGCGCTGGGCCCTGCAGCCCGGAACCTGCGTCCTGACCCGGCCTCCAGGCGGCGCGGAGTCTCAGTCAAGGGCAGCCCAGGGCCAGGGGCGCCCGGCGGGGGGGGCGGGGGCAGGAGTGGGGGGTAGAGGGGCAGGAGGGGCGGGGGGCAGGAGGGGCCACACCTATTCCCTTTCCACAGCGGCCGCGGGCGGCTCCGGGCACCGCGCCCAGCGGCTCGGAGGCGCGAGGCAGTCGGCGGCCCCGGGGTGCTTTCCAGCAGGCCCAGGGGCACCCAGGCGCCCCCGACTCAAGAGCAGAAGCGGGACTTCAAGGGACCGTGAGGCTGGCCAGTGACCGGTCACCCAGCGGACTCCGGCCGTCTGGGTCGCCGGCCAGCGCGTCCCTGACCCACGGCCTCAAAGCGACTCGTCTTCTATCTTAACCACAAAGTGACTAATGAAATGAACCCCCAGACAGCTCTTACAAAGTTAAAGCAACCCACCCGGGTAAGGAGAGGAGAGGGCAGGCGCCCCCTGTCCAGCGCGAGGCCACGTTGCCCTGGAGGGGCCGCGCCTCCGGGGACACGGGCGGAAAGGCCGCGGGAGGCCAGGAATGAAAAGTGCCCGTCACGGCGGCGGAGCGTCTGTTGTAAACACGAGACAGGCCGGCCCGGGCCCTTCACCGGGCAGCAGCGGGGGCGCCTTCGGACCCGGGGACCCGGCTCCAGGCCAGCACGCTGGGGGCCCGAGCGCGCCACGCGGCCCTTCGCTGGGCTGTGGGTGCCGCGGGGACGCTCCCTTCCTCCCGGCCCCCCTCTGCTCTCCCATTTCCCCGACGCACAGCCTGGGCCCTGGGTCCCTCCCATAGCCCCTGCCGGGGTGAGGCCTGTCTGAAGTCTCAGGGGACTCCCCATATGAAGCTCTGTCTAAGTTATTGAGCCCCACTCTGATTAACCACGGTACACCTTTGGGGGCTTAGGGTCGTCTTCCCAGCACGAGAACTTAAATAACAATACATGATTTAAATAACATTTCAAGACAACAGGAGAGCCCAGTCAGGGACAGTAGGTGATTAATTGCCAGATGAATTCAGCTGACAGTAATTGCTGAGAGGCTGAAAGGAGGGAGAGAGCTCTTCCAACAAATACATCCCAGGCTGCAAACTCAGGCCCTGAGTTCTAGTTTCCGGCCCGCTTTGGCCCACAGCATAAGAATTTGGCTGCCTGGGTCTGATTCTGGCCAGGACACTCACGAGCCAGGTTATTAAAGTTTCTGGGCCTCAGTTTCCTCAGCTGCCCTGGGCTGGTTTGAGGATTAAGTGGGATAATGTAGGTAAGCTTCAAAACGGTAAGTGGTGTTTTTCTATCTCCCGACAGATCTCCGGCCCATCTCCAGAGTCCACAGAACCACTTGAACCCTCACACCCTCTCCGCACTGGCTCCCTCTCCCCACTGCCCTGTCTGCCAAAGCCAAGCCTTGTGTTCTAACAAGCCAGACACCGTCCGCTGGCCTCCCGGCCGGCTCCTGCGCGGAGCTTCCATCTCCACCACCCCAGGGCAAGAGCAGGGGCCTGGGCGTCGGGCACCAGGACTAACCGCCCAAAGCTGCCACAGAGTAGCCTAACTTGTGTCTTTGGGCAAGTCGTGTAACTTCAGTAAACCTCTGTTTCTGCATGTGTAAAATGGGGCTAAAGAGAATCCCCAAGAGGCCCCACCTCAGTGCGCTGCTATGAAGATGAAATCACATGGCTGAGAGCACTGAATACAGCATCCGGCCCGCACTACTCGGTCCTCGCGTGAGAGCTGCGGCCCTCATCTCTGCTTGGGCCACACAGCTAAGTGAACATGGGTGTTCAGCTGGTCTCTCCTCTCAATTCTGAAGTCACTGCTTGTCCTTTGTGATACCAGATTCCGGTCAGTGACCCATAGAGCATAATTATTTTCTTTTGTGCCCACCAATCTAATATTACAAAGTTTCACAAATGGAAACTGGAATTCTCATACATGGGCAGGTGCCGGGTGATCTAGCCCAGCCTTTGCAGGGGTAATTTGGCACTGCTTCCACTGCCTTAAAAACAAGCATTCCTGCTTACCCCTTGCTCTTTGGAATTGATCCTAATAAAGTAGTAATCACTGAGGAAAATTCAGCTACAAGGTTGCAAAGAAACACATCACAGCACTGACTATGGTATATAAACACTGGGAAAAAACTAAACACACTGTGATTTGTACTGATCATGAAGTACTATGCAGCCATTAAAAATGGTCATAAAAATAAACATGGATATAGAGGAAAACATGATTCCCAAATTACATCTGCACACTAAATGTTTGTTGACTAATATGTTGCTAAGTAACAAAGATGTGTTACAAACATTGATTCTTTTTACAGTTATGAGGTGTATTTACTGAGTGCCATTTGCTACAAAAAAGCACATTATATACCCTGGGCTACTGCAAACTCAATGAAGTAAGCTTTAATTATTTATTGTCCCCATTTTAAAGATAGAAAATGAAGACAGAAATTAAATAACTTGTCCAAAGTCATGTAGTTAGTAAGGGAAAGCTACGATTCAAATCCCAGCTTTATTCCAAAGTGCTTACTCTTTTCTGACTCATGCCAGTGCTCATAAAAGTGTTTATAGTTACAGTAAGTATATTTCCATAGGAAAAGACAGAAAGGCAGACAGAAAAACACTAGAAGAAATTCTAGGGGGTGGGACTATAGATAAATTTTATTTATTTTTTCTTTGGTTTGGTTTCATTTTTTTTTAATCTTTATCATAAATCACTTTTGTAATAAGGGAAAAAGGGATCACGTGGGGTGTGTTTTTTTCTGTTTTAAAAAACCTATTGGCAGCCACTGTCTTCCCCTCCCCTTCCCTGTGAGGGCTGCAGATGCCAGGTGAGCATGGCCCGGGTGCGGGGTTTGGAGCACCTGGTGTGTGGGCTCCAGTGCTGGCAGAGCTGCTGAGGGCCACTGTGTGCACAGAGCTCGGATCGGCTCACACACAGTACGTGCCCTGTAACACTGGGGACTATTATGTGACATCACCACACTCAATACACTGAGAGCCTCTCTCTGGAAATGGGACCAAAATGTGGTCTCAGATAGTGTGTCCCAATATCTTTTAACTGATAATGATAACAGATCCAGCAACCCCTTTACCCCTCTCCCAGGGCTGGACAGCAACGGGATGGACAGGCCTAGAGTGTGACTACCTGGCTCTGAAGTCCCAGGGGGGGCCCTTAATTTCCTTGCCTCAGTCTCCTCACTTACAAGATAGAGATAAAATAGCTCTGACCTCACAGGGTTGTGGTGCCTGGCCCACTGTGAGTTTTCACTAAACAACACTCCACTTGTCACGTGGATCTGATCAACCTTTGTAGGTTTTCTTCTCTGCAAAGTGTTTCTTGACCTGATTTTCCATACTGAAGCATCATATGGGATAAACTTTTCAACTGGCCCATCCTTTCTGATTTGCTCCTGTATCCACTTGCCCAGGCTACCATCAGTCTCCCAGATTAGGTAGTTTAAACAACCTAAGACACCTAGAAGTCTTGAGACCAAGATATCTGCAGGGATGGTGTCTTCTGAGGTCCCTCTCCTTGGCTTGTAAATGGCTGTCTTCTCCCATGCCCCCACATGGTCTTTCCCTGCTGCCTGTCTGTGCCTTCTCTTCTTAGGACACCTCTCATATTGGATTAGGACCCATCCTAATCATCTAATTTTAAGTTAATTACCTCCTTAAAAACCCTATCTCCAAATACAGTCACATTCTGAGGTGCTAAGGGGTTAGGGCTTCAACATATAAAACTTGGCAGGGACACAATTCAGCCCATAGCAGCTCCCCATGTCCCAGAAGTGCAGGGGTAGGTCTTGAGAATAGGTGGACCCTGGGTCTTGCTGACCTGAGCATGTTCAGTTCATGCAGGTACAGCCAGCTGGGTGGGCTTCCTCCTGGACATCATGTGTCCCTCGCCCAGTGTTGTAGGTCACCCAGCCCTCCAGACCCCAGATCTACTCAGCAGGCCAACACCTACCACGTGAAAGGCTCAACAAAGCTCTGGCCAGTCGGTCAGCAGACCCAGCTATTGCTCACATGTTTGTCAAAAGACAGGATGGAAAGTGTTCATTCCTGGCATAAGCTCCCCAATCTGGGCTTGTGAAATAAACATAAACCACAGTTAAAGGCCATTTTTTAAAATCAGTACATTCTTCATTAAAAAAATTTTAAAAACACATAAAATGGAGTTTCTTGAAGCACAGCATATAATTTACAAAGTGCAAATATCTAAGATACATGTGCTAAATTTAAAGAAACAACTGCTATTAAACACCCCATTATGTAAGGAGTGAAATATATCACCACTCTGAGCATCCGTTACAGTGTTTCAACTAAGCCTCACAATGTTTGGCAGTTTTCCCCCTTTGGTGATAATAAAAGGCTTTTCTTTCCATTAAATATCTAAATTAAGTCAAACAGTGTATGTTAAATAAGCCCGCAAGTCCTTTTGTATGATGCAATGAAGTCTTGAAATGCTTATCTACTGAGTGCTCAAACTCACAGGCCAGCGGTTGATGTCCCCTGCAGAGCCCAGGAGCCCTGCTGGCTTGGCCAGACTGTGAAAATAAGCTTCAAATGACCAAATGCAACTGCAACTTTCAAAGTAGGAACCAGACCAGACACAACAAACCACAGAGTAGTCGCCTCACTTGTCATAATTCATGAGTGTGGAATTCCTCTGTGAAAGTACTCACAGTGTTAACTTGCCTCCACGGGGCATTCCACGTGAAAGATCAGATTTGAAAAGCTGCTGATAAGCCTCTCCTGATTACAGAACTACAACTTGTAGTAAACCGAAAATATATTTATCCCAACCCCCAAAAAACTGTCTGTGCCACCCAACCCTAAACAATGCCGGGACATGCCAATGTTTTTAAATACACAGGTTATAGAAATACATACTCCATTGAAAGCCTTGCATGAACCTCAGGCTTCTTTTTTTTATTTTTTACTTAATTTTCATTTCTACAGTATTCCCCATCTTGATCATTTATAGGAATCTTTTCTTGAAAAACAATTTTATCATGGTTCAATGACTCAAAATATAATTCTTACAGATTTTTAAAAGATAAACTTGAATGAATAAATATATATATGTGTAGATTTCAAACCATGCATGTATATCTAAATATACATCATGCATGAAAATGTAATAATCCAATTAGTACATCTTTTCTGGAAACTAAATTAATCTTAAAAAAAAAACTGGCCTAAGCCTCAGGGTGGAATTGGTGAAAATGCCAGCAACGATAATGACGACAGCTCTCATTAATTTAACATTTACTGTGTACCGAGAACAGTGTCCAGCTCTTGACATACGTTTTCCCCATCTGGCTCCATTCCTACAACAATGCTCAATGTAGGAATGAATCTTTCAGCGATGAGGAAACTGTGGCTCAGAGATGCTCAGGAAGCTGCTCATGGTCACACAGTAACGAAGTGGAGGAACCAGGATTTGAATCTAGCTCAGACTGTACTATACTGCCTCCCAGTGGCGCTGCAGAGACAGGGTATAGGGCCTGCAGAAGGGCAGGGTCCCATACTGGGCCTCTAAATGACCTCCTGTTTTGGCTAGAGACAAGGCAGCTCAGCCTAGGCCCCATCTCGGGAGAAGATCTAAGAGCAGTCAAGCAGTCACTGTAGAAAGCCCAGAGGGCCGCATCCTGCCCCGCCAGAGCACACAGAGGAAAAATTCGTACCCAAAAGGAATCCCTAACCTGCCCCAACTAGTACTTACTGCTTTGCTACCCAAAGCACCATATGAATGTCCCTGAGGAGCCCAGTTTGCCTTGTTGGGGACACATCTTTCTTTCATTATCCCTCACCCGAGGATATTTTTTCCATTGCTTTCCAGGGAGGGAGGGAGGAGAGAGAGAGAGAGAGAGACCTCGATGTGGGAGAGACAATGACTGGTTGCCTCCCACACATGCCCTGACTGGGGCCGGGGATCGAGCCTGTAACCGAGGTACGTGCCCTTGGCCAGAACTGAACCTGGGACCCTTCAGTCCGTGGGCCAATGCTCTAACCACTGAGCCAGACCAGCCAGGGCTAGGAACACCTCTCTAAACACCTCTCCACACGGGAGCTGCTCACTGCCCAGTGGAGCAGAAAGAGAACAGGGCGGGGAGCCAACCGACTGGGATTCCAGTTCCCATGAGGCCTCATGTCCAGGCACCCAATCTGCTCATCTCACAGTGAAGGGTGAGACTTTCTCCACATCTGCAGGTATCTCAGGCTTTCTGCAACTCAGATCTCCCTTGGAGTGCATGCAAGCAGCACCACAGCCTGCAAAGCTCAAGCAAACACCAACACCAAGGCAGACATCACCTTGAAGAGCTAAACCAAGTGTCTCCCTAACAGGGAGCACTTGGGATTAGGGGTGCACAGAAGGATCCCTGAATAACCAGTAGGTCAGTTTTAGAGTAACATGAAAACAATCTGCCCTGGCAACAGCTGCTGGGCAGTTCCAGCTCTCCCCGGCTCCCAGCGCAGCCCACACCTCTTTTCTCAACTCCAGACTTGGGTACCTATCTGCCACCAGGAAATGTCCTCTGGGGTGTCTACATGTCTCAGACTCCACACGTCCAGAACTTGGTCTTCCCCCTGAAATACGCTCCACACACAGCCTTCCCATCACAATTCATGGCAATCGCCTCCTTCCAGTCACACCAGGCCAATCACCTTTGAGTGAATCTTAACTCATATTTTTCCATTACGAAATCCCATGGAACCTGCCTTCAAAGTAGATCTAAAACCTAACGACTGCTCCCACCTCACACCAACTTTCTGATCACGGCCACCTCCACCCTGCCCTGCATTACGGCATCAGCTGCCCAACAGATCCCCTCACCCCACCCCCATTCCCACCCTCGGTCTATTCTCAACACAGCAGCAAAGAACCTTGTTCAAGTTTAAATCAGGTGAGTGCCTCCACTGGCACCAGGACACTCAGGTACAAGGCAGGTCTTGAACAGTGAGGCCCCACTGCGGTATCTCTCGGAGCCTGTCTCTACGAAAGCCTGTGGGTCACTCCGCAGTCACATTAGCCTCCTGACTGTCCCTCAGTCACGCCGGACATGCCCTGCACCAAAGGCCCTGTGCATTAAACTGTTCCCCTGCCTGGAATCTCCACAGGACTAACTCCCTTGCCTCCTGCGAGTTTTGCTCAAATAGCACCTTTAAAGAGACTTAGCTGGCCACACCCACCTGCAGCACCGCCAACGCCCTGCACGCACCTCCCGACACCGCCCAGTGGGCCGCCACACCTGCCTGCGCCCCTCGTCTCTCTCCAGGAGAGAGCGTCCACAGGGCTAAGAATGTGCTTTGTTCACTGATCTTTCCACATTCTTAGAACAGTGCCAGGTACAAAAAAGGACACTTAATAAAAACCTGTTGAATGTATGACTGAGTGAGTGAGTCCAGAATCGTGGCTACTCTGAGAGGGCCCCTCCGCCTCCCCTCAGGGCGGCTGTTGTCTTTGCCTCCCAGATGCAAGGGGGAAAACAGACTTGTCCACCCTCAGCCAAGACCTAGCACAGACACCACAGCTCTAGCCCTGCATGTGGAGCGGGCCCTGTGAGGGGCTCAGCTCCTGCCAGCAGCCCAGCCGCCACTCAGAGCCCAGCCCCTCACACCAGCGCTATCACCTTGCTCCCGTGCTCCATGCCAGCCCTAAGACAGGAAAAGCAGTGCACACTCACAGAACTGTAATCGAATAAAAGTTAAGTAGATCCATAGCAGGCAACTTCAAAGGAAATATATAAAAATTACTGTTTTTTCTAGAAGTAAAATTTTTATTTCCACAGCACAAAGACAATCATGCTATCTACTTTTAAGTTTTATTTTAACTCAAAAAGTTTAAGAATTTTAGGCAAAGCATCATTCCTTTTCGGACAAGCTGGCATCTCTAGAGCAACTCATAAGACGAAGCCTTTGGGTTGACGACATACCACGCCCGAGGCTCATGTCCCTGCCACCCCTCCCTGCGTCTGCGTCCCGCTGGCACCTCAGCAGTGTGGCCAGGAAGGCCTCGGGCCCACACCGCCATCGTTCTGGGTCTTCAGCTCTCATGTCTGATGCCACTTTGTTCTGCTGGTTGTTCTACTCTCACATGTGATTAAATATAAAGAAACATTCAGCTAAATGGCATATGCATTTCCCTTTGATCAAAATGTACACAGCTAAAGCCTGCATATTTACACAGCTGCGTCCCTGCAGGTCATGGAGTCACGCTTGCAGAGTTTGCCACCACCACGACCAGGACAGGGTCATCAGACTCTGCCAGAGCTGGTCCCACACCACTTCAAGGTCCCGCTGTGAAATCAGAGAGGTCTACAGAGGAGGGCGGGGAAGGAGGAGCAGGGGCAGGGGCACTTTTAAGCTAGGAGGCTACACAAGACACGGGTGACTCCGTACCTGACAGGGGAAAGAGCAGTCGTCAATGTCGGCACTACTCCCAGCTCACCACAGCTGGAGTAGTGACACCATGGATGTATCACTAAGAAAAATTGCCAAAAAGCAACAACAAAATCCCTCATTTTTTTTCAGGAAGGAAGGAGAGAGGTCTGGGTCTCTTTTATTCAAAAGCGATTTTGTCTATACCCAAGAGCATGGATCAGAGGATGCCTAGTATGCTCACTTGGGATTCTGTAATAGACTTTGTAGATCAAATGCTCATTAAACACAATCTTATAAAAGAGACATGACAACTAAATGCAATGTGTAATCCTGGATTGGATTCTGGACTGGGAAAAATAATGGCGATAAGAGGCTTTACTGGGACGAAATTAGACAAGTCTTGCATCAATGTTAAACTGTGTGTGTGTGTGTGTGTGTGTGTGTGTGTGTGTGTGTGTGTGTGAGAATATATCTGAGCGAGAAGGAGAGAGTTAGGGACAAAGGTAGTGATAAACAGATGGAGACAAGTATAAACAACTGGAGAACCTGGCTAATGGGTACATGGAAATTCCTTATATCAATCTTGCAACTTTTTTATAAATTAGAAATTACATCAAAGAAAAATGAGCTCACACTTTGTATCCTAATGTCAGTCCTGACATATAGTCTGTTGGTCATTTCTAGAAAAATGAAAAAAATTAACCAGAGTAAGGTGCATTCATTCAGTCGCCCAACAAACATTTGTGAAGCACCTGCCAACGCCCGGCGTGGCTCGCCTGTCAGCGCTGACTGTGTGCTCTGTTCACCCCCTGTGAATTCCAAATAGCTGCTCTGTTGCCATGAGAAAAATATGGCTTCTCAATTTGGAAGTGAGGTCGCCCACGCTAATTGGTACTGAGAAAATAACCCCTTTAAAAAAAAAAAGTGTTTTAAGTAGTCAGAGGAGAAGGTCAAAATACTCTTTCTTACTTTCACTAAAAATATTAACTTACCCTGAAGGTGATCTACCAAAAAAAAAAAAATAGACGGAGCTATGCAAAATACAGGCATCACAACACAGCAAGTTGATACTGACTCAAGCGTCAAAGAGGCCAAACGCTCTCTGCTGACGGACGTCCTGACTCCTCACCTGACGTGAATTCTAAGTAACAACGTGGGAACGCATTTGTCTGCCGCTGCCCAGGGGTTTCTTGGGTTTAGCAGCCAAACTAGCAATAGGGATTACATTACTAAGTAGTATCTCTACCACCTTATTAACTCTCAGGGAAACATCAATTATAATATTGTCAGTGAAATGATGCTTATTTTACTACCACTGGAGAACCTGGCCAACCAAATTGAGATTGTTCGTCCATTATTCTCAGAGAATGGCCAACATTCCACCCATGCTGAGCTGATGGTGCCCCTAAGTCTAATGTTCGTACCGGACAGAACAAGGGCGTCTTCTGTAAGAGTGCTGGCCCAGCGGGCTGCTGCCTCAACTTCCACCCTCTCCACTTAGTTAGCCGCATTATCTTAAACAAGCTATTAAGCCTCTCTAGGCCTCAGTTTCCTCAACTACAAAATGGAGAAACCACCTCAGTGGGTTATTGCAAAGATAAAAAGACATTACTAGGCCCTGGACAGGTGGCTCAGTTGGTTGGAGCATCGCCCCACGCACCAAAAGGCTGAGGGTTTGATTCCCGGTCAGGCACACACCTAGGTTGCGTTGGATCCCCAGTCAGGGTGAGCGTGGGAGGCAGCCCATTGCTCCTGCGCTCTCTCTTTCCCTCCCTCCCTCCTTTCCTCCCTCTCTCTAAAGTCAACAAACATATCCTCGGTAAGGATTTTTTTTTAAAAGACATTACTAGATAGATAATGTGTTTACAGCTATGTCGTCAGCACTGAGTGACAGTCTCATCTTACCTCTGGTGCAGAAGGGATGAAATCCATCAGGCACATGGGTCGGTACTTCAGAACCGACTCAGAACTTCAAATCCACTCAGTAACCAGCTATTTTAGAAAGAGCACAAAGGCACATGAGAGTAACAAACCCTCCCCAGGGAAAAGCTCTCCGCTCACCCTCTCAGTGAACAAGTACTTGGGAAAATCAGGCCATTTTATAGTGTTGGTTTTTCTGGCATTTTATCTAAGGCCATGCATCTCTCTAAGAACTCTGAGAAACTAAACACAAACAGCCAGGAGGACCACAGGGCCTCTCCAGATCACCGTCAGCAATAGGATTCCCTGACTCCAAACTTCTACCCCTGTGAGGCGATCCGAATTCTTCCCCAGATGAGGAAACAAAGGGCTCCGGGAGTCAACCAAAAACCTCCCTCCTCGTTTGTGTAGAAATGTGCCAACTGCCTTGAAAGCTACGACTGTATAGCAAACACTCTCCCTGCCCTTCGGCAAATGTGACCGAGCTCGAGAGAACTTCAATTCATCAGCCACTCTTGCGCCCCTTTTCCTTTTGGTGACCGCTCTCCATGGTCGAAATGGAGCATTTGGCAGGCGATGCACACTACTTCCACGCCTGTCCACAAAACGGCACTTACGTGGCCTCCTTCCTCCTTGTTCTTTCTTCCAAACCCTTAAACCACATGTAGGAGACGGCAGAGCCACCAGGTGGAGGACAACAGAGCCTGGCCCAGTGCCTGGCAGAGGCCCGAGAACCAGGAGGAACACGTCCACTGGGTTTAGCCGTTAAACGTGTGTGGCTTATTTGCTCCAGCAGCCAGCATTACCTTGGCGAAGACGCCCTCCTTCCCTTTGTGACCTTGTACTCAACCCCACCGCCACTTATTGAGCTTATACTAAGGGCTGGGCTCTCTGGAGAACCGGCTGGGTTCCGTGTGTGTGACAGTGGCGACGTCATACGGGACAGGAGAGTGAGCAAGCAGATGTTTGGGCTGTGAGGAAGGCTGGGGACAAAGGAAAACAAGTTCTTGAAGAGACCTACTCAGTCCAGCACCACAGAAGAGCCTGTGGCTTAGATGTCATATTCCAGGCCCTACTCTCCACAGCAGATCACTGCCCCAACCCCTAAAATCGCCTCCCGCATCTGGCGCCAGGACACACGTCTCCTAACTTTCTGCTGACTAAAATCAGGACCCTCCTGAGAAGTCACGGACCTTTTCAGGGGGCCCATCTCTCCTCATTCATCTTCCTTCCTGGGTTACCTACCAGCCTTTCCCCACAGTTTCTCTGGTTTCATGGAACAAATCCTCATATTTATCTAATTTGGTGAAACATTAATTCTATTCTTTGGCTTAAAAAGTTAAATACTCAGTCTTTGGAATGCCTCAAAGATACAAGTCAAAGGCTCAATTCCTCTCCAACTTGTAAAACCAAGAATGATGCCGTGGAATAAGTGCTTTAAATCACAGAATGAGCACCTGCTGCCGAACCTCCGTGAGGTGCCAGCACCCCCAGGCCAGGAGCAGCGGCTCTGCCCCCCGGGCCCCAGAGCGTTTCCCACCCGCGGGCGGCCCGCTGAGCACCCTCCCACAGGGTGCCCCTTAAACGCCGCAAACCCACGCCGCGCGTTCCCGGGACACCACTTTCCGAATAAAAGCCAGCTAGCCGACCTTGCAGTCTTTTGATTTAACATTAAAATTAGATAAACATCTACTATCAAGTACAGAAAAAAGGCAAAAAAAAGCAAAAAAAAAAAAAAAAGGACAAAGAGGAAGGAAAGAAAGCATATGTGCATCTACTCCTGCCCCTCCACACGCACACACGTGCACACGTGCAAACACACATGCACACAGACACGCAAGCACACAGGCACACATGGACATGCACGCACACAGGCACACATGCACACGGACACACGGACATGCAAGCACACCGGCGCACACATGTACACATACAACCCACACCTACACACATGCATACACACACAACATACACACCTATGCGCACATGCACACACACCTACACACATGTATAAACACATACACCTATACACGTGCACACACACAACACAACAAACACCTACACACGCACACATGCATACACACAACATACACACGTGTGCACACATGTAGAACATACACATAACATGCAACGCACATGCATATGCACACGCACACACCACTACTGATAAACTCTGTGAGGCTCCCCAATGGTCTGGAGACAGCTTTTCATCTTATTACGAGTGTCTGGAGCACAGAATATGTTCTCTTCAAACTCATAAATGAACCACTCACAGACTTCTGTTTGCCTCATCAATTTCTACACTTTTTTGAAAAACAGGTCATTTTACAATCTTCTGCAATAATGGAAGTGTTCACATTTTTGAAAGACATATATCCATGTCTTAGCATATGTGCAAGTGACTTCCCAGCATGAAACTGGCTGACTCCTCTCAATGTCCTGATCCCAAGTAGGAAGGAAAGCCCAGCCTAGGTAACTGCCCAGAATCCGTGCAGGATTGTTTCAGGTGCAAGCCTCTGGGCGGCTCATTAGAAAGAGGCCCCATCTGTCACTAAGGTTAGACTTGAGGACATCTTTACAAGGATACAAGGGGGCCTTTCCCCCACATTTCCCAGAGCAGCAACAAAATGCTATTCCAGGTGGCCTGAGCATGTCAGCAAGAGACAGCCCTCGAGAGAACGGCTTCAAATCTAAAACTTCCCGGCAAAGGGAGGGTGAGTCTGCTAAATGCTGAAGACAGTGTAAATCAGAAGCCTGTCCATCTTGCTCCACTTAGCCTCTAGGATCCAAAACAGGTTGGCACTGATAAGTCAACTGAAATTTCTATGACATTTATTATTTTTTCTCTAAAGCAACTCAGGTAAACTCAGTAGGCATGATCCACAACGACAGTGCCACCTGAGAATGAAGGACAGGCTGACTGCCACCCACACCCAGCAAAATGCACGCAGATGACACTATGAAGAAAACCCTCCGGGAAGAGTCGAGCCCCCCCCCACCCCATTCGCAATCACCCCGTGGGGCCACCATGACTGTGCCAGCACCAGGCACGTAATGGGAAAGAGGCCACCATCCGGGGGGAGACAAAAGGACAAGAGGCGATTAAAACAGGGAAACACATGCTAAGTCGGGCTTAGGGAGACAGCAGCAGAGGAAGGCTCCTGATGTAGACGAAGGGGACAGAGAACACCAGGGACAGCTGCACCCCTGGAATTATCACCTGAACAGGGAAGAGGAAGCAGTGGGGCCAAGGCTCTGATGTGGGCCACAACCTGCAAACAGATGACCCAGAGCCCAAAGGGCTTCAAAATGTGTTGTGCTTTAGGCAAACTACATAGACTGCATTTTTATTTGGTTTCCAACATTGAGACTAAACATTTTTTATTTAAGTTTTCTGGTTTCTTTGGAAGATACAGGAGAGGAGATCCAGCCACATCAAAGTAACATTTCTCCCATAGCAACAACAGAGTGAGGCTGAACCCCACTGGCCCCAGTTCAGCAGTGTGCCTGCCCCCTTCTAGGTGTTTCAGCATGTCACCAAGGGCCCCAGAAGCTCAGTCTTGGCTCCAAGACACCAAACTTTTCATTAAGCCCTCTGACTTGGTACATTTTCAAGTTTCTTTGCTTGAAAGCCACAAAACATCTGAGCAGCAAGAAATGATGCCAACGTTACTACTACAAAGGGCAGATAACAAAATCAAAATAAAGCACAGCCACCCACAAACATCCCAAACACTGCACACCAGCAATTGCAAGCAAACCCTCCGGGATGGCAAGAATTCCCAGCGACATTGAGCACAGGCAGGCAGCTGCCCAGTGACAAAGGAGAGGGCCCCAGGCTCGTCTGGCCACCTTGGCACATCCAATCTACAGAAACTTCTTTTTTTAATATTCCTATTGCTCAGGGTACACTCTACTCTGTTTAAAAAGAGACAGACAAACTTAAAAGGCAGGAAATACCACCAGACTGCTTTTCCTGTGATGGTGTTTTCCAAGAAAGACTAGGAAATTGGGAAGCTTAATAAGTTAGAGGTGCAGAGACAGAGAGAACCCAGGACCCAGCTTCAGAACGGCTTGAGTTCCAATCCTGAATCTGCCATGTGGCCCTGAGCGAGGAGCCAGCTTTCCTGGCCCTCAGCATCCCTCATCCCCAAGATGGAAAAGACACCGGCCACTGCCAAGTGGTCGGACACAAGGCACAGAAAGTGCCTCACCTACAGCAGGTGCAAGGAGAGCCTTAAGAATGCTACCAAGGTCTGGTATCTTTGGGGCCCAGTGCCAGCCCCGTCAATCATCCCACATGCTGGTATAAATTCATCAAAGCACTGTGCACTGAAACCATAAAAGGAAAGAAACACGACCTGTGACATGGGCGCATCTGCTGCTCGCATCAGCATCTGCCGTGCATGCAGAAGGAGGTGGTGTTGCAGGCAGGGCTGGGCCCACAGCGAAGGCAGGAGGGACACTGGCATGTCTCTTCCTTGTGGTTTCCTTTCAGATCCCATGGGTTTTGCATTCTGCTTCATAATATTCTAGGAGTTACGGTGTTTGCACATTTAATTCTCCAAATTCAACTATATGAGCTGAGCGGAAAGAGGAGGAGGGTCAGGATGTGACCTTACTTGGACACAGGGTCACTGCAGATGTACTTGGTTAAGATGAGGTCATTCTGGAGCAGGGGGAATGTGGACACAAACCAGCGCACAGGGAGACGCCACGTGGAGATGAGGGTGGGTCAGGGAGGTGCTTGCGCGGGCCGGGAACGCGAGTGGCCACAGCAACCAGCAGCAGCTGGGAGGCTCCCTCAGCCTCCGAGGCCCGGCCTCGCGACGCGCTGGCCTCGGGACTGGGAAACAATACACTTCTGCTGCTTCAGCTGAAGGAGGCAGGGAAGAGGGAAGTGCGCGGGTGAGAGGGCCGAGGCCGAGGGGGTGATGTCAGCAACGCTTCCGAGGGGCCGCGGGCACGCCGAGAGCGAGCTGTCCCAGGAAGGTCCCCCCGGGCCCTGCCCCTCCGGCCGCACGACAGGACAATCAGCAGCACCCGCACCCTCTGCGAGCTGGCGGAGGCAGGGAGCGCGGCCCCAGGCTCTCCTATTCAGGAGAACCCGAGTGTGCGCCCCAAATGCACTTCTTGGGGTACTGATTATTTTAGGCTGGTTATTTTTAAGAAACAAAAGACTCAGGAAGAACCTTTAACCTCCCTCCTAACTGCCTGAAAGGGATTCAGGCAGAGGACCAGCAGGTCCTCCTGGAAGGGAGATGTCACATAGATAACGTAGTTTAACATGAGCCAGTGTGATAGCCAGGGGGGAACCCAGCAGGGCCCGTTTGATCAAAGTCTACTCTGTGTCCCACTGGTAAGGGCGGCCCAGCAAACACGTGTTTACCAAACACCTGCTTTTCCACCTCCACCCGAACTGCCTTCCTGCCCTTTGAAGGCTCCTCAGCTCAAGCCGGCATCTGAACCTTAACCATCCAACACGTGTCCTCAGTCTCCTGTCCTTAGGCAACCTCCGTGTGCACACGGAAGGAAGTTTGGACATTTTCTCCTGTTACTCTGTCTCATGGTGATGTGATTATTAGCAGCCAGAAGAACTTAGGAAGGTGGGAGGGAAATTACTGTCTCCTCCCCACAGCACTGGGGCTACTCAAGGCTTCAACAGCATGGGGAATAGGGGGCAAAGACCCAGAAAAACTGAAAGTTGGGCCTGCAGCCTGAGGAGACACGAGAGGGCCTCAGGAGAATCCTTCAAACTGAATTCTATTTCCCGTCAAACACAAGTTTCACTTAAATATGGAAAATGATTAAATATTTCAGGAACAAAAGCATGAGAGGAACCGCGGCAGACAGGCATTCCAGGTCCTGGCTCCACACTCCCCTGCATTTGGGGTCCATGGGACACCCCTTTATTCCTTTTTGTTGTTGTTGTTAATCTTCACCCAAGGATACTTTTCCATTGATTTTTAGAAAGAGTAGGAGGGAGGGGGAGGGAGGGGGAGAGAAAAACACTGATGTGAGAGAGACACATCAATTGGTTGCCTCCTGCACATGCCCTGACCGGGGCCAGGGATGGAACCTGCAACCAAGAACATGCCCTGGACCAGGAATCAAACCCGAGGCCCTTCCGGTGTGTGGGTCTGCAACCATGGAGCCACACCAGCCAGGGCTACCCCTTTATTCTTAAAACAAATGCTCCCTTTTCTTAAGTCAACTGGTTCTGGTTTCTCTTATTTGCACGCCAAAACAATTTTTTTTCACTGAAATATTAAGAGTGTACATATATCTCTGGGTAGCAGCATCAAGGACAATTTTTATTTTCTCCATTTAGTTTATTTAAATTTTCTCAATTGCCTACCATCATTACTTTTTCAACAGATACTTGCATCTATGCCAGAAACCCCCAAACTTGACAGCACTCTTGGCATTTTAGCAATTTTTTCAAGGCATTCCTCTCCCCCAACCCCTCCGGGCAAAGAAAGGCCTAACAATTCTATGTATTGATTAGTTAGGTCCAAACAACTATTATCAGCCCCAACAACTTCGTAGCTATTGGGGGGGAAAAAATGAAAGGCAGATATTTTTTTGTTCTTAAACAACACAATACTTACTAATAGGAGATACATGCCTGCTGCATGCCGCACACTTTCTCAAACCTTAAATCCGACTGGACACTGCCACCCTTGTTTTCTGTTCCATATTGATTTTTCAAATGGTATGTTTGCCTTTTTTCATAGCAGCAGCCAAAAACCCAGCTATGCAAAATAGGAATATAACACAGTCTAACAAGTAAAGTGAATAACCCAGCAGCGTGCGTGCTGTCAGACGGCCCCTGCGTGTTTCCCCAGCCCGGCGTCTGCAGCCCAGGGCACCGCGCACGCGGCATAGGAACCGCCTCTGCACATTCTCACGGGTATGGGTGTACACAGCCCTTTGGATTTTACCAGCTCTCTCCACACTAGCAAAATGAAGTTTTCCACATTAAGCCAAGGAGGGCACAAATTTCCCGACAAATGATCCACTCTCGCTGTTGTTTAATGATACTGCCCTTAATTCACGAGGAAACTGGCCCAAAAAGAGAGTTTAAACAAAACAGCTTGGATAACTGCAACTCAGAGAAAAGTGATTTACGGACCTTTAAGGTAAATAATAGCCCTTACATTTGAGCAATTAAGGCTTTCTTTCTTAAGCAAATTATATGTAAATATTTTAACCTGAGTTAATCAGAAGATTCCAATATATTGAGTAATACATTCAAAACAGTAGGAAGGGTCACTTCTTAGATGACATTCTAAACTCACTATTTATTTGTCAGCTTTTCTAATTGTGTGTTTTCCTTTGTTTTTGTTTGTTCTAGTTGTATTTTTCCACGTAAGCATCTGTAGAAAATCCACTGGGTGAGTGGTTCAAGAGCGAGATACAGCGATAAGGCATGGACGTGGTGATGGGGGCCCTAAAATGACTCAGATGTGACTGAATTCCGAGTTCCAGCTGGACTAGACCATCTTTCAAGCTTAATTTCTCCCCTCACCCCCATTTAATGATTCTATTAACTCACAGGGAGGAAGGACAGGGCAGGATCACTCATAAAGCTGAGCGAGATGAAGCTAACTTGAATTACTTAACTCATAGATAGAGGGAGTGTAGTGTGTCCATGTAACTTTTGGGAAAATTTTTTTATTATGTTATCAGTCAACAAATAGCAACACCAAATAACACTGTGACATGAAATAACAAAGGGTAAAAACCAAACACAGGAAACACTCTCCTCAACTCACTGTCCAGCTAGAATGCACCTCCCTCCCATCAGGTCTCCTCCACCCAGAGAGGCCTGGTCTGCTCCATCCTAACTTGGCTGAGTTTCTACAGGAGTTAATTTTAACTTGCTGGCAAATGCAAATACATTTTTTTTAAAAAGCAAGCCAATTAAGATACAAGTGTTTAAAGACACAGCAGTAATTACAAATGTATTATTCATACCTAATTTACAAGATGAACTTCTTTCCGTAAAATATTAAACTGTTTACATGCAGGCTGGGAAGACAATTTTCAAACTGTGCATGTTCCCCTACGAAGCAGTGACTATTAGCAATGCAACAGCTTCTGTCCGACTTACAGCATGGACAAGGCTGCAATCAGAAAATGTTTGACCTCAAGATATCTACTTGACCCCAGAGAAACACAGACTCGCCTGCTATAAAATCCTAAACAATGGGGCAGACAAGGTCACAGGGTCAAAGCGAGTATTAACAGGTCACCGTGCGGCCCACTTGGGAGCAATTACTTCCAGTCATGGCTAAGTGGACACTTGATTGAATACCACTAAGACAGCTCACATCCACGGATAACAATCCTCACAGCGATTAAGAATTAAAGCCCCCATGATTCAGCCTTTATTACTCAAATGAACCCAACTCTTCCATAAAAAACTCTCGGTATATGCCTGACGCAAGGTCTAAATTGAAATGCCACCTCATTAAACAATAATATCTAATTTTATCTAAATGAATTTTCATGAAAGTGCGCCACACAGCTCAGGAATTTTTAAAATGAATTATCACAAGCGATACATAATTTCACCAAAACTGGGGCAGAAAAAATAGCTTTAGGAATAAAGGAAACATCAGTGTTGAATGAAACACCTATTCTTCCGTGGCTAATGAGAGCAGCGGAGAACACTGGCTGGCCACCACAAAGCAATAGTAACCTATTTTAAGGAAATCCCTAATTTTTGCTAACGTCAGCTAAAAACAAACCGGTGAATCACTTGGGGGAACTTTAAAAGAACACAGATTTCAGGTCCTCATTCTAAATCAACTAGATCTGTGGCCGTAGGAAGTTGTATTATTTTAAAGCTCCTAAGTGATTGTCATATACAGCCACTCTCGAGAGGTCCGGCACATCCCGGGCAAGGCCATGAAAGAGGAAAACGAGGCAGAGCCTCCACTTTCAGCCTGCGGGGCCCTCGCACCTGTGTTTACCGTCACCTTCACTTACACGACTGATCGTTTTCTAGCTGCAATGATAAATGTATTTTCTTCACAATGTAAAATGATTGACGTTTTTAAAAATCAAGTAATAACAAGAAATTATGAGTTAGCAAACAGAGTACTGGTAGTACTTGGTGTCAGTCAACCCAATGACCACAGTGAGGTCACCCACAGATGGTGACGTAAGGACTGCAGGGCCAGCCCCTCTTCTGGGCCACAGTTAAATTCCACAATAGGCACATAAGGAGTGCAGAGTCTGGGCCCAAATCTGTCCCTCAGCTGACAAGGTGGACATTCTCTGCCAGGGAAAGCTTAAAAACTAGGTCAACAGATACAAATAACCCCTCCTGAAATGTGTATAGTGACAGTCTAAATAAAAGTACGTATCTCACAGAGGCATGAAAACGGGGTGGGGGGGACGTGTTTCATAAGGAAATTCCATCCAAAGAAGAACTGGGTTCTAAGAAGCAAAGGAATCATTTACGGTCTTACTGGTTATCGGTGTTTATTAAAAAGTCCTGAGTGTGGTGCCTCGTGCACTGCACCCTGCCCAGGCCTCAGCCCCCAGGCACTCACCTGAGCTACGGAGCCACAGCAGCTCCCCCTGGGGGCCGGGCCCGGCCAGGCCTGGGGAGAAGGCAGCCTGTGCAAACTTTGCTAAAAGGCCTCTTTCTGGGCTGATGCTGGTGGGCCAGGCCTGACTAGAAGAGTAAAGGGGGCTTTCAGTCGCTGATTCACCTCAGCCAGAGCGGCCATCAGGACCACAAGGCAGCTTCCCACCAACAAAGATTCATTAAATTAGCAATGGCTAAGGCTTCTCCCAGTATCACTAAGACCAGCTAGTTTGAAAGGAAGCACAGGCCCTGCCCTCCAGCAGCTCACGCTTCCCCAGCAGACTGGGAAGGGCCTGTTTCAAAGATCAGCTCTGAAGCTGTGACCCTCATCAAGGCCTCACCAAATGAAGACCTCCAATGGCCACGTCCAAGCTGTACATTCGACTACATGGTCTCATAAAAAACAGATGATGCTAAAAGCTGCAAACAAAGCCCAGAGCTCAAGTTCTACATAGACCTGGTTTCAAGTCCAACACGCTCAACTGCCGTAGCAACTACTGCCAAGGTGGGGAAGCAGGGAGCGGCCAGGACCTCTCCTTTGAGACCAAGAGGAAAAGCCTCACCACAGTATAATTAAAAATAAGGTTTTGTTTCTGTTTTTGTTTTTTCATGAGAGGACAATCCATGCAACAGGGGGTAAAACAACAACAAAAACAAAATGCTTGTGTTATGTCAGGTCATTCTTTAAAAAAGGATCCAAATGGAATGCCAAGGGGAAGCCTGTTACTTAAGACTCAAAAATCACCCTGACTTTTAAACAATTCATACCGTACTACGTATACTTTGATTTCAAATAAATTTATTTCTTTTTAAATATGTCTTTATTGATTTCAGAGAGAGGAAGGGAGAGAGAGAGAAACATCAATGATGACAGTCACTGACCGGCTGCCTCCTGCACGCCCCCTGCTGGGGATCGAGCCCACAACCTGGGCACGTGCCCTGACCTGGAATCGAACCTCCATCTCCTGGATCCTAGGTCGATGCTCAACCACTGAGCCACGCCAGCTGGGCAAATTTGTTTCCTTTTCAATTAAAGCTTGCCATATTTATTTGCTCACTACCCCACCTTTTCTTATTTACCGATGGCAATCACGCCACAAGGATACAATGTTTGAGTAACTCAAAGACAAAGACCATGGTATTTTCAGGACGTTAAGGTGCCAGAAAAAAAGCAAAAAGCAATGGGACTTTGTGTATAGATTTTTAAAAGTACTCACACACCTAAAAATGCAGATCCTCAACAATGCATGCACTATTGTGATTTCTTTTTGTTCTCTTTATAAAAACATGTTTGTACTTACACCTCCCAGCACCTGTACAGTGTTAAATAAAAACAACTCTGGTAAATTGCTGACAAACAGGTAATACAAGTAGAAAGAATTCCCTAACTTTCAGACTGTCAGCTCAGGAGAAAAGAAAAGCTAAAGTAAAAGATGTCCCCAAAGTCACCTGGTAAACATGCTTTCCCAACGAGAATGTGACATGCATAGCCAAGCAGACACCGCGGATTTTAAATGCCTAATTGCATGCCGCCCGCACAGAGTCATCACGCGGCTTGATTGACTTCCACAGAGCTGTGATTGCCATCAAGCAAACTCAGAGAAATAATAATGTTTGACCTTCTAATGTCCTCCAAAATTATTCACAATATCGAAGTATATGGACCACTGACAATCCATTCCAATACTGCAGGAACATGGAGGTCACAGACAAATGTGAAGTTAGTGACGCAGCCTCACTGCCCTGATTGGGGTCAAGCTGAAGCCACACTTACAGTGGACAAACAAACTCTAAGGGGACTGGCCACCGAGTAAGGAAGCGAGGAATACGGTGAGTAGACATACGCAATGGGCGGTACTTAGGCAGCTGGTCCGGTATGTGGGCAGAGCGCAGTCCGAGTGCCGGCCCGACGGCGAGGGCTCGCTGGGGGCGCGGGCCCGGCGCTCCGCCGCGCCTCTGGGGAAGTCTCCGGTGCTGAGCATCTTCGACACACGGGGCTGGGAAATATTTAACTTTGAGGAGTGCTAAGCCAAGGAACATTCCTGGTTTGGAAAGAGATTGCCATATAAGGCAAAACTTTGCCCCAAGTATAATTATAAGACATAACTTAGATTTTAATACAGGAGACTCTTCTGACTGATAAAAAGAAAACCGAAAACCAAACCTCCCAACATCAGATTCTGCTTCCGGGTCCGGCTGGAAAACTGACTCTCCCTGCTCCCGGCCTAATGAGTCGGGTTGTGGGCTGAGGTGACCGCACAGAAAGTGTTTCGTATGAGAATCAAATCCCGCTTCCATCCTTAATTTACGAGAGCCCGTCAGTGCGCCACCACTTCGTGTGAACGTTAGCGAGACGGCACGCTCTCCCTGGCTGTTTAAATCAAGGCTGGGAGAGGGGCACCGTGCGTGTCACCCCGCGCAGGCCCTCGGGTCCTCTGGAAGCCACCCCACTCCGACCAGAGGCCTCCCCGCCCTGCGCGAGCCCGTACAAGCCCCGCCGGTCCCACGGCCATGACAACCACACCAGGTACGTGAGCTAATCGTTTTGCAACAAGAAAACTAAGATTAAGCAGTTTAGCTAAAATGTGCTGTATATGAGCAGGCTCAGGATTTGAGCCCGGGCCACACGACTCCCTGCTGCATGGAAGGGTGGGTCCAGCCCCCAGGGAAAGCCCACCGCCCGGGAGGGGGAGGCCGGGGCTAACGCACACCCATCTGGCCATTCCGCTCGCACTGGAGCCCACCTCGGATCCGCCGTGACGTGTGGCCGAGGCTTCCCCAGCGCGCAGTTTAAACAGCACAGCTGCAGCCTGCTCTTCGCTTCTTCTGTTTCACGCTGGGTTCAGGTGTGACTAAAACCTCTGCTCTTTATTTTCACTATCTGCCTCTGAGGAGGGACACACATCATAAATATGATTTCTTCTGGGCCCGGAGCTCAGAGCAACGCTCAGATAAAGCAGAAGGTAGCAGTTCAGACCGAGGGCTGTGATTCAATTCCTGGATCCCGAGGAGATGGGATTTATAAAGCTATGGCTTCCCAAGGACACCTGGGCGGGCCTGCCTCTCACCTGCCAGCCCAGGTGGCTGCCGGGCCAGCAGCTCTCAGGCAGCAGTGCCAGGCTCACTGACTCCAGCCCCGGCAGAGAGCCCTGCTGTGCTGGGGAGAGACTGCCCCCTCGCAGGAAGGGGCTCGGCCACCACATCTGCACCCCACCCTGGTTTAAACAAGAAAGGTCTGCTTGAAAAACAACTTGGAGAAAAAAAAAGAAGCCCCCCCCCCGCAAAAAAAAAGATGAAGAAAAAGATAAAGGGGGGGGGAGGAAAGGGGGAGAGAAGGGGAGAGAAAAAGAAAAGGCGAGAATGGAGTGAGGGAGGGGGCCTGCAGGGTCAGGACTGGGAGGAGCAGCACTGAGTCCCAGCGCTCAGGACAGTCCTTCCCTCTCTTTTCCCTCCCTATCTAACTTCAGCGTTATCTCGAGCGTGAGCGTGATCGCTCAGGAGGGAAGTGATCTATCAGATCTGAGGGGGGACGGAACAGTCTTCAAGCAAAGGAGTCTGGGACGGGCCGACGGCTGAAGCCCACAGGGAGAGGGCGTGACGGGGAGCCCACAGCATGTAGGTGGACGGACCCTTCACCCACGGGTCTGCTAGACCCAGGATTCACACCGATGCCCCTCCTGCAGGTCAGGGGACACGTGGCACTGACAGCCAACAGCCTGCTCTGTGTGCAACACTATTCAGAAAGAGACTCACTCGTGTGACTTCCACGTGCTCAGTTCTACCTTCTCTTCTATTTATTTTTGTGAAGTCTCAGGTCCCGCAGGATTCCACGGAATTCACAGGGAGCAGCCTTTCCCCCCCTCTTGCAAAGCTTCATGCCCCACGCTCACCTAGCGCTGTAAAGAAACTATTAATGAAGCTGCTCGAACACCAGGAAGCGGATGGTCCCACAACCACATCCACTCCTTGGACACTTATCTTACATCTTACCTTCATTTTTCATCTAAAACTGTCGGCAGGACCGTGGTCCTAGCTGAAGGATTTTTAATTAATTTGGTGACAGTATGAGTCTCCTTAAGGTAGAAAATTTAAAAGTACAGCTAGACGTGGCTGGGCGGCTCGGTTGGTTGGAGCATCATCTAGTACATGGAAAGCTTTGAGTTCGATTCCCGATCAGGGCACACACCTACGTTGCCAGTTTGATCCCCAGTGGGGGTGGGATGGGAGGCAACCAATTGATGTTTCTCTATCACACAGATGTGTCTCTCTCTCTCTTCCTCTCTCTCTAAAATCAATAAACATATCCTTGGGTGAGAATTTTTAAAAAGAAAGAAAAAGTACACCTACAAAAGTAAATTGCTTATTAAAACTCTCAATGATGCCAAAATCTCCTCCCAATCCATACCCCACTCCGCCTAAAGGAGGCCAAAAGAGGGTTGGGCACTTTTTCTTTTTTTACTGAATTTGGCAGGAAAAGTAAAGGGAAGCTACTCCTCAGAGTTCCCCACCGGCCCCGCCCTTCTCTTCCACACAGAGAACAGAAAGTGCCTTAAGCAACAACTAAGTTTACACTGGCCGCTCAACCACGCTTCTAGCAATAACTTCATGATGTGTATTTAAGCATAAATTTTTGAGGGAGAGAGTAAGAAGTACTGAGATATACATATCTCATTCTTGAAAGAAACAAAAATGAGTCATATCTAAACAATTCAAATCAAAGCATAGGACCCTGGCCATATATTTTGCTTGTATAACCAGAAATAAAGGGTTTAGAATCTACCCTAAGTTAGGTTGTCATACCAGTTTTATGAAATGCTTGCATAGCAGCCAGTGAGAACTCAACTATAAACAAAATATTTACAATTTTCATAATATGAAATAAAGTAATTGTTTCAATACTTCACAACTGTTAATTTGGCAAGATGTATTCTAAAGGTACGCATGTCTACGAGCACTTTCAAATGCACACTCTTGCCCAAGTTTTTAATTTTGCAGAACGATTTTCAAACATTTTTTAAGGGATAGCATGGGTTGGGAAGAGATGCAAAACACCTTCCAGATGAATTTTCAGTTCAGTGTTACTTTATTTTTAGTGACTAATGATGTCTTTAGCTAACATGAAGGGTCCTCCAGAGATTCAAGCAATATTAAGAAATAATAACATCACTCAACATTTCTTATTTACAGCCCACCTTGCTTAAAACAGACTGAAATCGGTTTTAACCCCTAATGAATAGAGAAAAAGCCCTCACCCTCAGTGCCACACGACGGCCACGTGTTCCCAAAGGACAGCATGATCGTTTATCTCTAGGGTTAGAAAGCTCTACTCTAAAGGTAGTTGAAACAGCTCAACAGCTTTCTCTAAAAGGCAGTAATTCTCAAACTGCAGAGTAGATAAAATTCATCATCTGGTTGGCTTAATTAAGAATGTCAGCTGCAGGCTCTGTCTAGAGAATCAGGTGCAGCAGGTGTGGGATCAGGTCAAAGAATCTGCATTTGAACAAATATTCTGTTCAAGTTCCCACCAGAGCCAGGGACCAGACTGCAACTGTCATTTTCTAGGTTGTGGTTTTTGTCTCACTCCCACTATTTATTCTTTTTTTTGGGGGGGGGGCAGGGGTCAGGCCTAAATGAAAAGTTACAAACTTTTCCCGAATGTAGCCAGAAACTCCGAGCAGAGCTAACTGGGCAGGGAGCAGGCGCATGGCCGAGCTGGGCCGATCAAGTGCTTTCATTTCTTCCCCAACGAACTGGGACTGAGGTACAGTAAAATCACATTGTATACAAGTTTAATACAAAGGCAACCACCGTGGAGGAGGGCTGGGGAAAGGGCACGTGTTTATTAACAGTGCAAATTAGGAACAAATGCCCTGGAGCAAAAGGAGCTAAAATTCTGCTGGTCGCTTCTGCCCCTTATCTCGGTTCCCACAAGCCCCACAGGCAGTGAGCCTCTCTCCTCACTTGCCAGTGATTTCCAGGGCTTTCCAAAGAAATGTTGACTACAAGCAATTTCACCTGACACGCTGGCCTCAGGAGCTAACCTCCAGGTAAGCTGCGATTTCACTAGCCGAGGGTGCAGGTCCACCGCGAGCTCGGGGCCAGCCAGCGACCTGCGCAGCAGGGGCAGAGAGGGGAGAGGCGGCCGAGGACCCCACCTCCTGGTTCTCTCCCTTCGGAGGTAAGGCTGCACCCCAGGGTTACCCAGCATGTTTTAGTCACCTGCACGCCCCCCGTCACCCCTCCTGGGCTTGGCTGTTAGCTTCCTGCAACACCAAGCCTCCTAGAAAAGCACTAAGCGTCCAGACATAAGTAAGACAGAATTCTTGTCCTCCAAGGAGAGGCCGAGGGGCCCTCGGGGGAAGTCTGCGGGCGGAGGGAAAGAAGAGCAGGGCCAGAGGGGCGCCCGCTTCCCGCAGGGCTCCGGTGCCCAGTCCCCCATGCTCACGACCCACTCTACAGACAACCCCCTTTCCTCCGTCCCCTACCACCGAACAACCTCTCCAATATTATTTCAAAAACATTTTAGGCCAAAGAAGGAAAGTCCCTGAACTCTCCGTAATCATCCTTGACCCAGGAATGGCTGAAGACTGGAGGTGACCGCCGCTCACGCAGCGGGCCGGAGTTTCTGCGCTCACAGCCCAGCTCCTGGGATGCAGACAGCACTGAGGCCAGGACGCTCCTCAGCCACAGGACATCATAAATGAAGAGCTAACTAGCCACTTAAGTGCCTCCAAACCATTCTTTCCTTTCTTCCTCCTCGTCTTTATTAATTCAATTCGCTATTTACTGGAGCTGTTGCTCCGTCGGGAAGAGCACAGAAAACGTAGCTTCCAGAGGAAAAGTCCTTGCTAGTTCTCCACGGGCCGGGGTGCAGGCCCCCGGGGGCCGCGGGAAGAGATGCCCCACACGTTCCCCGTCTCCCCAGCAGCAGCACAGGGTCGTAGCAGGAAGCTGAGGGTCATGTAGACAGAGGGAGCCACTTCCCTCCCCACAGCTCGGCCTCTGCCCACCTGAGCCAGAGCCGTGGGAACGGTGCCCAGGTGGGAGCCTCGGGGAAAGGCGAGCCCTGCAAGGCCTGCAGCAGTGACAGACCCTGCAATGCAAGATGCCTGGGTGCTAAGTGCCCCGATGTCCTAACCAGTTCTGGGTGCTAATTAAACAAAGACTGTAAAATACAGTCACTGCAGAGGGTTTAAATGGGACACAGCCAACCAGCCTCAGGAAAGACCGCTGACAAGGAGCCACAGAGGCCAGCAAGGCGTTGCCTTCCCAGAGATGAGTCACAGGGAGTCTGAATGAAGGGAGCGAGGTGGTAACTTGATTTTCCTGAGGCCCAGTGTAGCTCTGGCTCAGCAGCATGGGAAAGGGCACTGGGGGGAGGGGGAACCAGGGCAGGCGCAGGGAGGCTGGGCCACATACCCAAGGCTCGCAGCCCCCTGCCGGCCCAGGCCAGGAAGACGAGATGGTGCCAAGCAGGCTCAAACATTCTATCTGTGACATAGGGACAAAAACTGCACATCCCTTGCAAGGCCCTTAGTATGGCAGCCAGCCGCAAACGCAGGAGGTCGGAAAACTACTAGCCCAAAGGGGGCTCCCTCTGACCACCTCTTTTCAATCTGCAAGCTAGGAATGATTTTTACACTCTTTTTTTTATCATTTATCTTTATTGTTGAAAATATTACAGATGTCCCCTTTTTTCCCCATTGATCTCTTCTGCCCTGCACCCACTCTCTGCCCCAGGCCTTCACCACACTATTGTCTGTGTCCACGGTTATACAGATATGCATGTAACTTCTTTGGTTAATCTCTCCCCCACCCACCCCCCTCCCCACCCACCCCCACCTGCCCTCTGAGATTGGTCAGTCCGTTCCATGCTTCTATGTCACTGAATCTATTTTGTTCATCAGTTTATTATGTTCTTTAGATTCCATGTAGAAGTGAGATCATGTGATACTTGTCTTTCTCTGCCTGGCTTATTTCACTTGGCATTATTATATGGTTGGGAAAAAATGAAAATAATAATATTTAGTGACCAAAGTTTTATTGGAACACTGCTGCCTGTGGCCACACCCACGCCGCAGCGGCAGACCCGGGCAGGCTGGCGTTGCAGTCTGCACAGCCTGGAGCCCTCGCTCGGCCTTCGCAGAAGCACCTGCCCACCCTGCACAGTCCAAGGAAACCGCCGGGTAACGCGGCTGTGCCTCTCCCGGCAAGTGAGGAGATTCAGCAGAGAGAGGGTGAAATCCTTTTTGAGATATAATTCACATACCATAACCTTCACCCTGGCGAACTGTACACTTTAGTGATTTTTAAGTCTATTCAGAGCTCACACCATCATCACAATCTAGGTTTAGAGCATTTACGACCCCAGAAGAAACCCTGTAGCCCTGGCATCACTCCCCAGTCCTGCCTCTCCCCAGTGACAGGCAGCCACAGAGCCCGTCTGTTCCCTGGATTTGCCACTGCTGACATGTCACATACACAGGAGTCCACGGCGTGGCTTCCGTGTGGCCTCTCACTTGGCCCCACGCCGTCAAGGTCTCCCTGTGGCCTGTCTGTGCTCGACGCGTTTGGTGGCTGAGCACTAGTCCACGGTACGTCCACAGCAACTCTGTTTATTTATTCATCAGTTCATAGACATTTGCGCGGTTTCCACTTTGGGCTATTACGAGTAATGTTCTTACGGACACTGAGGTACATGTTCACGTGTAGGCATGATTTCATCCTCTTGGGTACATACAGAGAAGTGCTGGGTCACACGGCAACTCTTTCACCTTCTGAGGAACCTCCAAACTTGTCTGGAGAAGGGCTGAGCCACTGTGCACGCCCACCAGCAGCTCACACGCGTTCTCATTTCCACAGCTGCACCAACTCGTGTTACAGTCTTCACCGCAGCTCTACCCAAGTAGCTGGGAAGTGGCGTCTCCTGTGTTTTTCATTTGCTTACTAATGACGCTGAGCACCTTTCCATGCTTACTGTCCACTAGTGTATCTTTTTTGTATAAATGGATAGACATGTTTTTTGTTCATCTTTTAATTGGGTTAGCTCTCTTTACTGTTGAATTCTAAGAGTTCTTTATTTATACTGCATACTACACCCTTACCAGATATATGGCTTGCAAATGTTTTCTCCCATTCTGTGGGCTGTCTTCTCACTTTCTTTTTTTTTCCTGTGTTTTTACTGATTTTAAAGAGAGAGGGAGAGAGATAAAAACATCGACAAGAGAGATACAGCGATCCCCGCCTCCTGCAAGTCCCCTACTGGGGACTGAGCCCAGAACCCGGGCAATGCCCTAACCGGGCACCAAACTGGTGACCTCTCGGTGCACGGGACGGCTCAGCCACTGAGCCACACCGGCCGCTGTCGTCTCACTTTCTCAATAGTATCCTTTGAAGCACACTGGCCTTTAATTTATCTTTTTTTCCTTTTGTTGCTCCTGCCTTTGTTGTCAGATGTAAAAAATCATGGCCTAATCCAAGGCGATGAAGATTCACTCCTATGACACGCTGATGTTTGGCTCTTGCGGGTCTTGGACGTAGGTGTTGTGACGCAAGCGTCCTGCCTCAGTATTCTGCACACTGCGCACTTGTTGAAAAGACTATTCTTTCCCCGCTGGACTGGACTGGCACCCTTGTTGAAAAATCAATTGACCATAAGTGTGAAAGTTTATTTCTGGACTCCCAATTTCAATCAACTGATCTATATGTCTGTCCTTGCTCTAGTGCCACACTTTCTTAATTATTGTAGCTTTGTAGTAGGTTTTAAAATCAGAAGTGTGAGTTCTCAAACTTTGTTTTTTTTTCAGAAGTGTCTGGCAGTCCTGGACACCCTGCATTTTCATGTGGCTTTTAGGATCAAGCTGTTAATTTCTACCAAAAACAAAACAAAACAAAGATACCTAGGACCTCGATAGCTTTGAACCTGTAGATCAATTTGGGGAGTACAGCCATCATAACAACATTAAGTCTTTTAGTCAATGAACACAGAATGTCTTTCCATTTGTTTAGGTATTCTAGAATGTATTTAAACAATGTTTTATAGTTTTGGCATACAAGCTTTGCACCTCTTTAATTAAATTTTCCCTAATTTTTTTTGCTACTATAAATGGGATTCTTTGACATCTTTTTTATTAGTACACATTTTAACTTGGGAGTCATAGAGTCAATGGGTGAGGTGAGTGTACAAGAAACAAGGACCAAAGCCTAAGAGAAACCAAAGATTAAAATAAGCTGGATTTTGTCCAGCCGACGTGGCTCAGCTGCTCAAGCACCAACTCCACACACCAGGAGGTCGCTGGTTTGCTTCCTAGTCAGGGCACAGGCCTAGGTTGTGCACTCGATCCCCACTAGGGGATGTGCAGGAGGCAGCCAATCGATGTTTCTCTCTCTTTCCCTCTCCCAAATTAATAAAAAATTATTTTAAAAAATGAAATAAACTGGATTTCAAGGAGACTGAAGGTGCCAAAATTCATGCCAGATTTCAGACCTCAAGCTACTTGAGGGCATCACAGGGTTTGATTCCAGCTCGTCCTGTATACCAAGCACATAGTAGGCACTCAGGAAACACCTGTTGAATGAATACAGTTCTCAACACTAGCAGAACGTATTTAATCTATACTATCTATTTTAGGCAAGAAATATAAGTATTAGTTTCTCCAATCGATAGGTTGGTTCTAACGGTATGGGTTGCAGATATTATTGACTAAAATGGGGCAAAACATTCACAAGCAAGAAGAGTTTGCTGAGGACTCCCCAATGCAGCTAACAAGCTCCCCTTTAGCTCTTCCAGGTAAACAGTTAAAGAAACTGTGAATGGCAAGGAAGAAAAGGAGGGTAAGTGTAAGAACCATAGGAAGCACTGAGCATTTTACAGACAGCACTGGTCCTCTGGACGATGCAAACAATGTATAATGACACCCAAAGGTAAACAAGGACACGCAGAAGGTGCCAGGCAGGTAAGAAGGTGGGAGGAGGGGAGGCAGGGCAAGAAGTGTGAACCGGTCTCCTCTGCAGGAGGAAAAGTTGGACTCTAGGCTAAGCATGGTATTTATCACAACTCTAGCTTTCCTTTGTTTTCAAGGACAGGGATAATCAATTAAAATAGCGAGCATTCACTGAAGACAAACGGACTAGATGTTGTGCTGGCACCATGCCAAGTGTCTCGGGTACATAATCTCATTAACTGGTGACAATACTGAGGCAGGGACTAGGACTGTCACCGTTTTTGAACCGACAGAACAGGGAGCTACAGACGTTAGGGTAACTTACCAAAGGAATGGTATCTTACAACCGCACAGCTGGTCTTTAAGCCCAGGCCATAACTCCAAAATGTACACACTATGAGAGGTGTGTATAAATACACATCAGCACAAACTGTATACACTTACAAGTGGGGCAAATATCTAATACCCTGATAGAGTTACTATTTCTAATGCACTCATACTAATTACTAATTGATTCCAAACACAAATCAAAGTTTGGAAAGAGACAACTGTCGTTATTCTTTTTAAGCCAACAAGTTAAATGGATAGGAAATCTGTAACAAAAGGTTACAAATATTCTGCTATTAAAACCACACGTGTCCCGAAGCCTGAGATGATGTGGTTTCCTGCAATGCTGCATCTCAGTCTTAGATCTGTCTCAAACCTGATATGCAACTTTGAAATGTCCCTTGTCATCCTACACTGCCCTGCCCTAATCTGCAAGGCCATGGCCAATTCTATAATTCCACCAATTCATTCTTCTACGTTTCCAATTAAGTAATCAACTTTCCTTGCACACCTATTTCCACCTTTATCAAACCCTCTGGTTGATTATAGTTCGAAGCCCGGGTTAACAGAAAAATATCTGGGCATATTTAGAAGTGCCCTTGATCAGAAACCCATTTCTTAAGAAAAGGAAAGAGGAGGGTGCGGGAGCTGGGGGAGGAGACTGGCTTTGGTAAGCGCATCTTGAGCCCTTTCCCCCCTGGCTGGTCCATATTCTAAATCATTTCCTTGCTTTCACATAGTAAATTTTCTGCTAGATGTCTAGATATGCTGGAGATCAGGTTACAGTGTGAAGGACAAAAGATAAAAACAATCTGCATACTTCCATCTGGCTCCGCAGAGCACAGCGCGGACTTGAAATGTGAGGAGAGAAGCAAGCTACTCGAGCTGCACACCAGACACGCAGAACGTCACCGAAACAGCTCGCAGGACTCGGAGGTGCTGGAATGTGTAATTAACCAAAATGTACTCACAGAATTTTTTTTAAAAGACCTGGATACTAAATATGATGTTGCCTCTACTGCAAGTGGATGAGAAGCTGAGGGCAGACCAATGTATTGGGAAGTCCATGCTGTAGGGATGCTGTTCTCACTGTGATCAAATGACGCCTGCTAAAAAAACAACTTCTATGTATTTATTATTAACAGTCTTGCCTCGTCTTTCGAATTCAAAAGTCAACACTTGAGGTTTGAGCCTTGTCAAACCATTCCTTCGCCACATGGCACTGGGCCACGCAAGATGGATTTTCAATATGAAAGAAACCAGAAGGTCCAATACAAACACAGGCTTTCCCATATATAAAATTTAAGAAAAGCCAGGGTCTGTGCAGAAAACATTAAACTGGTTTGTATATCAAAATCATGAGGTTTAAGCAGAAACGCAGCATTAAAATAATTTACAAAATGGCCCAACGATGAACATTTTCCTCCATGAAAAAACAGCACCCTTAATGCTTTTCATATGGCACATAAATTTCACAGCACCTGCAGGAATATTCTCATTGGTTAAGCCAACACCATAGGTCTTTTTAGCTTTTAAGCATATTATGATTCTTGCCTTTTTATGGCATTTTTGTTGTTGTTTGCACCCAGTGTAATAAGCTTTTGAGAACAAGAAATAAACCTCAATAAAAAGAAAAAAGGACTACCCTCTGTAACTGCAACTTCCACGAGAAGGGGGAGTGATTCAGATCTAGTTTTTATAGCCGCTATCTTGATGCAATTAGTGTAAAATAATTGTCTGCACAGGCCAAAGAAGAGGCTAAGTTGAGGCTCTTGAATGCATTCCTGAAAATTATTTCCCTGCCTCTCCCTTCAGCCTGCTGCAGCAGATGTTGGCTGTTAAGCTGCGCAGACGACACAGTTCATGACTTTTCTAAGACGGCTGTGTGCCACATCTGCAGTTGATGAAACGGGGAGCAGAAGTGTGGCAGACACACAGCGGAGTGTGAGCGAGGCAGGCGGCGGGGCCGGCCTAAAAATAGACACACACTTGCACTCCTCCACCCTCAGAAAGCTGGTCCTGCCTGTCCTATTATGGAGTCGGCGTGGCAGACACTCCCTGCATCTGACGGGCTGCGGCCGCGGGAGCGGCGGGCGGGCGGGCGCGGAGGCAGGCCGGCTGCGCAGCTCCGCAGCCTGCAGCGTCGCCTCGGAGCCTCGGCATAACTGGGCCGCGGGCCAAGTTCAGCTGGGCCCCCAGAAAGGCAACGCTTGTGTTTAGCCCGCACAATACTGACATAACACTAACAGATTTACATATGCAAAACTGTGAAGCAACAGGCATTCCCCCCCGGCTGACCCCCAGCTTGTAGTGTCTGCCGAGTTATTCCCTGCTTGGGCTCTGTAACCAAGTGGGCGGCATGCGAACACCATCTGGGTACCACTTATTGAAAACTGGCAGTCATTCTGTAATAGGCAAGCTGGCAATAAGAGGGAAGGGAATAAATTGCATCATTTAGTTAACATCCACTTGCTTTGCGGCTGTTAAAAACCCATGACTGAATAATAATTTGGTTATTTCTTTTGCCAGAAACTGCTGTCAGCCAAATTGTACTACGCATGCTGAAGTCGACTGGCACCATTTCCACTTGCAAAGGCACCGAGGAGCATCGGGGCGGTTGGGCACCATCTCCGGCTGTGAACAGCGTCGACTCCTGCCGCGCGGCTCCTCCACGGCCTCCGAGTGTCCTGCCACCCAAATGTGGGCAGCGCCAAGCCCTGGTCAGCCGCGGGCCATGCTGAGCCGGTGCCAAGCTGAGATGTGCAGTGATGCCCCTACAGAGCGCAGGTTCAAATGTGTGTGCGTGACAAGTGGCATCTACGTGGCTCGCAGCTGACCCTGGCGACAAATGTGTCTGAAACAGTTCTCTTTTGGATACACTTGTAAAGATATGAAATTATTTGTTTATTTACTATACACTGTGTGTGTATATGCCACCCACATATACATATTCATATCTTTTTTAACTACTATAACATCGGTCACTTAACACATATTTCAGCCTTGATCTCCCTAAAAGATTTGCAAGTGGAAAAGATATAAATAAGTAAAAGGTGCAAATAAAATATATATTCACATCATTTAGAAATTGCTTAGCATGGTGACTTCTTACACATTCCAGCCTTGATTTTCCTAAAAGACACAGGAAAGCGAAGAAATGGAAAGACGAAATGGAAAAAGCAGGAAAGGAGACATGGGAGTCCTACAAATGGACACATTTTGTCTGATTAAATAAAACACAGGGAAACGAGAGCATCTGCAGTGACGCTAACGGCAAAATTACATGTTTACAAAATGCAAGCCTGTGGCCCTCGCTTCTGCATCTGAGCAGGAAAGGTGAACAAGCTGCCCACGTCCAGAGCAAATGGAAGACCCCACCACTGCGTAAGTGGGTGGTCTTTCAGAAAAAAGCAGTCGGCTGTTTGTACATTAAAACAGGCAGAGTCCAACCATGAAGGAGAAAGAAGGCAAGCCCACATTGTCACGTATCGTCAATAAACCACATTGGTAAGTCAACACAGGCTTAAGTGAAACTCCAGTAACAGTTATTTTCAAGGGAATGAGATAGGCCAGAAAAATAACAGAGGGTTGTTTCCCCCTCAGATTCAGCTTATGATTGTAATCTTACCTTGCTCGAAACAGCTTACAAAGCAAAGACAAAGTCACTTCTATATGTGGGGATATCAACAGACAGCAGGCTATAAAGTAATAGGCTAAATTTGCTTCCTGAGAGGAGAAACAAAACTGCATTTCCAAGTCTCTGGGCATATAATCAGTTCGTTAAAAGACAGCAAAATAGTTATTTCATTCACACGTGCACACACAAACATGTATGTGTATGCGTGTGCATGGGCACCCCCACCCCCAATCAAATCAGCACGCTGTCATGGAAATATCACTGGCCTGAGGATCAGGAGAACTGTTCTTCACCAAAGCTCTGCTACTTTCTAGCTGTGTGACCTTGGGCAAGTCACAGTTTCTCTGGGCCTAATTATTTTTTCTTGGAAAATAGTGTTTATAACATATAACAAAGTCAATGCTAGAATTTCCCAAAACCAAGCAAAGTAATGGTTTCCTAACAGCTCTTTATTTATTGTACATTTATCATTATAAAATGTGAATCCTTCCTATGAAAATAAAAGAATCCAAGTTACATAGGATTTCAAATTTACTTTCATTTTACTTTGCAAATTACACTTAAGGTAAATATTGCTGGGGGTTTTGTTTTTAAAAATATGCATGTTAAAAGATCGAACTGCCTTATGCAAATATTTATCTTCCAGAACATTATATGTTTCTCAGCATTTGTTTAAAATTCAAAAAGTTTCTAGTAACTGAAAGGTTTCTAGTTAATATGCAATTCCTTAATAAATCACCGTGTCACAATGTGAACTTATGCTGACCGTTAGGCAAGAACCAAGAGTTAGAAGTCTAAAGAACTTACAACCCTCACAAAGATTTTAGAAAATACTACATTCCTAGAAAGCATATTTTTAAGCTCCTGCCACGTCCATTCTCATTGCTGCATATTTAAAAGCCATCCTTCTTTCCCTGCTGGTTTCCACCACTTCATTCCTCCGAAGGGCCTCGACCAATGAACCACAGCACAGTTTCCCTAAATCACTATAAATGTTGCACATGTCCTGGCAAAAGTCCAAAATTCTAGCCAACATCAGCATTTTCCAGTTAACCTTAATCAATTCCATTGTCTTTCAGAAGTGGAGACAACAGAGAGAGACCCTGGGTGAGCAGGTATGCGAGGGTTTTCTCTGGGAGTGGTTAGGAACCTGTGCCAATCCACAGAGCACCTTGCGTAACCCCTTCCCCTCCGACATCCAACTGCAGACAGACGCTCAGAGCCCGCTGGCTGGGTCGGTGGCCAGGACAGAGGGAGGGTGCCTGGTCCTCAAGAAGCAGAAACACACTTTGGCCTCATTAGCAACAGGGCTGAGCAGCCAAGACTAAAGTTAACATTAGCCAAATACACCTGGCAGACCTTGTAAAGAATAAAGAGTTGCTCATTAACTGAGCTTAGAAAGGTGTGACCTACAAACCTGAAGAGCTGTTTCAGGTCCTAATGGCTCCAATTCTGTGATCAAGTGACAGATTCCATGTGTTGCTTCCTAAGGTCCCTTTAGAGAGGATTACAGTGGGACAGTGAGCCTTCTGCCGGGTCACTCACACAGACGCACACAGGCCCCTTCCATGAAGAGGCCCTCAAGGTGGAAAAGAGTCCACCCACCCAAATAAAAGGCAACCTTCCGGCCTAGGGGCAAGTTAGCAGACTGCCCAGCCGCGACGCCTCCCCTCGAGAGGACGCCACCCTGGCCGCCCAGACAGCAGCCGCTGGGGGCCCGGCCTCGGCTGCCGCTCTGCACACACCGCGAGGCGGGGCGGCCGTTCATCCTGCGAGGTTCAACCAGGCCCTGGTGCAGCCAGGCGCTGGCTCGTTCTTTCAGCTTTCGGCTGAAAATAAAATGTCAGGATCCATTTCCATGATGAGTTCAGGAGCAGAAGGGAGTAAGGGAGGGAGGGAAGAGGGGAGCGGCCGCCAGGCTGCCCCGTGAAGAAAGAAACTGCTGGCCATGTAGACAAAATAAATTGCGGCATCTAGAAATAAGCTCTCAGGGCCGACTTCCAGCAGAAGTCATCTCTGCTGTCAGTTTTAGGAGATAAAACTCTTATCAAAGGCAAAGAGGTTCAAGGGATTCAATACATCTGGGCTTCACATAAACTAAAAATCACAAGTTTCTGAAACAATCCGGATTAAGCCACATTCCTTCCTCTGGAGCACTTCAGATGCTGACCCTTTTCCCTGCATTCTGACGCTGTGAGGATTCCAAACCCGCAGCCAAAGCATGACCCGGGAAGCCCCCGGCAGCAGCTCAGCACAGGGGAGCAGGCTGCAAGGCGGGTCCGTGGGAGCCCAGCGGGAACATTCCTCATTTGCGGAAAGCGGGTGCTGGCAGGTAGACAAACACCGAAGGCCTTTTCCAGGTGTACGGCTGGGCGAGGGGAGGGGAGGCCCAGATGGTCCAGTGTACCAGGTCAACATCTTTTTAAGTGGCTCTGAATGCCCCCGAAGGGCAGTTACCTGGCAAGGGCACTCAGAGCCACAGTTAAGGGGCAGCACATGTACTGTCTTCCTCTGCGACATCAAAAGGCAAGCCACTGTTCCTGGGGCTCGAGCAGAGGTGAGTGTGAATTAAAGACACACAAGTGTTTGTGGAGAAATTGTTTCTGGGCACAATTACCGAGCATCCCCTTCAATCACACGTCTGGTTGGCTGCTTGTCAGTAGCAGCCCTTTCAGCCTTCTAGCACATTCCAGCAAGGTCTGGACAGAGAACAGCTGGGGGACTTTCCAGCCCCTCGGTGGTCATCTCACCTCCCATGCTTCCATGACCTGTTGGCAGTGCCGGTTTGAGGCCCTGTTGTGTACATCTATACCGGGTGGAAGAGAGGACCTAAGGCTTCCTCCTAAATCAGAAAAGGCCTCTTCAACCAGATCAACTTACTCGTCCCAGGGGAGGGGCCAGTACAAACAGCCAGTTTCGTAAGAGGCCGAAGGGCAGCCTGGAAAGTGAACAGGGAGAGATGAGGCAACTCCCCAGTTCCTCTTCTGTGGGGGCCTCCCAATGGTGAGTACTCCTTTGTCCTGAAGAGATAAACGCAGGGGGGCACACCCATGTGTAAACACACATTCGAAAATGGGAGTGACTTGCAGATTATTTTAAACCACTGACCACCACCATTAGTGTGGATGTGTAAAAAAATGGCCCTATTTAAACTGAATACCAACGAGTGCAGAATCCCACCTCTGGTCTAAACTGAAATACACACACTGTGAGGTTTCCTGTTGAGAAAAGAAGTTACTTTTCTCCCAAACAGCACCACAAAGTAACAGGCTGTCGTCATTCCACTTGTGCCTGCCCCTCTCCACCAAGTCTCCCTTATTTATTCCGTCCTCCATATGCCCTGCTCTCATCAAACTAGACTTGGCTTTAATGCCCCATAAGAAATGAGGCCAAAAAAACTAGTACTAATAATACTCACTAATTATTTACTCAGCACTTACTATGTAAAATTCCTAAGTGCTTTATTTGTATTGTATTAACTCATTTAATCAAAACAAGAACCTAATGAGGTAAATCATCCCATGTTAGGGATTTAGAGACAAGGGCAGAGTGTTTAAGTAACATCCAAGGTCACGAAGCGGGTACAAGGCAAGGCGGAAATTCAAACCCAGGCCCGTTAACCGCTACGCTACGCTGCCTCAAATACGTATTAACCGAAGAAAGTACTTGTTTACTTTTAGCTGTTAAGGGTCCACAGGGTGGTTACATATAGATAGGATTTTCAAGGTTAATTTTAACTTTGTGAGTCATGATTTCTGCACTGACTTTATATATAATGCAACTCAGCAACACACTGCCTTCTGCCACTTACACCAACAACCTAAAGAAAGCAAACCAGGCACCCCCTCCCCGGGCAGGTCTCCCAGGGCAGCAGCCCAGCCACTGTTCCGGGTCTCCTCTCTCACTCCCGCACTGACTCCAAACACATTCCATTAGCTTCTAAAACAAAAGCACTTTAATAATCCATACCCAGGATACTTCACTACACAAGTCAGTGTAACAATGGGAGTGAAATGCCTTCTCAACACTGACTATAACTCGCAAACCTTAGATGAACTGGCACTTGAGAAGCCCTGGGAGATGCTAGAAATGGTCAATTAGGCTCCAGGATACCCAGTTCTGAGAGCTGCTCCCTCAAAATGCTCGCTGTTAAACTTTTAATTTTTTATGCTTTTTTATTTAAAATATACATTTCTAAAGTTTGAAGTTAACCATATATCAAAAGATCTTTTTCAAAAACAACTTTTAATTTTAAAACTATACTACAAATTAATACAGGTCGATTCTGTAAAAGTGTTTCAAACAACACAACATGAGTACATCAGGAGCCCCTCCCGTGGCCTCCCCTTCCAGAAGCAGCCACAGCCTCCATCCTTCATGTCAGCAATGCCACACAGGGTCCCGGGCAGAGCCGAGCTCTCTCTAACCCTCAGTGCCCACCCTCTGCCAAAGCAAAATGATTCTAAGTCACATAGCACAAACCCTTGAACAGGACTGTCTGGGTTGCTCCCCTTACTAGCTGTTGGACCTTGAGCTAATAAAAAAAGGAACCACTCTGTGCCTCAGTTTCCACCTCTGCAAAGTGAGGATATCAGCAGTACTTCTCTCCTGGAGTCTTGGTAGAGGGTAAATTAATTCCATGAGCTAATACTTGTAAAGTAATTAGAACATGCTGGGCACAGAAGTTCTACTTAGTTATCGCTAATATATATTTAAATAAGTTAATATCCAGGAATAAAAAGCAAAACCATAAAAACGTACCTAGAAGCAAACAGGCAACATTAATTAATTTGTGGGGGGGGGGAACAATTAGGAACAGAGGAAAATGGATTCTGTTTCTGTTTCCACAAAGACTCCATTTTCACTGACCCATCTTGGCTGGGTTTGGGGTTCAGACGGTAATGACCAGTTGGGACCACGTCAAGCAGTAGTTCAGGGCTGCAGGACGGAGACCCTCAAACTGAAGGAGAGCATCCCTTCGGACCCGAGACCACCGCTCATGTCCTCGCAGGCTTCGGAGCCCTGGATTTTTCTCAAGAGACAAATGATGTAACTAGAGAAACAAGCACTCATGCTCCTTTCAAAACTATTACCAACAAGCACTGAAAAGCTGTTCTCCCTAATATCTGTGCGTTTCAGGTGAGACTCGAGGAGGAGCGGGCCTCAAGTGGAGAGCATGAGTGTGGAGTTCAGCTTGAACTCTCAAAGGAGTAAATGTAAAATTTCCAAAGGAAACAACTGGTATAGCATAAAACTCTCAGGCTCTGTCCACAAACAGCACTGTGCAAACCGCCAGACACTGAGAGGAACAGAGAATGCTATAGAACAAAACGGCATGAATTATAGGAACTTTTTATTTGTTGAGTCCAAACACAACAACATATAACTGTATTTCCCCAAAATACTTCTGGGATTACTCAAATACGAGCATAGCAGATAGAGAATTATTTTCCTCCTTGGTGAATGGTGTTTCCCTGGTCAAAAGAAAGCCTTAGAAGCAGAACACAAATCAGAGTAATAAATGTGGCAAAGGCCCTGACAGACTGATGGCAGAGGCACAGCCAGCTCGCAGGCACAGACTTCGGAATCCTCAAGCTGGGTTTGGATGCAGCATCTACACTTCCCACTGTGATGAGAAAACAGCTGCGGAGTTGCTGCCTGGACACTGCAGTGTGACAGCCCTGTTCGCACCTACGGTCTGGCCGTGGAGATCAGGGCCTAAGCCCCGGGTTCCCCCACCACGTGCCTGCTCTGCTTTTCCTGGGGCATCTTTCATAATAACCATAGAGCCCTGAGCAGTGAGTGACCTCTGCTCAACCACCTTGTCAGCACGGGGTGCTTCTACCCTGCTCTGTGGCCTGCTCGCTGGGGACCGGGGACAGAGGACTGCCCTTCCCCTGGCTCAGGGAGCCCCTCTTCACCCCCCGTTTCAGGGAATCTGTAAGTAATAAATCTTGTGACTTTACTTCCTTTGTATTAAAAGTGCACCTTCAGTCAAAACCACCCTGGGGTTTCAGGTCCCCACGATGGGAGCTCCTGCCACCCGTGGGGGCTTGTGCACTAGTAAATGCCAACCTTTGTGTAAGAATTCAGCCATACCAAGAAATAAGATACAGGAGAAAGGGGGTCCGATTATCCATGAGGTGTTACATGCCGTGGGTTGTTTTGTTAACCCTCCCCGGGGGCACTTCTCCCACCCACTTCTTAGAGAGCGCGCAGGGAGCGGGGAGAGGGCGGGAGGGAGAAACGCCCACAGGCCCGGGAAGGACCCGCGGCCCGGCTGCAGGCGCCGCTCTCCCTGCTGAGCCAAGCCAGGTCAGGGCAATGGTTTTTGTTTTTTGAAATATAACAACAATAAAAACATAGCCTAATGAGAGTTCAACAAGATGATAAATATAAATACACAAATATACAGAATCGCCCACATAACAAAAATAATCAATAAGACTGTGAAAGGAGATGTTTCTTTCCCAGGTACAGACATATAAGTACAAAATTTTCTTAAGAAACAAAAAGGAATACTTGAGCAAAAAGATAAACTAGTTTCCTGGATGGACAGGAAAAAATCAGTTCTTCTGAGGAAAATTAATTATTTTGAATTTCAATTAAAATGTAAAAGGAAATAACGGTTAACAAAAAATCAAAAGGTGGTTTAGAAAAACTAAAACAAAAAGGCAACAAAAAATTGTCAAGTGTAATAAGGATAAAATATTTAATACTAAGCATATTATAAAGCCCTAATAATTAAAACACCATGGAAATGGCAAAGGACCAGGCAGAAAACTCAGTGGGAATATCGTGAGACCCCTGGCAGGGGCAGGTAACCTGCGGGTGCTCGCTCACACCACATGCTCTGCATTTAGTCACCAGCTGCTATCATCCCGCTTCCTTTGTAATTAACTAACATGGACCATAGCATAAGCAGAATCATTTTCTTAGCTGATGTTCTTGTATTTTCATCTTTAATCAGTTTCTTGACTATAACTGTGGTTTTTACCACATCAACAAATAGTTTCTAAAGGAATGTTAGGGAAAATGTGGTCTTAATATTTTTATTATTTTCATTAAATAGCCTGTAATATTCTTCAAAGCTGTATTTTATGATTAATAAATTGAATTTCTGACACCTCCAAATGTCAGTATCTCTGGTCCTTAATATCAATTGAGAAAATGGACTCTCTACGAGTACTCAAGTACCTGTTAGCTATTGCAAATTCCATTAAATTAAGAATATTCCCAATTTTATTATTTTGCATTGCAATGTGTAAATATTTTAGCTCAAATATCTTGACAGGCTATCTTTTTAGCTCTGTTTTGAGTGTGTTTCTTTGAAAAATATTTTTATAAAACAAAACTCATTAAATAAATAAGTTTGATTTATGGTTCCTTCAAATGTTTGGCCAAATTTAGATGCTACAAAATTGGAAGCCTTACCAATTTCGTTACTTCTCTGTAAAGAACTCACATTGCCTGATTTGCTTTTTAATATTGTTCTTATTTATATTATTTTTTTCCTTGCGCATCTGACAAACATGATTTATTAAAATTTATCTTTATTGTTGAAAATAGTACAGATGTCCCCTTTTTCCCCACTGACCCCTTCCACCCCGCACCCATCCCTAGTCCCAGGTCTTCACCACACTATTGTCTGTGGCCACAGGTTATGCATATATGCACGTAAATTCTTTGATTAATCTCTCCCCAGCCTCCCACCCACCCCCACGTTCCCTCTGAGATCCCTCAGTCTGGTCCATGCTTCTATGTCACTAGATCTATTTTGTTCCTGTTTATTTTGTTCATTAGATTCCACATATAAGTGAGATCATGTGATGTTTGTCTTTCGCTGCCTGGCTTATTTCAGTTAGCATAATACTCTCCAGGTCCCTCCATGCTGTCCCAAAGGGTGCAAGATCCTTCTTTACAGCTGCATAGTATTCCATGGTGTGAATGTCCCACAGCTATTCTATCCACTCATCTACTGATGGGCACTTGGGCTGTTTCCAGATCTTAGCTATTGTAAACTGTGCTGCTATGAACATAGGGGAGCATATATTCTTTCTGATTGTAGTTTCAGGATTCCTAGAAGTGGGACCACTGGGTCAAAAGGCAGCTCCATTTTTAATTTTTTGAGGAAACTCCACACTGTTTTCCATAGTGGCTGCACCAGCAGTGTACCAGGGTTCCCCTTTCTCCACATTTGTTGATTTACTAATGGCAGCCATTCTGACAGGTGTGAGGTGAGACCTCATTGTGGTTTTAATTTGCATCTCTGACGATTAGTGACGTTGAGCATTTTTTCACATGTCTCTTGGCCACCTGTTGATCCTCTTTGGAGAAGTGTCTATTCAGGTCCTTTGCCCACTTTTAATTGGATTATTTGTCTTCCTCTTGTTGAATTGCATAAGTTCTTTGTATATTTTGGAAATTAGCCCCTTATCAGATCACATTACCTGATTTAAAATAGACAACCCACCCCCCACTGTAGAAATACTACCAAGTACGGTTATAGAATTTCAAAATTAAACTTGTTTACTTTTTGAGCTCCCATTATTTAATTAGTTCAGTTATTCCTTTGCCTTTGCAAGGATAAAATTATAATGTTCTATTTTCAATCTCCCCCCCCAAAATTGTAATTTGCTAACAATCTCCCAAAAAGCGGTGTGTGTGTGCATACTCCATTCTTTGAGTTAATATTTCCAACTGATTTTAAACAAAATACAACTAAAAGTTAGAGCAACTCATTCAGAAAAGATTAATATCATCATGCCACACTTGTACTGATTTGCAAAATAGTACCTCAAAGTCTCAAAAAATTCTAAAATTGAACTTATAACTGAAGTATTTGGATCCAATATTAGCCTCAACACAAAAATTTTATAATTTGGTTATCTATGTATATATAAAATATTTATAAATGGGGGTATCTACAGCTTCCATTTAGTTGATAGATACTGATAGGCATTTCTTTTATTTCTTCCATCACCATTTATCCCGTGCCCTCTTCCTGCCCCCTTCCCCGCCAGTCCCCACGCTGTTGTCCATGTCCGTGAGTTCTCTCTCTTTTTTCCTTTTTGCTCAATCCCTCCACTTCCCCCCAACACCCACCACCACCAGAGCTCCCTGTCTGCGCTCATATATCTATGAGTCTGTCTCTTTTTTGCTTGGTAGTTCAGTTTGTTCATTAAATTCCACGTGAGTGAAATCATATGGTACTTGTCTTTCTCTGATCGGCAAATTAAAAATGGAGCTGCCTTATGACCCAGTGATTCCACTTCTGGGAATTTACCTGAAGAAACCTGAAGCATTAATTTGAAACAACATATGCACCCCTATGTTCACTGCAGTGCTATTTACAATAGCCAAGATTTGGAAGCAGCCCAAGTGCCCATCAGTAGATGAGTGGATAAAAAAGCTGTGGGACATCTGCACCATGGAGTACTACTCGGCTATAAAAAGGAAGAAAATTTTACCCTTTGCGACAGCATGGAGGGACCTGGTGAACACTATGCTAAGTGAAGTGACTGACAGGTATTTCACTGGACACAGTGATGAAATACACATTCACAACAATCACTTCCAAGGACATATTTGTTCCATATGTTTCTTTATCTAATAAAAATCATTTTTCCCACAAAATGTTCTCCACCAAAATTCATGTTTATATCACAAAAATTATTTCATCTGCAATGTTAAACTTTTTTACAGAATTTATAATATCACCTATAGCAATTGTAAGGTGTTTCACCTTCAACAGAAAGAAATTCCAAGAGCTTATTTTGATTTCCATGAATCGGACAGGAAAAATCAAATTATTAAACTGGAATTACTTTAACTGATTTTCTACTTGAAGCATCCAGTAACACTGATATAAAACTGCTATTTTTGCTGTTTATTAAGAAGTGTCGTACACAGTACACATTAACAGTTCTTAATTCAGTTTCTGTATGTGCTAAAGAAAACCTGGAATCCAACATGAGTGAAATTAATTTAGAAAAATAGTCATTTGATCTACATGAAAAGTCATGCTTCACAGAGTAAAATACAGACGCAGCTGTGTGTGGGCACAGTCTTTCTAAAATAAGTACTAACTTTGAAAAAGATGCAGTATTTCTTCAGCAAACGGATCTCTGAGTTCAGCTTTTACTACGACCCCCAGTGCATGGTAAATGTCAAAACTATTTTATGGAAGTAAATGCTTATGGCCAACTTTCTTGAAAATAGAAAAACAGTCATGTAATATTTCATTAAACAAGTTGTGTGTTTTTTAAGCTCATTGTTGCCAAAAAGGGTTTATTACAAAATACTTTTTTAAAAGATTTACCAAATATTAAAAATAAATAATTGTGTGTGTGTATACCATTTACTAAGTTTTAAAAAATCATAAAATACATTGTTGCAGGAACATGTGCCTTGCCTGCAGCAGGACTCCTCAGACTCCCCACACATTTCATGTAAACTAACCTGAAATTTACCATGAAATTTTTGAGGCAAATTCTAAGGTACACAGGATTCTGAAAAACAGGCGTAACCGCACGATTGTTCCTAACAAATAAAGTCACCCTAATAATTCTCCCCCCGACAGCATCTCCGCTCGAGGATTCCGTGACCATCTCCACGCGCACGCCCAGGGCGCCGGGCGGGGTGCGGGGTGCCCGTCCTGCTGTGCCCTCGGGCTCTCAGCGCGCGGGCTGGGCGCGGAAACAGGCCGCGCTTCAGGTGGGCAAGGAGTGCGCACGAAATCATGGTAAATCAGTACTGCGTAAGTATTAGTCAAGAATAATTCTGGAGCCATAGTCACTTAGGTTTTGGGAGGGGGTTATTTTTGTTTTTGTTGTGTTTTGTTTTTCAGAGAGAGGAAGGGAGAGGAAGAGAGAGAGAAACATCCACTGGAGAGAAGCCTTGACTGCCTGCCCCCCCCATGCCCCCGCATGCCCCCCCCCCCCCCGCATGCCCCCCGCATGCCCCCGGGTCAAGCCTACACCCTGGGCCATGCCCTGACCAGGAGCTTTGTTTGTTTTGTTTTGTTTTTTGTTGATTGTTACTTAAGTCTTTAACAATCAAGTCAAACTCTTGTCTCATACCACGCACTGAAATAAAATTAAGACGGATTTAAACACTTTTTTTTTATAAAAGGAAAGAAAAAAGAAAAAGAGCAGGAGGAGAAAGAGCAGGAAGAGAAGGAAGAAACTATGAAGCAATTATGAGAAAAAGTGCTGGGTAGAAAAATAAGGCCGCCTTAGAGGACACGAGGAGGCACGGGAAAGGCGAAGGGCCGGCCTCAAGGAGGTGCGGTTACCCCCAAACTACTTTAATACGATATTTAAAGGGAACGTTTTTGGAAAAATATTAAAATCCATAATATAAAGACATCTTATAAATCAATATTAATTTTTAAACTCAGTGCATAATACAAATAGGTACATCACAAAAGTGCTATACGTAGTCAAAAACCAAGGGGTGCGGAAAGTACAACTTCATTAGTTATGAAAGAACAGCGTATTTCCAGAATTCCGTACCAACTTTCGCCTAAAAAACTGTCAACAGTAAAGAGAGAGAGAGGGTTAGTTTGTTTCACGTTGGCCTTCCCGCAATGAGGTGGAAACTGCCATCGTTTTTTATGGAAGACAAACTGGTGACACATCCAAGACAAGGTCAATGTTCACCATGCTTTCATCCAGTAAACAAATTACAGAATTTATCCTAGGGAAATAATGAGAGGTGCAAATAAATTTATGCACTAGAATGTTCAATGCAGCATTATTTATAGTACCAAAGACTGGAAACACGGTAAACATCCAACAAAAAGAGAATGTTTAAATAAATTATGGTGCACTATAAACAGCATGGAACTGTAGCAATCTTTAAAACTCACGCTTGCAGAAAATGTGTAACAATACAAAAATGTTCATGAAGTAATGTTAAATGAAAATAAGCAGGAAATGAAACTGTTTAATCTCACATGTGTTTGTTCATATGAATGGGAAAAAAGATTAGATTTAAATACACTAAAAATGTTAATATAAATTCTTTTCTTATGGGTGAGGGATAAACTAGGAAGTTTTACAAAACCACAATTCTCAAATTTGGGCATACCACAAAGGAGCCTTTCTGAACAAATAATTGCGGAATCATTAGTGTATCACATGGACGACAGAGGAAAAATTAAAATTAGTAATTTGTATGTTCAGGGAATAACTAAATACTGGCATTCCTCCATATCATTTTCTACATCTCAAACGGTCAACTTATGACTTTCCCTGAAAAAAAAAAATCTGATCATTTTAAAAAGTAAAAATTCTAGCCCAGCCAGCATGGTTCAGTGGTTGAGCGTAGACCTAGGGTCAAGGAGATCTGGGTTAGATGCCCAGTCAGGGCACGTGCCCGGGTTCCAGCATCGGTCCCCAGCAGGGGGCGTGCAGGAGGCAGCTGATCAATGACCCTCTCTCATCACTGACGTTCCTGTCTCTCTCTCTCCCCCTCTCCCTTCCTCTCTCTGAAATCAAGAGAGACATATTTAAAATAAATAAATAAATAAATAAATAAATAAATAAATAAATAAATAAATAAATGAATGAATGAATGAATGAATGAATGAATAAAGTAAAAATTCCATTATGATTGCACACAGCATAAAATAGCTATCCACCCCTCTCGTATGGTCCTTAAAGCTACGAAAAAAGCTATGAGCTGTGAAAAATAAAAGCAATTCTGCTTGGCTTGCTGCGCTGTGAGACGCACGGAAGGGAGGCAGCTCTGAGGCTGACCGGTCACACTGAGCTCCGCGGCCCCACCGCCACAGGTGAGGGGGAAGGGAGGTGAGGGAGCTCTGGTGCCAATCCTGCCTCTCACTTTCTGCTCTTCAAGTTCCTTATTCACACAATAAAAGGTATGAATAACCAAGATACCTTCAAAAAATTTTTAAACATATCTTTATTGATTTCAGAGAGAGGAAGGGAGAGGCAGAGAGGGAGACAGAAACATCAACTATGAGAGAGTCATCGATCAGCTGTTTTCCACACCCCCAACTGGGGATCAAACCCGCAACCCAGGCATGTGCCCTGACCAGGAATCGAACCACGATTCTCTGGATCCTACGTCGACGCTCAACCGCTGAGCCACACCCAGCTGGGCAAGATACCTTCAATTTTATATACAAAGTTGGCAAAGCATGGCTTTGCCCATGCCACTCCCTTAGCCTGAAATGTCTGCATCCCACACCCACATTGTTTCCTTGGAAACCTGAATTTCTTTAAGGCAAAGCAAGACTGGCATTACTAAGCGATTCCCAACCTCCCTTCCCCTCCTCCCCCTGCACCCTTCTCCCACAGGGCCCTGACCCCCGGGGAAAGCTGGCGCCCCCCCCCCCCCAGAGGTGGTCCTGAAGGATGGTCTGGCTGGTTTAGAAACCCAGGCTAAGCCAATCAAGAAATGACCCGTCTGGTCGTAGGAATGGGCGATTCAGGCTAAGACAGCAGGGAGGAAGCTTGCTGGGACGCTGCTGAGAAGGCAGTTTCTCACTTTTAAGAGATGGCAGCTGGACCGGACAGCCTCTTCCCCTTCTGGACGCTGTGGCAGTCGGGACTGCTACTGCCATCTTGCCTCCAGGCAGAGACGGAACCGTGAGAACCAAATCACTGGCCTCAGCTGTGCGTAAGGCCACCCTACCTCTGGACTTCCAGGTAAATGAGCTAACAACATTCCCTTACTGTTTAGCCGGTTTGAGCAAGGATTTTGGTAATGTGTGAAAAGCTTCCTAACTGGTAGAATGGACAGCAGCTGCTGTCATCAGGCAAACATTCTTTCTTTTTCTTCTAGAAACAGAACCTTGATTTCTCCCTTTGGGAATCAGTTCATCCATTCTTGGTTCCCATGGTCTGGGTGGGACTGACCCCTCCCCACTCTAAGGTGGGCGACGAAGCCAGGATGGCCAAGAGAACTGAAAATATAAGCCAACACAAGAGCTCGCATCTGAGTATTCACAGCAGCCTTCACCATAAAAGCCGAACGTGAAACACGTGCTCATCAACGAATGAAGGCTGAAATGAAGTACACCTGTACAATGGACTATGGCTCAGCTATAGAACAGGATGACATAGTCACGCTATAACATGGAGATATATACACATATACACATATATATATACACACATATGTATATATATAAAGTTGTTTCAAAAAAAAAAAAAAAAGCCAAGGTCCTTTGCAACCACGACCTGCCACGCTTCTCTATATTACTTTAAATGAAATAGGAAAGATCCAGCTGTGTGATTCTGGGCAAGCTCTTAATCTCTCTGTCACTCAGTTTTCTCATCTATAAAATGGAGATGAAAGTATCTTTCCTATAAAGTTGTATGAGGACAGAATAAATTTTACGGAGATAGCACCGCAACGGTCCCTGCCCACAGTAAGCATTTTCAATGCTCTGGCTGTTGAGCCAGCCTTTGCTGACGCCGCCTACATGTGGCCCCCACACAGTCACTGCAAATCCAACTCCATGCCATGCAGGGCATCCCGGTCAAGCATGTGCCTGTGAAGCAGTCCCTGCTCTGCTAACCTAGGACGTCACACAGATGTATTCCCACTTAAGCTTCATCTTTTCTTTCTCCTGGGGGACAAAGAGAAGGATGAAAAGCCAGTGAGTTGTAGCAAGTAGCAAGTAAACACTGGTCATCTTCCACTAGCAGACCAAGCCTGACACCCGACTGCGGCAAACTACTTCCATGTGTCTCCATCCCAGGCGAGGAGGAAAGGGGCCAATGTTCAGGCCTGATGATAGGAGTTTGGGTTTAAAACCAAGACTCTCAAACCAAGTCTCAGTTTTGGGTATCTGCCCCCAAGCTGTCAAGAAATGGAAGGGTTTGAAAGAATCCTACCTGAGTCCTCTCAAGGGTCATTTCTGCCTGGCTAGGGAAGGGCTGATGGCATCCCCACGGGCACAACCAGGACAACCAGAGTAGCCGTGCTGACGCCGAGGCCCCGTTACAGGCTCTGCCCTATTCCAAGTGAGGTGCATGTGCTAACTTACACAGTCGCTACCCCCAGCTTCATGTGCCACATGCTATCATCCCATGTTGCGGTAAGAAAACTGAACTGCAGGTATGAAAATGAAACTGAAACTGAAACGAGTAGTAGCTTGTCCAGGGTCACACGGCTCGTGAGCGGCCAGGCTGGGACCCTGAGCTGCGCTGTCCTGTGCCCGGGTTCGAGTCCAGGGCTGGGATGTCCGCCCACAGCCAGGCGCAGCCCACAGAAGCACGTCGCCTGCCCGGCCGAGGCCTGGCCGGAGAGAAGCAGTTCCAGCCTTCCCATCAGGACAGCTAATTAAACATTTGACCAAACAGAGCAGCTAATTTTTTAATTTTTTTTTAATTCTCACCAGAGGATATTTTTTCTTCTGCTTTTCAGAGGGAGAGGCAGGGAGGGAAGGAGACAGACACATCGGCTGGTTGCCTCTAGCAGGCGCCCGACCAGGGCCGGGTCAAGCCTGCAACCGAGGTCCATGCGCTTGAGCAGACTCGAACCCGAGACCCTTCAGTCTGCTCCGTGGGCCGATGCTCCAACCACTGAGCCAAACCAGCTGGGGCAGCAGACTAATTTTTAAGCTGATAATTTTGTATGGCCTGCGAATGGTGTTATAAATATCCAAATGGCCCTTGGCAGAAAAAAGGTTCCCCGCCCCTGGGTTAGCTTCTCAACTATACACAACAAAGCCACTGCCTCCACACATCAGAATAACTGGGGATAACATTATCTACCTTATACTGAAGGTGTCGAGTGTGCTAGACGTTGGGCATTGCATGAATTGTCATCACACACTCCTAATAGGTTCATATCATCACCAGGCCACACTACAGAAGACTAAGGAACTGAGGCAAAGAAACCTGCTTAAGATCACCCAAATTCTAAGAGACCACACTGAGGCTGGGTCTTGTTCTGTCTGGTTCCACAACCATGCATGCCAGTAGTGGAATAATTTTATTTTTCTATTCATGAAGTTGAGTTTCCCTTGGGCCTTCCTCAAATAGGAATTGAACAACTTGAACAATGACTTACGGACCCCAGAGATATGTGATCTAGACCCAATCCTTTGTCTTTATTTCTCCTTTTATTTGCTATTCCCTTTCCCCCCAGGAGTCCCTCCCCCTTCCAAGTCCCATCCCACCCTTCAGGAGCAACCGGAAGAGAAAAACTGTGCCCCTGGCAAATGCCTTTTTGTGTGGGGGGGGGGGGAATATGAGATGTGAGTGGAGTGAGGTTGGGGAAATGAATGGAGCCAGGCTGGTCATGTGAAATGAATGGAAACACCAGTGAGCATGTGTGTATGGATGTGACCAGAAGGGGGCTGGGAAGAATCCAGCTCAACAAGACGAAACCAAGTCCCAGCCAAGTCAAAGACTGAGGGGGCAAGGGTGCTGGCTGCTCCATGGGTTAGGCAAATTATTTCAGATGCTCTTACCGAAAGCGGGAAATGGATGGACATCCTACACATAGGTACCTGGCCCACTCCTGGCTCAACCAGGAAATGCACATGGAGCGGGTCCTCCAGGACGGTGGGCTATACCAGCAAACTCCATCCAAGTCGATACATGTCTCAGGGGGTACCACATACAAAGACAGAGAGAGAGCTTTCCTTCCACACAGGCAACACAGCCATGGCCTCTCCCTAAACACTCAAGGACAAAAGACACATTAAGCCTTAAAGCAGATATAACCACTGGAAAATCTGAATATGTGAAGATCTGAAAAACTTGGTATTCTAGCCATGGGTCTGCAGTCTCCAAATTTCATTACATGTCAGAATATGCAGCAATATGTGATGTCTAAAACCCAGAGCTGCCTTCTAACTTCAGAGACATGGTGCCAAGTCATTTAGTAAAGATCCCGTCTCTGCAGCCAAGAGAGATAGCCTCGGAGAGCACATGGAGGGCCAACAGGCCGGCAGCCCCTGCTGTCCTGGGCCTGTGGGCACACGAGGTGCCACAGCACCGTCGCCGAGACCGAGGGCTCTCCTCCCTCACCTTCCTACAGAGCCGGGCAAGCTGGCGCCAAGCTGCTGTGTGACTTCACCCTCTGTAATCCGCGTGGCACGTGGAGCACCCGCAGCATGCCAGATTATCAGTAAAGTGATAACACTGGGATATTATACCTGCTTGGCACGATTTGAATGAGGCTCCCTCGGGCCGCCTAAGGTTTCGCTTCCTGTTATCTGCACCTGCACAAATTTCAGAAGCAAATATAAACATCCAACAAAACCATATTTTAGGAGCTTATTCAAAAGTGAAGAGACAAAACCAACACAATCAACACAGGCCCAAAACACAACAAGGTAATTAACCTGAGACTCCGACTCACTCCACACGTGGGGTACGTCTCCTTTTTTTAGTGATCTTTGCAAAGTTCTGCCTTTTTTATCTACCTTAGCTATGTAATGTGACTTTTGACCAATACAGACAGAATAATCATCGTCCTAAGAGCTAACGCGTACAAAGCTCTTTCTGACACATGCCAGGCACCATGCGCCACATCCTACGTGGATGATCTCATTTAATCCACAGAACAAATGGATGAGGTAGTTTTTTTATGATGTCCTTTTACACACACACACATATTTATGAAAGATGAAAGTAAACTGGAAAGGTTAATAGGCTTTAGACACCTGACAAGTGTTAAAAATGCTCTTTAAACCCAGTCTGCCGACCTCCAGAGTCCCCATGCTTAACCGCCACAGCCACGTGTGACCAGCACCCCTGACTGCATGGGTCAGGATTTAGGTGCACCCTTCGCTGGTGCCACATGCCTAGGCCGTTTGCTCAGCATTAATGAAACTCTGTATCACTAGAGTTAAATGGCTCTTGCAGCCCTGGCCAGTGTCGCTCAGTGGGTGGAGCATCCACCTAGTACAGTGTTGGGAGTCAAAGTGTAACTGAAAGTTGCATTTCTTACAGAAACGGTAACTCTGCCTATAGGGAACTCATTGGCTTCTGGTGTAAATAAAAGGTGGAACCAGATGAATCTCATAAGCTTGTTGACAAAGAGCTCTGTGAAAAATGACACTTGGGGTCTAAATGGTGCTGTGTGAGAGCACCTACCTGAGGATGCCCGACATAACTGGAGGCCAAGGGGCTGGGAGGTCACAGTGTGGCCCAGCAGCAACACGGGGTCAGTCAATGAACAAGACGCGAAAGGAAAGAGGAACACGTCCGTCAGTGAGTGAAGGAGTGAACAAAGAAACTCACACGGCCACGTGTCACTTCCGTGATGGCCACTGAAACAACTTAATTCTCCACCGTTTCACAGTCACTAAGAAACGCACAGGTGTGTGGACACCCCTGCCCCTGACCACACGCGACAGTCAGCACCCCTGACCAAGCTGCTCCCTGCACACTCGGCACAGATGTGGCTGAAGGATGGGAACCTGCCCGAAGCCAGGCCACGGTCACCGCAGGCGATCAGAGGGGCACGCGTGGGCCCTCTGCCCAGCCTGCTGAGCGCTGCCCGGCGGGTGGGGAAGCAGACACTGAAAACTGTGCACACACTAGCAACTACTCTGCAAATGGTGAGCTGTCCCGAGCGGCTCTCCCGTTCCCCTAGGAACTAAACGCCTTGCCAGGAAAATAACACAGACTGCGTAAACACATTCAAACCCAAACCCGACCGACCTCCACGCAGTCTAACGCCGACCCCTGAACTCCCACTCCCGGTCCCTCCAGTGCGAAATGGGGGTGGCTGTGAACCGGCAACTCTACAGGCAACCTAGTAAATACAGTCACAACCTGAGACTGTGGGACAGGCGGCCAGTGGGGTCACTCCTGTTCGCACAGTGTCCTTCCCGCGTCCCATCGGCAGACCTGTGGGCAAAGCACCTCCCTCACCCGCTTCTGAAAAAGCATCCTCCTCAAGGCAGCAGATGCCAACCTGCTTTTGGCCACAGACACGTGAGAGGTCTCTGCCCCAGCCTGGCCTCTGGGGTGCTCCTGACAAACCAAGCACACCCCTCCCCAGAAACACACACCCACCTGCTGCCTCCCAGCCCTCCCAGCGCCCCGACCGCCCCGCGCAGCGAGTCCAGGACAGCTCCTGTGCTGGACAGGAGAGGAGAGGCTACGAGGAGAAAGTGTGGAGGAAGTCAGATGAAGCCAGGAAGCAGGGCACACGTCTTTAATCGTCCCAACTTCCGTTATCAAATGTTCTAAAGGGAAAGGAGTGAGCTGCCAGGACCCAGTTCTCAGGAAGCAGCAGCGCGGGCGAGAGGGGCCACTCTGAGCGAAGCAGCCTCCAGGAACGAGGTGCTCACGCGGGCCACCGCTGCGCGAGGGCTCTGCACGCCTGCTCGCTCGGGCCTCCCCACCCCGCAGCAGGCCCGTCGCTGCCCCAACAGAGCTGTCTCAGGGGCTCTGCTCGTGCTCAGGATGCCCAAGCTACCAGGGGCCGAGAATCGTGCGTTTTACAGGCGAGGGCCAAGCTACCTGGCCCAAGGGGAAACATTCCTGAGCGAACCCATTATGTTAAAATTTGGTACTACAAAAAAACCTTTTCTTCAAACCCTGCTTGAGCCAGCCTAAAAGGCTCATTTCATCTCCATCAGTGAGGGTGTCCCCACAGCCCCATGCAGAGGTACAGCATCCCGTAAAACGACCTTTGCTCTTTGTGACACAGGCAGTTATCTTGCAACTCCTGAGGCAGTACCTGCGCAGCACCCTCCAGACAGGGCCCCCGGTTTACTCATTCAGACTTCGGGGTACCAGGGGGAAAAGAGCGGAAGCTTTTCTGAGGCTGCCTTCCAGCTTAAGTCCAGCAGGTCTCTCCAGAATGAAGTCAAAGGTAGGGGACAATAAAGCGCAATGAGGGGGACAGGTCAAGTGGCCGGATCCTGGGAGACGGGCTAGAGAAGAAACACGGGAAGCAAAGGGCGTGACCAGGTGAGCGTCCCTCACCGGGCTCTGCAACAGGCCTGCTGCGAACACCCGTCCAGAGGATGACCGATGTTCGGCACTCAATGCACATCGTACAACCCAGGAAGAGAAAGGTCTGCAGCCCAGTCTGGATTCCTAACCGCAAGCTGACGGCTAAGTGTCGCAGGAGGGCCCGCCCACAGGGCTGCTCCAGTCCGTTCTCCCACCTTGCTGCAGAAGAGCGGTGCCGTTCCAGACACACACGTACGCAGCCCAAGCAAGGCGAGCGTCCTGGGCGTGGCCCCTGCACCTGGCTTAATGCCCTGCTGCCGCCGTCTTGAAATTCCAAACGTTTAGCAAGGAATCGCACATTTTCATTTTGCACTGGGCTCCACAAACTGCACAGCCAGTTGGCTCCCACTTGTTGTTTGTTCTTTTTGAATTCTCAGAATCTCCATTCAACTTGGACTTCTACTCTTTTACAGATAACTCTTTTCATGGGCTATTTACACTCCACGTGACCTGGCTCGGTTGTCCCAGATTCTCAAAACTTTACATTTAATGCACAGAGGAGGCATTTCTTCACCTCAGCCCTAACACGTGCTCCAACCTGCAAACCAAAATGTGCTCAGGATGACTGTGAGAGCCCAAGGAGAAACAAGACACAGATGTCACTAGTGGGTCAGTGAAGGGATGACAGGACAGGTATGTTCTTAATCTCAGGACGCTGTGAAAATCAGTCAGTCACTGAAACTCCGTCCCAGGCGCTCACCCTTGCTCTCCATTCACAATAAACTGCAAGTCTCCCAGACACGCACACACACGGAGTATACACACAGGCACAACACGCGTGTCCAGAGAAAAACTTGCAGCTCCAGGGGCCCATTATATCCTTGGTCACACACACGCTACAAACGTCAGAGAGAGAATCTGGCCCTTATGGTGCTGTCCTCATGGAGGGCTTCTTTACAGAGGAAGGACATCAGGTAAAAACGCACACCCTGGAAGGCCAAGGCGTTACTGACAAGTGCATGTAAGTCTGTGGCAGAGAAAAGCCTGCTTGATGCAGGAGAGAACGCGGGCACGTTAAAAAGGTGCACAAAGTGTGATCAGTGTATTGTCTGTGACAATGCACGTGCAGGCGGAGGCATGGACCTCACAGCGGGGAGCAAGGCTGGGTTTGATCCCAACCGCTCCCTCACTCAGCAGAAGCCCGCCCCCTCTTCCAAACCAGAGTCTGCTCCTGGCTGGGCTCGGCTCCTGGGTCCCCTGCAGCTCGCACAGGTCCCCGCTCCAGGAGCCAGGGCGGCCCCAGCAGCCCCTCCATCGTCCTCCAAGCCTCAGACGCACCGGCCCCTGCTGACTCCAGCGTCCTCACGGGCCACGCGGATGCTCACTTGGCAGGAACAAGGGGAAAGAAGGCTACACTGTCCTGAAGATATGGACAATGGTTGAAAATGCCTTACAACCCAGGTATTTTTTAAAATTACGAGTTTTCAGAGCACTTTAAGGTTTACAGCAAAATCAACAGGAAGGTAAGAGAATTCTCCTATAGCCCGTCCCCACACGTGCACAGCCTCCTACTACCAACAACCCCCCCAGACTGTACGTTGGTTACAATGAAGAACCTACACCGACAGTCATTATCACTCACGGTTCACTTTTGGGTGCTGTGCATTCTATGGGCTTGGGACAAATGCATGGCAATCTGTTATCTGTCACTATAGCATCACACAGAGTAGTTTTACTGTCCCCGAATCCTCTGTGCTCTATTTATCCCTCCCTCTCCTCAACCCCTGATCTTTTCACTATTTCCACAGCTTTGCCTTTTCCAGAATGTCACAGAGTTGGACTCATACAGTACGAAGCCTTTTCAGATTGGCTTCTTTCCCTCAGTGATGTGCATTTAAGGTTCCTCCATGTCTCCTATGGCCTGACAGCCTCTTTCTTTTCAGTGCTGAGTAATATTCCACTGTCTGCATGGACCACAGTCATTATTTACCCATCACCTGCTGAAGGGCATCTTGGTTGCTTTCAAGTTTTGGCAGTTATAAATAAAGCTGCTATAAACATTCCAATTTCTGGGTGAATATACGTTTTCAGCTCCTTTGGGTAAGTGTCAATGACTCTGATTGCTGATGGTATCTTAAGAGTTATGGTTTAAGTGTTACGTTTGGTTTTATAAGAAACCACCAAACCCTCCCCCAAAGTGGCTGTTCTGTTTTACATTCCCACCAGCAATGCACGAGAGGCTATTTTAAAAAACATTATTTCTGAGCTACTCATTGTAAGACACTTTCCAACCCAAGGGTGAAAGACACTTTCACACGGCACAGTGGAAGGTCAAGAGAAATGTCCCACCCTTGTCAAGCCTCTCTTCAGCCCCTCACACTCGGTGCACAGTCAGGCCCCTTGGGATTTCCCCATTCTGAAAGGGAAGCTGTTTGGGGAGCCAGGCTCTGTGACCACCCATGATCTGAATTACGCACAGGTGTTCAGAAATACACAGGGATCCAGCGTAATTAAGAGCATTAAGCAATCATCTCAGCCCAAGGAGGCAGCTGAAGGAAAGAAGAACAGAGTTTGGGCAGCGCTTTGGGAAATAAATTCCACAGCCTTTCACCAAGTTGAAATCTTGGCTTTGGATCTGGACACACATAAAAATGAGCCTGGACTGATCTGAGCTCCCAGTGGACATCAGCCAGATCACAAAGTTGACCCAATTGGCCTGCCTCACCACCGAGAAGGCCACTGCTGGGACGCAGATGGTAGTGCTGGTAAGAGCCAATGTGCTCAAGCAGGGCAGAGGGCAGTAAAGTGGCAGAACATGACTGGTGCGGGCAGGGGGATCTCAGCTTTCGAGAGAATCACTTTTACAATGCATTTTTTGAAAATAATGTCACAGTGGCCTTCGATCTGATTTTCTTCTTTTAAAGATGTCAATCACTCTTTCTTTCCATCCTATAAAGCACAGCTAATTATTCCTGTATGTCCTCTCTCGTCACTTGGCTCTGGTGAACAGTAGTGACACATGGCTGACGCCTACCCAGGGAGGAGCGTCTTTTAGGGGGCCTGCATCAGAAACCCTCAGCAACACTGAAGGCAGGGCAGTGTTTTCCCACCAGGCTTCAGGAACCTAGAAAAAGATGCCAAGTTACAGGTATCCTCTTTAAATAAACCATTACTAAGCATAGCTTTATTTGTTATGAGAAACTCAATTTAAAGAAAAATTAAAGCCATTGTTTAATGGGTGAAACTGAGTCTAATGGTCCCTGTTTAACACACACCAGCCTCTTAAAACGAGCACTGTACAAATAGTCCCCGTGTTACATTTTCCTGCAGTCTTCAGGGAAACACTATCTACCTTTAGACTCATTCTGTTTAACATCTCCAGTCATTTACGCTATTTACTGAATATCTGATATTCCTAATAAAACATCAGTACAAATACCCAAGTTGTCTAGGAGGGCAAAACTTGTCTAGCTTGCCTGGCAGCTCAAGGTAACGTTTCTGATGACCGAGTCTGCCGGCCAGGCTAACGCAGTGCCTTCTCCTCCCTCTTAAAACGCAAGAGTTTCACTTCACTCAGCAGTGAGCCTGACTAAATCGAAATTCTTTACATCAGATTAAATATGTTCTATCTACTCAAAATGAATGCTGTATCATTTATCACTAATATTTAATGACAAAAAACTGATCCCTCTCCGGTTATGTGCAGATGTCGTCGGCCACCACGTGGATCCTCCTGGTCATCGGCAGTCGCTGATCGGCAGCCGCACCGGGCAGCCAGTTCGATAGCAGCTGAAAGTAGACTCACTATTTTAAAAACACGTTCCGATTTTCATCTAAGTATATCTCCATTTATATGGCTTTCTTAGCACAAAGAGGCCAGTCCTTTAAAACACAGCAATCACTTTCTACACTGAAGAGCAAGGTTCTGTATAGGTAACGAGGACCCAGAAGCAAAAAGGGCCTGTTAATTAAGCCTCGCGTCTTCACTTCCACGCTGCACATGTGACTGTTAGGTCGAAGCCAAGTCTGTAAATAAAAGAGAAAATGGCCAGGCTCCTTCAGATGAATGCCTTGCCTGTTTTGTTTTGTTTTTCTTAAACGTAGATCAGCTACTTGCTGTATTATTTTTTTATTCAAACGGCCTAGTAAATGTTTGATTTTAAAGTCCCCACTCCAAAAAGAAGGGAGGGAGGGAGGGAGGCGAGCCATTGGCAAACGAGCGAATTATGAAGAGCAAGTTATGAAGTTCGAGTCAGGCCTGGTAGTTGCATATTAATCCTAAAGTTTCAATATATGGTACTGCAGGAGGCTGCTGGGTTTTAAGTTCGAGCTTAAAGAACTTGTCTTGAATTAATAGGCAACACTTCAAAAGGTTCACATGGAAAATGAATAAACTACAGCTACAATGTATCCACATGAATGAATTTCACTAACTCCACTGACCAAAAAACAGCAAGCTATTAAAGAACACACACAGCCCTAGCCCTCTGGCTCAGCATTAGCGCGTCAGCCTGGGGACTGAAGGGTCCCGAGTTCTACTCCAGCCAAGGGCATGCACCTCGGTTGCAGGCTCAGCCCCAGTTGGGGTGTGTGGGGGAGGCAGCCAATCAATGTGTCTCCCTCTCATCAATCTCTCCCTCTCTCCCTTCCGCTCTCTCTAAAAAGCAATGGAAAAAAATATCCTCGGGTGAGAATTAAAAAAAAAAAGAGCACATACAGTAGGACACCATCAACATAAATCCCCAAACATGCAAAAGAAACCCCGTATTTTGGGGACTGCATGCGTATGTATAAAAGCATAAAGAAATTCTGGGGATGACAAGCAGCCTGATGAACGCAGAGGGTGTCTCCAGGGAACATGGATGGGGGGAACGTGCCAGGAGCTCTCCAACCCGGACAGAAACGCATTCTCCCCGAAGCTGAGCTGCAGGTACATGGGTGCTCACTGAGTTATTCTTTGTTCGTTTCTGGTGTGACAGGTTCCATAATAAAAATGGGAAGATAAAAACATGTAGTTTTAAGATAAATAGCTTTGTAAATACCTGCCAGATTTCTCTGCTCAGAAGTTCTCAACTCGGAGATCAAAGAGCTTGAGGCCAAGGCATCCGGTTCCCAGCAGCAGCCACACTGGCTGCATCACTAACCCCGCACCCGTCTACATGTCATGCCCACGGTTTCCGAAAGTGCTTCTTTCTACCTTAAAGGATTCTTTCACCTCCAGTTCTCTGCTATGCAAGTCATCTCCGACAGAGACGCTCTCTACATAGGAAAAGGGACTGTCCTGCTTCCTAACAGAAACAAAACAAAAACAAGCACAGAAAGGACATCACTCTTTAAGCCTCTTTTTAACTTTGAGTTGCCTGGAATACAACATGCACAGGCAGAAGCTGGGAGCATGCCTCCTGGATCGCTCTGGGACAAAGGAGTGCAGGGGGAAGGTCAATTTCTGACAGATGGGCGTTGATCCCACCACGCCCACCCCTCCCCACCCCCACCCTGGAATCCGTAAACCTGGTGCCACAGTTGCCATAAGGACCTGAGACAAAAGGGAGACGCGCCCTCAGCGCAGGGATGACGGCCTGCTTCTACAAGTACAAGAATTTGTTGCAAGCTTACCGAAGTTACAGCGGGCGTTTACTGTCAACACGCGTCCCACTGCAACGAAAGCCATTGTTTAGAACATTAGACGAGCACGTCTCAGCGGCTGAACCCTCCCTAAACCCAGAGGAGGCCGCAGAACAGCAGGTCTGCAGCAACACGCCTGAGGAAGGCCGCGGGGAGACCCGAGGCTCAGCGATTTCCGATTTAACAGGCTCTTCTCTCCGAGATTATTTGCAGTTGCAGGTGGGAGCGATATTTTTTAAGAAGTGCTACCTGCTTCCTTAAAGTCCAACTAGCTTTTTTCCAAATGGTTAAATGCGGCAAACTTTCTATTAGAAAATTTCTACAATACATCACTAAAAAGGGTCTGTCATTGATTCCCTAATGATAAATCAGTTAATTACTTAAACTTCCTTAATGAAATGATTAACATCCTTTTGACAAACATGGCGCCATGCTGCAGATCTCATCATCAGGGCCAGTGTGACACCTCCTAGTTTCCCATCAGTCCCATGTTCATCCTTTATAGAAACCCTTTATTCAAGGACACAGACACTCTAGCTTTAAACTTGGCCCACCAGAGATTATTTTTAAAAGTGCTTCAGGTTCTGAACAGAAATAAAATAACTCTGTATTATAGGGCTACTCCAAATGCCACCGAAACCTAGAGCCAAGGTAACTGTGAAGTTCTGGACATAAAAACAATTGGCATCTTTTTGGTACCCATTAAAATCAAGCCACACCCAAAGACTTTATGTGAGGGCATTTTGGACAAACGCTTTATCGCTAGGTAACTTCAAAAAGCACGTTACTAACACAAACGAAAATGTCTGTACAACTTTTATAAATAACTCTTTTGATCTTAGTAGTTAGATCTTTAGCTAAAGCCCTGAATATTTAAGCAAGCCTCTTTTGCAATTTATCTACCTTCATCTCATAATCCTGTAGGATGCGTTCTTGTTAGGACTCTGCCTGCTTCATTTGTGTGGCATCATTGGCTAAGCAATTCCCATCAATATTCCTGCAGGCCCATCACATATGATAGCAAATTTCCCAAGATGCCTAGGAAAACTCAGACACTTGGGCAGCAGGGTTAGTCTAATGATTAAACAGTTCAGATTTTTTTTAAAAAGATGAAACACTCAGAGAAAAAACAATTCCCAAAAGCCATTCGACACTAATTGGTAGCAAGGACAGACCAACACCCACTGGAAGCAAGGACACAAGCAAGGCATAATTCTGCAAGGAAATGCCTGGAACTTGGTGAAAGCTACCAATGTGCCAGGTTGTCCCTCCGCTCGGTGCAGCTGTGAGGCCCTGGCTCTGCCTGGTTCTCCACGTGCCTGTTTCTCTTGGTGCTTCACTCAGGACAGGGAGCCCCTACTCCTCGGGTTTCATGAGGGCCACGCAGTCCAGTTAGACCCTTCAGAAGAGTTGCGGGCTTTCACCCAACTCTGACAATGGAAGAGTCTAGTCCCCGCTACTCAGGGGGGCCTCAGAATCACAAGGGGAGCTGTTTCCAAGCGCAAAGACCGCCCTGCCTGACCCAGCCAATCAGGAGCAAGGTGACCCCGTCTCCAGCCTCAATGCTGGTACACACTTTAAAACCAGGGGCTTTGGTTCCCAATAGAAATTCAAACACATTACAAATAATACAGGCCTCGAGATAAAACAAAGAATCAATCAATAAAATCCAAGTGAGCATGAAGATTTGTGCCAGAATCTCTCCAGCATAAGTCACTTGGTCCGTGGCTCTCGTTTAGTGTGCATCAGAATCACCAGGGGAAGTTTGTTTAAAAAGCCATTCTCACAGCAGTCAGCAAAAATTCTGATCCAGGAGTCTGTATTTTAATAAATCTCTTGACATTCAAAACACAAACACACACACACACACACACAATGATCTGGAAGCAGGTGAGCAAGGGACCTCTCTTTGAAACAAGCTGAAGTAGGACCAAGTGCCAATATGATTCCACTTCACCCATGAGGCCCCAGAGAGGAGGCAGCCACCACCTGTGATCCCACATCACCAACTCAGGGGAGAGGCTCTGGACAGAAGGTCCAGCGAAGCTCACACAGCACGCTCTCCCCCAAGAGCTGTAGTCAATGTCCTGACAGCGCCAAGGATGTCTTTAAAAATATGGGTAGTGACACAGCACCTGTGCCTTTAGATCACCAAGCTCAGAAGACATACCTGTAACTACCCCCTAACCCACAGACAGGGAACCTGGAGCAGGGAGTCACATGATGACTCAACTGCTGAGCTGGGAGGAAAAAAAAGGATCCTCGAGAATCCAGTGTTTGAGCTTCATGCGAGAAATGTTATTAGTGTCCTGGCTAAAAAAGGTGATCAGAGAATTAGCCAAAAATCAGAAATTCTGGAAAAATGTGGATGTCCACCTGACTGACTACTAGTAAGTAAATACGTACCCAAATATAAAATGCAGGAAAAAATCTTTGTCCCATCCTAAATGAATCTATTCTATTTAATATAAACAGAGACCAATAATGCCATGCTCATTTCCATCTTTTCCTCTCAGTAATTGTCCTGCAACACCCTAGCCTCTGATATCACCAAAGTGTTGAAATACAAAGAATGACATGAGCTTTCCAGTCCATGATTCTCTAGTCAGCTGCTTGTCTGAATTAGCAGCAGCAGGAGGAAATAAACCCATCAGAGCATAGAGAGAACTAAATAGTAAACAAAACACGTGAACACAAATCTGTATGTATCCATGTTCCTTTTAAAAAGAAAACTATTTTACTAAAAATGTGATTTGGAAAGAGTGCAATTAGCTTCGCACAGGCACTGCCGAGATGTTCCGAACACAGCAGACATATGTAAATATTTCGTGGTATCAGTTCCATTTGAGTAGACCTGTCAAGATATTTACAGGGCCTGACAGTACTTCTGTATTTAATTAAATTTTTGCCCAGATACTTTAATGTAATTTAAATAGATTATTAGTTGTCAGGAGCTAATATAAATTTTGTTTACGATTTAGTTACTTTAAGTACTCGAACTGAAGAAATTAATTCAACCCCATGAGTGAGGTGCTTTCGGCATCAAGATGAGGCCACTGAAAAGCTCCCAGTGCCCTCTGCACCCTCCCAGTCATCTTACATTACTGCACCTTCATTGCAAATATCAAGGCACTAAACTGAGCCCTACCCCACTTTTTTTTAAACAAAATATATTGGGGAGGGTCACAAGGAAAAACCACTTACGCTTGTTCAAATACAGGTTCTTTCTTTCAGGCAGCTCATTCTCCAGTGACTGGCTAGGTAGAAAATGTTTTCCTCACTTTGAATCCCATAATATAACTACTAAACAAACACCTGTTGTGCGCAAGGCAGGACATATATTAAAAACTGGTGCCAGGAGGTTTCAAAAAGGAAAGCAAGCCTTGCAGAGACACCCACAGCTAATTTGGTCAACAGATTCCCCCACTGGGTAGAACAGTGCCAGGACCACGACACACACAGCTTCTGGCTCAGCTCTGGCGACGGGGAGCCACTTCTAAATAAGGCCTGAAAAACGCCTCAGTACAAACTTACTGTAATTAATAAGAATAATTCATTAAAAACAAAGAACCCTGTCTAATTGTCTTTCCCGACTGCCAGCGATTTCGAACGTACTTCCTCTTTCCAGGACAGCAGGCTGAGGCCGTCCGTGAAGAACTCTGTCTATGGGATGCACAAGCAAAGCACTTCTTGAAATCTAACGTTCCTTACAACATTTATTTTTAGATTGGTGACACAAGCCAAATCTGCTTAATTTCCATTAACCGCGTCGTCACATGCACAGTGAATAAACTATGTAGATCCCAGGGGGAAAGAAAGAAAAACAACTGTCCTGGGTGAGGTGCCGCATTTGGCCAGGTTCTCCCGGTTCGGGGACCGTCTCATCTCAGGCCGGCTGATGTTCCAGCCTCTGGCACCTCTAGCCTTTATTCATCCAAGTGCCACAGAAGAGAAACGTCTTTTAAAAACCAGTTTAGGATGGCTCCTTGGATCGCACACACGTAACAAGTCACAAGAAAGACCATTTAGAAAATCCACGTGCCTGACTGAAAACTTACAGGGCTTGCTGGCTTGACTCACAAACTCTATGTCTGATCACCTGGTGGGGTTACCCCTGTACCCTAAAGACATACACAATTCCCTGCAAACAGTAAGAGTGTATGTTAGCTCATGCAGAGTCCACCTGTCTATTCAGCAGATGCCTCTCTCAAGGTTGTTTTCTTTAGAAAACAAACCCCTAGTTGCCTTAGACCTTTATAAACTTCAAGTTCAAAAAACACATTTTAGAAAAGAGACAATGCTGTTGGCCTGGCTAAAACGATGTTTACTGTAGCTGAGCCCTATAAAAGGAGCATGACACCCAACAGGATTAAAGACGGAAAAAGCCCTAAGCAAAAAAAAAATTTTTTTTGAAAATCACAAATACCACCTGCGTAAATATAGCTATGATCTGGAAATCCTTTCTCAGCCATAGAGAAGCAGCTCGTGCTCAATGCCTTGAATTGCAATTAAATTGTAGTAATTTAAGATTATCGGGAGAGCAAAGGGCAGTGGGAGCTCTTTGGAGGGCCTTCCCTCCCTACTTAATGCTCTTCAGTCAGGGGTTAAATGAGTTTCTTTAATGTAAGTACCTTAAAGTAACTGAATCATAAACAAAATTTATATTATTTTCTGACAGCCTGCAATCTATTTAAATTTTATTAATGTGTGCCTAAAATTATTTTCAAAGACAGAACCTTGCGAAGCCCTGTAAATATTCCTGGCATCCCTATTGAACTGTAATTGGTGCTATAACTCCTAACATTGTCTGAATACACATGCCTTTTGGTGATGCCGAATCTCACAAGGTAACATTTGAAAACTGAGTTTGAGTCTTAAGTAAAATATGAAAACCAAATACACAGCACAATAAGATTGGGTTCAAAAGAAGTTGTCACATCTGCTCTGTTCACCCTTCTCCTTAATGTTGGCATTGGACATGCTGTGGTATAAATATATTTGTTTAGGAAATATCACAATTCTCCTGTTAATTTAAACAACTGTTGAAAACAGATATATCCTTCAATAGAGCCTGAGAATGTAAATATACAAGGTCAGGGATACAGTCTCAAGAGAAGCAAGGAAAAAACTTAGTGACAGAAAACTATGCCTAGGCTCAATATTAACCCAGTTAACTTCTGTTATTGTTGGTACAAATGATTTAAATAGAAAATATTTATAGTTTTTAAAAAATTACATATTGCAGAAAATTGCCTAATGGCATCCATGTGTATGTTTAACTTGCATTGTTTAATCACACAATAAAAGGTATACCCAATAAAAACCACAGGCTTCCAAACATGCTGGGCACTATGGTTATGAACTCTGACTTACAAAAAACAAAGTGCTACTATGTGATCGACATTTGTTAATGAAAAATGCAATTCTTAAATGGCAATTATTTCTATTCTTTTGTATGTGTTTACTTGTCCTATATCCTACTTTGTTCTACTTAATTTTAAATGACATTTAATTTGGGAGGAGTTTACAGCAAAAAAAAAAAAAAGGTACAGTTTATACTTCAAAATTTAAATATAAATAAAAAACCTTACATCTTCAGCAATATAACCCTCTTAATTTCAGACAGTTCATTATACTTTGGTAAACCTGTGAAAACAAAATGCTAAAGTAATTACTGTTACTACTCCCTTTAAAAATGTAAAGCAGTTAAATTTTCCTAGAAAACAAGCAAGGACAAGTTACAGAGAACTTGAATAAAAGTAGCAACCTGGTCATGTTGAATACCAATCCAAAAAAAAGAGGTTATGTCTAATCTGCAGACTGCTCCCTCTTGCATTTTTAAATTCCAAGAGTAGACTGACACAGAACTTCACCCCCCCTCGCCCCGTTGTTGTTGTTGTTGTTGCTTTTGAGCTGCACATCAGATTTAAACCGTCATATACAAAACCCTGGCTTCCCTGACAAGGCAGATCTTCTAAAGTTGATGAAAGAAAACGTTATCTAACTCTTGTGTAGGAGCCTCATGTTAGTAGAGAGAATTCCACTGCACAGTTCTGGGTAGCAAGACAGCCTCTGGAAGACTTAATATTCTCTTAATATCTTTTAGGTGCATTCCCTTCAGAAACAAAAATGCATTTAAAAAATAATAACTTATTTAGCAAGTCAGCATCCATAAGGACCTCAAATGCTGCCTGGAGAGAGGCTAAGTATTGCCTTCCAAGTGAGCCTTCCTTGCACAACAAAGATCAGCATTTGCAATGGTCCATTTCTGCATTAGTGAGTATATAGCTCTGCTGCTTGATCCAATAGTCCAGGGTTCTTGAGGCAGAGCTCCTGACAACAGCCCAGCAGCAGTTCCGTTTGATCTCTCTGCTTCCTTAATTTGGGTTGTCAAGGTTCAGCATTTGGAGGCTGTTTACTTTACTTTCTCCTCAAAAAACCTGATTTTCCCTCTCTCATGCTAACCCAAGGTCTAAAGGGGGGGGGGATGCAGCCAGTGGCAAGATGTTAAACCTTTTTCCCCCTTTGTGCAGTGAGATTTTAGCTGACACCTTCTGAATGATAACTAGTTGCATTCCATTTTATATTTTCAGTGCTCTTTAATTATTAGACATTTCAAGTAGGAAAATCAGAGAGGAAAAAACCCATTCCAAGTCTCTGTAACTGGGAGCCCAATTTTCTTTTCCTGAATTCAAAGGGATGGGTATTTCCACTTTGAAAATCAAAACTCCAGTGGAATTCTTAAAAAAGATTTGATACATTTCTCTCTGGAACTGAAAATAACAGGAACTCCTCTATCTCAATTATGCTGGTTAACCCCGGGTAGAAAACACCTAAAATCTGATGATTTCTCCTCAAATTTCAGTTAAAACATCTCCCCCTCAAACGGATTCTCACTGTGAAAAAAATGGGGGGGGGTGTAAATATTTTGCAGAGATTCTTCAATATATTTGCAGCAATAGAAAAATCTTTTAAATATCCTTTAGATTTTCTAACTCAGCTCTTACGCAAACCCTAAATCCTGAAGCCTACGGACAACCGAAGGTAAAGTGTAGACACGTTTTCCACGTGCGTATAGACACCTCTCGGGGGCACACAGGATGCCCCCCCAGCGCTGCTCCTGAAAGGGCAGTAACAGAAAGGACACCCCACTTGGAAAATACCTGTGACTGGGCGCGAGAGCCGCGCCAGCCGCTCGGAAGTGGGCTGGAGAAGCTCAAATGCAACCAAATTAAATGTTTATATTAATTTCACTACTCTGCCAAGCCTCACAGATGAAGGCTGGGGGAGGGGAAGAAATGTTTCATTTTGGGTTTTCTGGTCGAGCAAAAAGAAAATGAATTAAAAGGAACGCGTAGGATGAGCCCAGACTAAATCAATACACTTTGTAATCAGCTCGGCAAGGGTATTTGGACACAATGACTTGGAAATAATTAATAGTTATAAGGGGGGAGCAGGGTGAGAAGGGGGGCGAGAGATGTCACCATATTTTATCGGGGCACTTTACACTGCGCGCTAAACTTTGATCTCCAGATTTTCGGATTTAGGAAATAAAGGGGGAGAACGAGAGGAAGTCCAGTCCTCGAAGACGGGCACGTTCCGGCTCCGGCGCCCATCGCCGCCCCGCGCCGCCCTCGCCGCTTTGGGCACGGAGCCCCGGGCGCAGCCGGAGCCGGAGGCTGCCCTCGGCCCGCGCCCCGCCCGCGCCCGCCGCCGACTTACCGGGTCCGGGAGGGAGCGAGCGCCGCCTTCACGCCCGCGGAGGAGGCGCCCGCGGCACCATGGTCCCGCCGCTGCCCCGCCGCCGGCTCGCCGCGCGCTCCTCGTGCAAACTTTCGGGTTCTGCGGTCGACAAGAAACCGGGGCGACTCTCAGCAAGTCTTCCCGGCGCAGGTCGGGGGGAACTGGTGGGGGAGGGACGAGTGAGCGGCCGAGGGGCCACGGCGGAGGGCGGCGGGCTCCGGGGACCCGCGGGCGTGCGTGGAGGGCGAGGGAGGCGGCTCGGGGATCCCCGCGCGGACCCGAGCCCGGGAGGCGGCCCAGCGGAGTCTGAGCACCTTCCCGGGATCTCGCAAAGTTGCAACAACAAAAAAGGCGGGGGGCGGAGGGGGTGGGATGGGAGCGATCGGCGAAAGGTCTGGCTTACAACTGTTTATTTAGTTCTTACTCTTGGGGGCGGGGGCTGCGCGGGAATGGGGGGGTCTGCCCGCGGCGATTCGCAGCAAACACTGGAGACGGGAGCAGCGACTTTGTCTCTGGGCGCGGAGCTCCCGGCGCCCGCGTGTCACCTCCACTCTCCGGGGACTGAGGCCGAGGTCACAACAGGTGGGGAGGGAGCCTCGCCAAAATCAGAGGGAATCCAAGCCTCCGACCCCGGCGGCGTCAGGGGAGGAGAGGGCGGGAGGCGGGCGGGGGCGGGCGACCCGACCCCCGGCGACTGGAACTCCGGGCTCCCGGCGCCGCCGCCGCCTCCACCTAAAGCGCGGGCGGCCCCGGCGCAGCGGCCCCGCGGGACTGGACCGGGCTCGGGAGGCGGCGCGGCGAGGGGCGCGGAGGAGAGCCTTCCGCCGCCGGGCCGGGCCGGGGAACGCGGCGGTCCTCGCCGGCCTCGGGACAGGTCGGGTCTTGGGAATTCCGCCCCCAGCCCGGTTCCCCAAGCTCACGAGGGGAGTAAAAACAAAGTGTGTGTGGAGAGAGGCAGAGAGGGAATCCGGGCGCGGAGACTGCCCGCATCGCGCCCTGCTCGCACTCCCACCCTCCGTGTTGGCCCGCTGGCCCGCAGTGTGGGTTCGGGGGGCCGAGCGCGCGTGGGGTACGTGTCTAGCTGCGGGTGTGCGTGTGTGTCTGAGTCCTCTGGTCTGCGGGGGACTATGAAGGAATGCCCCCCGCCGCTGTTTTCGGGGGCAAGGCGTGCGTGGCACGGGGGATGTACCCGGGGCGCGGGCATCCCCAGTCATTCCGCTCGGCCCAGGGAGCAGCCCAGGGACACGGGGGTCATTCACTCGGGGAGAAAGAAGGGAAAAGTTTGCTCCAAGTCCAAACTTTGGGCTCCAGAGGCGCCGGGCGCGCGCCCCCTCCCGCCGCAGACCCGACCCAGGGACCCACGCCCGCCCCGCTCTTCCGCAGGCACCCTGACTCCAGACATCGAAAGTTGCCCCCGGCGGCCTGGGCTTATTGACTTCTCTCCCCGAGCGCAGATTCGGGCGTGAAGGAGCCGAGAGGAAGGCGGTCTCGCCTTCTCGCCACCCCCGCTGCATCTGACTTATGCAAATGGTTCGGAGTTCGGCGCCCCCGGAGCCCCCTCCGTCCCGGCGCCGGCCCACGGCCCCCACCCTGCTCCCGGAGCCTGGGCCCCGACCCGGGGGAGGGAGCCTGGGAGGGGACGGCTGGGGGAGACGCACGTGGAGCCTGGAGGTGGAAAGTAGTTTTGGGGGGTTTTTTTCTTTTTTTTCTTTCCTTTTTTTTTTTTTTTTTTGTGCTGGTGGTTGTTGTTTAAAGTGGCGGAAACAAGGCAGGAGGCGGCTTGGGAAAAAGTGGAGCAGAAATGGAAAAATACAAACTCACCCGCTGCAAATGATCTCTCGGTGCAAACTAAGGTGTTTTCGGGCCTTTCCCCGCACGCGCCCACTCCCGCCCGCGCGCGCACCCCGCGCACACACACGCGCGCACACACGCACTCGCGGGCGAGGGACGGGCCGCGGCGAGCACGGCATGTAGCCGCCACACAATAAATAACAATAGATTCCTCCGCTCGGGACTAGCTTCCCCGAGCACGGCCCGGGCCGGCGGCGCGGGGGGCCCGGGCCGGGGCGCTCCCGCCTGCCCCCGCCTCCGGGCCCGGCCGCCTCTTCCCCTCGGCACCCCCGGGCCGCGGTCCCCAGGGCGCGAGCCGCCCCCGCACCCCGGCCGCTCGGCAGCCGGCGCCCACCCCGCCCCCACCCCCGCGGCCCCCCCGCCCCGGGCCTCCCGGAACAAATAAATAAATAAGGCCCGCGAGAGAGTCCAGCTCGTCGCGGAGGAAGATGTTGTTATTTTTTGCTGTTGTGCGTCCCTGACGTCACATCCACCTGCTGGGTAAACAACAAGGCTCGCCGCAAAAAGGAAAAAAATAGCAACTGCCGGGGCGGGGGCGGGGGAGCGGGAGCGGGATGGGGTCCCGGGGGCGGGCGGGGCGCGGAGGGTGGACGGCGGCGGGGCGGCGGCCGGGCCGCTCCCGGAGGACGGGACGGCGAGCGGCGCGGCGACGCGAGGATCTGCTGGAAAGACCTGGAAATAGGGGCCGGGAGGAGGGCTCCTCGGGAGGTGGCGGGGCCCGACGCCGGGGAGCGGCGGCCGGGACGGGCTGGGGAGGCGAGGGCCCTTTGCTCGGTTCCTGAGCTACAAATACGGGAGGGGAGACCGACGGAGTCCGCGCCGTTAAAAGTGAAAGTGCTCGCCCGCAGTGACAGTTGGCGGAGGCGCGGGGTGGCGCTTCCCGCCCCCTCCCCTCCCCGCGGTCTCCTCTCCTCTCTGCACTTTGTCCAATGAAAGACGGCGAGTTCGGGAGGTGAAAGTTCAGCAGAAGGACAGCCCGGTTTGCGAGAAAGCAGAACCGCGCCAGCCGGGGCTTCCCCGGCGCTCGGAGCTGGGAGCGCGGCGTGGGGCGCGCCGGCCTCCCCTCCGCGCCGGAGTCCCCGCGGCCGCGCGGCCGGCGCCCTCGGGGGAAGGGGCCGCGGCGGGCGCTGGGCCCGGGCCTCGGCTTCCTCGGGAGCCGCCCAGGCCGGCCCCAGGCAGCAGTTTAACACGGGTTACCTGCCCTTCCAGAGATCAGTCCCTTCCAAAAAGCTTTGTCCAGTTCTTTGAAATGGTGAGATTTTTGTGTGTGTGTGCTGTTCGGGAGTTTGGTGGAATTTAAAAATCTGAAGGAGGAAATTAGGAGCCTGAATGAAATGTTTTGAAATATACGTTTAAGTGTATAAAACAAATGGCACTAGTATTTCTTTCGCTTTTATCAACACAAATAGAGAAGACGATGACTCTTGGTTTCCAAAATGTGACTTAGAAAGATACAGAGTTCTATGGCTTGTTGTTAACAAATAATTTTCTTCAGACCCATCACCCCAGATGCTGACTGGATGGTGTAGCAGGCCACCTCTTTGTGAAACATTACTGAAGCCACTCCGTGGATTCCTACAAAGTCCGTGGGGTGGGGTGGGGTGGGGTGGTGGAGGGGGTGTGTACTGTCCCATTGGTCTTGAGACCAGGGCAGTTATAGATAATAAATAACCTGAAAGAGATATTATAAATTCTTTTGGATAACTTTTTACAAATATTGTTAAACATGCATTTACAAAAGAATTCTAACTCTCAATTTCAATAATAGCATAAGGCTACCACTTTAAAATTGAATCTCTTTTGCAATTAAAACACACACACAAAAACCAGCCAACTCCCTGGTTCTACAGAATAAAGCCAGAGAAAGGGAGAGTGTGCTAAGGTAATTCCAGCATAGCAGGGTTCCTGTTGAAGGCATTCTCACACAGGATTCCATGTTATCCACACAAGACCAACCATCAAAACTTTTAGAGGAGAATCTAGATTAAGAGAGTGCATTTTGGTTTGAGTGGAACTTCCCAGCTTCCTGGAGGCTGGGGTTCCTGTTGTCTTTGAGTCAAGACAATAATTAAGACTTTAGTGACACACCTACTACGTTCTAGACCACACAGTAAGCATCGAGGGATGCAAAAAATAAAATCCCTGCCCTTGAGGAGTTCACAGTCTATAGCTGTCAGTAATAGCATCTAATATTTATGACAGACACTGATGTGAAACTTTATGTCAACTCAGTTAATGCTCTCAACAACACTTGAGCATCACTAGAAATTCCATATGCTGAATTCACCTGGAATTAAAGGTAAATCTATAAAGTAGCCAGTGTACTGTGGGGGTTGGGGCTTGTTTTTCATTTGTAAAATGTGCATGACAGACATAACATATTCATGATATATGTTGGGTTGCTAAGTTGTAACTCAGAGAAATAGCAGTTTATTTAAATGTGACAAATTTATTCCTGGTCTGTAAAGAACAATTCATGCTCTGATCTTGTTTTTCAGTTCAACCATGCGTTTTTAAGAAATTATTAGTGTTGCCATACTAAATGATCTTTAGATTGCCACTGATCTTACTCTGCATTTGAACTGTTTTAAAATCTGCATTCACTTGAAAGTGGGGGCTAAAGTCATATTAGCAACAAGTTTTGCAGACAAAAGGAAACCCTGTTTGTAAATCCCATAATACATTTACTCAATTTTGTATATACTAGTCTGGTGTGCCACCTTCCTAAAGAACTCCATGGCCATTTGGCTTACACTAGAGGGAAACTTAACTGCAGCTTCACATATTGTTCGTTTTCAACACTTCACATTACATTTATAAGGAGCACATTTTAATTTCTTTATCAGTAATCAACTGGAAGTTTCCTTTTGTTAAATTAAAGCAGAGGGGTTTTTAAATAAAGGGCATGGGAGTAGGACGCCACCTTTTGGTGGTAAAATAAATAGAAATCTCTTTTTAAACAGATGTTCCTAACATCATTTCATTTTTAATTACACCAAGGCAAAGGTGCTTGTCCCCATTTTGTTATATTTTAAGTAATGGGGGAAAACATTCTAAGTGGAAAATTAGCACACTGTAGTTAACTGCGGCCAAAATTTCCCCAAAGGTACCAGAACATGTGTCCTGTCATATACTATTAAGTCAAACACCAACTTTGTTGTGCAAATACTGTGTCAATTAATATATGCACATTTTGGGGAACAGAAACTGGAGCTGATATTTGCCACCTAATGAGATACCTGAATGCTCTTGTAAGTTTAGAGTAAACAGAAACTTGAAAATCACCTAATTCAGTGTTTCTTAAACTATAATTACTATCTTCTTAATTTTTGACATATCTACATAACATAATAGTTCCTGAATAATTAATATGCTGCGCTCATTTTTGTGCAGTGATTATGGTAATTTTACTGAATATTTCCCTTTAAGTCAACCTACATGTTATTTTTTCTATTACTACTTTAAAGCAGGACTCAGTATCACCCTCCATAAATTCAAAACAATCACAGTGCAAACGAAGTCCTTGCTTTCTCTTTGTTAGGAAGACTGGCAAAAAATATAAAAATGTAAAATTTTTTTTTGCCCAGCAGGGCGTGGCTCAGCGGTTGAGCGTGGACCTAGGATCCAGGCGATTGGGGTTCGATTCCCGGTCAGGGCGCAGGCCCGGGTTGAGGGTTCGATCCCCAGTCGGGGACGTGCAGGAGGCGGCCAATCCATGACTCTCGTCATTGATGTTTCTCTCTCTCTCCCCCTCTCCCTTCCTCTCTCTGAAGTCAATAAAGATATATTTAAAACAAAAAAAAGTAAAATATTTTTTTAAAAACTGTCCATAGAGGTTTTCATTTTGTCTTTTTTGTGTGTGTGAACAACCAGAAGGGTTGAAGTGATTGAGGAGGGGCGTCCTCCGGGTCCTCGGTCCTCCCAGTGGCCGGGCTCCTGCGCGGTGAGACGCGGCGTCACCGTGTAAATTCTGCTACAAAGCCGGGCCGGGCGCCCGTCGCCGGCAAGGCCAGATAACTGGTCAGTGGCGGCCCCAGGAAGAGAGCAGGTGCCCTGACTCGGCGTCTTTGTGTTTGTTCGCCTCCCCAAAACCACGCCGGCCCGGCCTGGCTGCCCAGCAGCTGGGCCCAGGGGCGCCGGGTGGACGCGCGGGGGGCCTGCCTGGTGCCCAGCAGCTGGGCCCAGGGGCGCCGGGTGGACGCGCGGGGGGCCTGCCTGGTGCCCAGCAGCTGGGCCCAGGGGCGCCGGGTGGACGCGCGGGGGGCCTGCCTGGTGCCCAGCAGCTGGGCCCAGGGGCGCCGGGTGGACGCGCGGGGGGCCTGCCTGGTGCCCAGCAGCTGGGCCCAGGGGTGCCGGGTGGACGCGCGGGGGGCCTGCCTGGTGCCCAGCAGCTGGGCCCAGGGGCGCTGCGTGGACGCGCCGGGGGCCTGCCTGCTGCCCAGGGGCCCAGGGGCGCCGGGTGGACGCCGGGGCGCAGCTCCGTGGGCTCCCACGGCCCGCACCGCCCTCGCCCTCGGCGGGGGGTGAACGCGGGAGGGGGGAGGGAGCGGCCAGTGGGAGCGCCCGGGCTCTGCCTCATTCAAGCTTAGGCCCCGCTTCCTTCGCGGAGAGGGAGGCGCGAGTGACAACCACGAGTTTCGCAGAGGTGTGCCGTCCCATTCTGTCTGTAGGTCCACTCCGGCAATCAGCACCCAGTCCATTGTTTTAAAGTGCGCGGTGCCATCGGGCATCCTGCCACAAACCACACTGGATAACTGGGTGGCTTGAAAAGCTAGTCCAGGGGTGGGGGACCCCCCAACAACGGACCGCGTCCAAAGGCTCAGCATTGACGCTAGAGACGAGTCCATTTCCTGAGCTTTCAATCCTAGTTACAGAGACTGCATTCCCTGCTTGTCTCCTTTTAAGAGCACAGTTCTATAAACAAATAAACATGGCCTGCAAATATTTTTCTGTTTTTCTAATTGGTCCTGGTGAAAAGAGGTCGCTGATAACTGTATAGCTCTTTGCCCTGTGGACTGTAATAAATTGTAATCCCTATAAACTATAAAAAAGTATTTGGCCAAACACCTCCACTCCAAAAAGCTGTTCTAGTCCCTTAACCCTTTAACATGCGCAGTGCAGCATGTTGGTAATGTGGAGATACCTAAAGGGAACAACCAGCAGCTCAGTCCTCTCTGCCAGAGGTACTAGAACAATCCAGAGCCTCTGCGAAACGACTTGCGCTGACCTGCATGGGCTCCACCCGAGCACCTTAGAAATGCAGAGTCTCAGCCCAGTCCCTAGACCTACTGAGCTGAAATCTGCACCGTAACAAAACTGCCCAGCTGACCTCACATGAATTTGAGAAACAGATCTGCAGAGCTCGTAGCCTCTCATATAACAGGCACCATCGCAATCATCTTTACAGTCTCAAGACTGTCAGGTTTAAACTGCTGGACAGGCAGTCCTGTAAGCTGTCTGCCATACCTGCTTCTCCAAATTAGTGTCTTTTGTAAAATTTGTTGGTTCCTTGTTTTCAACCACTTGCAAAGTTAAGCCACTAAATTACCTATGTAAACCATGATTAATTCCTTTGATGTTAATAGCAGGGTGACTTCCCTCTCCTGTTACCCCAAAGACACTCTGTTTACCTTTGTATTGTTCCGTGAGTGCCCAGAGAAAGATGGAAGGTGCTCCCCACCAGGCCAGAAGCAACTGCCAGACAGGTGTGGGAAGGCTCAGCACATGCCAGGACCATACCTTGTTAGGGAAAAGGCTTTGCTTTCTTTGTTTTGTTTCTTTCTTAGGAAGGGATGACGCTTCCATAATTACAGGTGTTGCTGTTTAAGACCCAGATGTTTTCCAAGCCAGGGAGGGCCACACCTCCAGCGGCCTGTGAGCTGTTCCTTGGTTGGAGTCTCTTTCCAGTTTCCTGCATAGTTTATAAAGACACATCTAACCACCACTAGATTTATATTAAGTATAGGAAAGGATGGAGGACCCTGTCTAAGTGTGGCTGCTTCCTCAATAGACATGAGGGAGTCACAGAGGAACCTCAGGGCTGATGTCTAATTTGTTCCTGTGAAGTCCTCAAGACTATAGTCACTTTTCCTTCCTAACAAGATAACAGGTTACTTTTGTAACCCCTCCCCAAAAATAATTAAATCTATTGTTTTAATGCTATCCTAAGGCAGTATAATTAAGTCTCTGAGTGAGTAATTGTGTACCTGAATTCAAAATAAGATTTCACATGTAGAACGAAGTTCTGATTATAATCTCTGAGAAGAGTCTTGGCTTATATTTAGAACCCGCAACTACCAACTCAGTGTTACAACAGGCGTTGTTCCGTGGGGCTGGAGACAAACTCTGTTTGTACAAGAGGGGGAGGGAGGCAGGTCTTCCCGCCTTCTGGAACGCTGAGGCTGTGCTCCAAATTACAGCCGATTTCAGGGGGGCTAAGAACACTGAGCATGGGCTGTGCTGACACCTGTGTTATGCTAAACTCGGAATTTTTGTTGTCATTAATTCTCACCCAGGGATATTTTTTTCATTGATTTTTAGAGAGAGTGGAAGGGAGGGAGGGAGAGTGAGAGAAAATGGTGTGAGAGAGACACATTGGTTGGTTGCCTCCTGTACACACCCCAACTGGGGCCAGGAATCAAATCCCCGACTTGTCAGTGCACAGATGGGGCTCTACCACTGCGCCACACCGGCCTGGGCTAAACTTGGAATTTTTTTAGTAATATCTATAAGATAGTTATCAAGAGAAGCTCCCTCCCCCCTCCATGATGCACTTGAGCCACCGTTAAAATAAAACAGCCATATGAAGATTAAAAATCTGATATCCCCAAGGCTAGTGTGAATCCTGTGGTAATAAATTAGAGTTGAAAGTACCCATATGGACACTTTTCACACACACACACGCACACACACACATAGAGATAAAGAAATAAAGCTATAGTTGTATGTAAGTATGTATATACACATTTCCTAGCTCTGTCCATTGAGATGGGCTAAAAACAGCAAATAAACCCCAGTCACAATGAGCACACCTAACACCCAGATCTTGGTTTCTAAATATCTTTCTCCAATAAAAGAAGCCAGAGATTCTTGGAGAACTAGTTAATTCCAGGGCTGGAGCAGGGAAAATACAAAATAAGCCTGGAGCATCTTGTGGTGCCAGAAAGTACCAAAGAAAGTGAAAAACAAAAAACAAAGCAAAACAAAAAGCCATGGTGGGGTGGGGAGATACTTACTGAAAAAGGAGAAGCCAACCTGAAAGAGCTCCCCAATGGCCAAAGTTGAGACATCTTGAACAAGAAAAGGAATAGCCATGGGTTTGGATTATAATGCACGCCTGTTTGTGTACCTACGTACACATATAAATAAAGAGGGAAAGGACAACTCTTCCTCACAGGAGATCCGGGGGGTCCAGCATCAGGGTTTTAACACATTTTACCAGGTGATGCTGATGCCACGGCCTAGAGATCTTCACCAGGTAACTTATAATTATTTGTAGTGGACTGGGTGTAATTAGGGAGGAGTGGGGACTGTGGGAAATTTGAGCACACAGCCTCAGCTAAAAGGGGCCCTGATCATCCACACCAAGAAGCAAGTCCAGGTCAGGAAGAACTTTTGAATTTTCAAGAGAGGCAAGAAACCCAGGTTTTTATCCAGATAGTCCTCAGCTGGTGAGGGACCATGGCAATTGGTATTCTTAGAAGTTCCCCAGCTGGTTATGATGCACATAGAGGTTTGGAACCCCTCTTGGGGATTTACGGCTGTTCCCTGTCCTGGGACTATCGCCATCTTAAAGGGGAACTTCGAGGCAGTACAGTGAATGCAGACGATACTGCGCTGTGGTCGTGCAGCGTAGCCCCCCGCAAAGGCAGGCCTGCTGCAGCGCGCGCACAAGGCACAGGCCGCACCCTTCGCTGACGGCGCCGCACGTCAGAGATACCCAGGAAGCCAGCAAAGCAGACAAGGCCTAAAGCAGAGGGACAGCAGGGCCCGGGCGTGGCAAAGGGCTCCTGGAAGTCGTGGGGCTGAAGTTCCTCCTCTCCCCCGGGTGAGGCCAGTCACAGGAAGTGCCGCTGAAGTGCCCCGGAGCTGGGCAGGTGAGGGCTTGGTTTCTGGCAGAGTTTCGGACACCAGCCACACCTGCCTGAAAATCCCAGCCCCACACTTACCAGCCTGTCACTTTGGGCGAGTTCCTGGACCTCCCTACGTCTCCGCCTGCTCCTTAGTAAAGAGCAGTAGTAACTGCACATATCTTTTTATAAACTTATTTTTTCTTAAAGCGTAGTTGACATTTAACATTATATTAGTTTCAGGTGTACAACATAGTGATCTGACATTTATCTTACGATGTGGTCATCACACTGAATCTAGTAACATCTGTCGCCGTACAAAGTTATTACAATATTACTATTTTCCCTAAGCTGTACTTTACATTCCGGCAACTTATTTATTTGAAAGTCATGGGGTTGTAAAGTATAGCATAGAGAAAATGGTCAATATTTGGAAATTTGTACTTCTTAATCCCTTCACCTTTTTCACCCATCTTCTGCATCCGTTTCGTCGATGGGCACTTGGGTTGCTTCCATAGCGTGGCCGTTGTAAATAAGGCTGCAGTGGTAGGGGTGCATATATTCTTCCTGAATTAGTGTTTTGGGTTTCTTCAGTTAAATGCCCAGAAATGGAATTGCTGGATCGTATGGCAGCTCCATTTTAGTTTTTTGAGGAACCCCCACACTGCTGTCCCCAGTGGCTGCCCCAGTCTGCATTCCCCCCGGCAGTGACCAGGTCCCCTTCCCCGCACCCTCGCCAGCACGTGTCATTTGTTGATTTGCTGATGCAGCCATTCTGACAGGAGTGAGGTGGGACCTCATTGTGGTTTTAATTTGCGTCTCTCTGATGATTAGTGACTTTGAGCATCTTTGCATATCTCTGTTGACCATCTGGATGTCCTCTTTGAAGAAATGTCTATTTAGGTCCTCTGCCCATTTTTTAATTAGATTTTTTAATTAGATTTTTTATGTTGAGTTGTATGAGTTCTTTATATATTTTGGATATTAATCCCTTATAGGATATATAATCTGCAAATACCTTCCCCCCTTCAGTAGGTTGTTTTTTCCTGTTGACGGTTTCCTTCACTGGCCTAAAGCTTTTTAGTTTGGTGGAGTCCCACTTGTTTATTTTTCTTTTGTTGCCATTGTCTAAGGAGAAATGTACCCAAAAACCTGCTAAGACCCAAAACAAAGAATTTACTGCATATGTTTTCTTTTAGGAGTTGTATGGTTTCAGGTCTTACATTTATTTCTTTAATCCATTTTGTAAACTCAAAAGAAACTTTCTTACATATGGTGTAAGAAGGTGGTCCATCTTCACTTCTTTGCATGTGTCTGTCCAGGTTTCCCAACATCACTATTGAAGGGACTGTCTTTACCCCATTGTATATTCTTGCCTCCTTTTTCACTTATTAATTAACCACATAGGCAGGGGTTCCTTTCTGGACTCTCTATTCTGCTCCGTTGATCTATGTGTCTGTTTTTAGGCCAGTACCATGCTGTTTTAATTACTATAGCCCCTTGGTATAGTTTGATATCAGAAAGCGTGATAATGCCAGATTTGTTCCTTCTCAAGGTTGCTTTGGCTATTCAGGGTCTTGTGTGGTTCCATATAAATTTTAGAATTTTTTTGTTCTAATTCTATAAAAAATTCCATTTGTATTTTGATAGGGTTTGCACTGAATCTGTAGTTTGCTTTGGGTAGCGTGGACATTTTAGTGACATTAATTCTTCCAGTCCATGAGCACAGTACAGCCTTCCATGTATTTGTGTCCTCTTCAGTCTCTTTCATCAGTATCTTACAGTTTTCAGAGTATAGGTCTTTTGCATCTTTGGTCAGATGTACTCCTAGGTACTTTTGGGGGGGATGTAATTGTAAAGGAATTGCTTTCTTGTTTTCTCTTTCTGATAGTTCATTCTTAGTGTAAAGGAACATCACTGGTTTCTGTATATTAATTCTGTATACAGCAACTGCTGAACCCATTTATTAGCTCTGGTAGTTTTTTGGCGTAACTGCACGCCTCTTACAGGATTGCTGAGGGGACGGAATGGGAGGAGGCGTGGGCAGTGTTGAGCCCAGGGCTGAGCACAGAGGAATGCTCAACAAATCTTAGAGCGTTTGGAAGAAGCAGAGCTTGATTCAAAACTCAGCAATCCTGACTGTTCAGGGCTTCTCCGGGTTGCACCTGAAGGAATTCTAGGCCTTGGAGCTTGGATGTGGAGGAACATTTCATCTGGACCCTCTCAGTGCCTTTCGAGTCATTCCACTTAGGCTGCCTGCCCCACCCACTTCTCGAATCAGCTCTGCCTCCAGCCGACTAACTCTTGATGCAGGAATAAGGTGGAGGTAAGCTCCTCATGTCGGAACTGGAAAACAGCAACAGAAGAATCGCCTCCCCAGGCAGGACATCCTCATGGAACTGAGTAGCGTTCCTTCAGATCAGGGGTTTCCACCTGGGCACCATTGACGTTTGGGGCTAGACAGTTCTTTGGGGGACTGTCCTATGCATTGCAGGATGTTTAGCAGCATCCCTGACCTCTGCCTGCTAGATGCCAGTGGCCCCACCCACCCCCAGTTGTGACAACTGAAAATGCTCCCAGACATGGCCAAAAGTACCCTGGGCGCCAAAACTGCCCTCACGTGAGAATCACGAGTCCAGGTGCCCCTGGGCCGGTAGGCAGGGCCCTCTCTGCACCACCAACACTCCTCTCCCTGCCACAAGGAACAGCAGGAAGCAGTCTCATTTCTACCTCTGGCTGAGTAACCAGATGATTTTCTTTTCGAAACAGAGTGGCTTAAGATGAGGTTCTTTGTAACTGGAGCCCACAGAGCTCAAGATGTGCTCCACAGCCCTTATCAGTCACAACCTAGTGGACTTCCTTAGAACCCACGACTCCGTAAACAGTGTCAGATATTTGTGTCAGACTCACAGCCCTCAGCCTAGAGAAAACACTCAACAGGGGAAGTGCGGAGAAGCAGGGGGAACCTCAGGGCGGCATGGCCTAGGTGAGGAGGGATTAGTAGGGGGGAGCTTCATCCGCATGTTCTAATCCCAGGTCCCTTCCTCTGGGAAGTCCTCAGGCACTGGCATCTGAGGTGCAGGAAGCTATGTAACCAACTGTGCAGTTTATCATATGGAAGGAAGGGTCAGAGCCTGTCACAAACTCCACCTTCTCAATAAGAGCTCATCCCTTCCTCTGACTCCTGAGCAACTCGTGGGACCCAGCTTGTTGCTGCTCTTTTAATAGCCAACAATGGAAATGTCTGAATGATTACTAGATGGACAAAACAATTCAGGAAAAACAAGTGTTTGTTTCCAAAGCTTTTGCTAACTTTGGCATGTGGATGGTTTGACAACAGAGCATGATTCTAAGGGTTCAGCTCAACTGTGGAGGCACCTTCTTATGAGAGGCAGAAGTGGGCGTCCGCCCAGGCCCCTTGCACTTCAAGCCTGTTGTCCATCTCACTCCGTCACTCTTCCAACAGGCACCCTGCAGGGGGCCGTGTGCATCACTGTTTTAGACATCAGGAAAGAGTAGGAAACCAGGATTAAAGTCCTTGCCTTCGTGGTGCTTACATTCCTGTGATTTTTCAATTGAGCAGGTTTTTAGAAGAAATTAGAAGCTGTGGCCACCAATATAAACTGAACACATCAATAGAGAGGATGTATTTTGTTAGAAATATCACTTAAACTGTAAGAAAATACCAAATAAAACTTTTGTAGATTTTGAGGCAGTGGATAAAAATGGAGAAATAAATGAAATATAATTGTAAAATGGTCATTAAAAACCTACCACAAAGAAGTTTAAAGGTTACTATACCAACTGTGGACAGATCAGGCTGCCTGAAAATATATTGAGCCTCCAGCTTGGCTAGAAGTAGTACATAGGTCCTAGAAAGATTCAGAAAACCAAACAGTGCCAAAATTTGTTTTTAGAATGGGAGAGAGACAGGCAGAGGTAAGGAGGGAAGAAGGGATGGAGTGAGGGACAGAGGGAGGGAGAGAGGAGAGAGAGAGGGAAGGGAGAGAGGAGAGAGACGGAGAATGCGTGTCTTAGTGGCAGGCGAGCTGAGGCATTCCATTGAAAAGAATTTGGGGCCCAGAGGGAAACGGTGGATGGAAGATTATGATGCTGGCTTACATACAAGACTCCAACTGGCACAGCAAAACCAGCCTTTCCTCCAGGACGCAGCCCATAGCCTCTTCCGGATGCTCGTCCTAGGACTCAGAACAGCGGAAGGTAGGAGAGGACAATCCAGCCTTCTTTGGTTGTTCCAGCAGGGTCTGGCTGCGTGAACCTTAGCTCGAGGGAAGCTAGTCGTACACTTTCTGGGTGCGGATTCGAAGTGAGAGCCCGGAGAGGAGAAGACGATGCGTGCGCAATTTCTCTCTTCCCCCTGAGCAGCAGCACGGCCAGGCCCGGAGCTGCGAGCCTGGCCGGCTGCCCGCCTTGGGGTCCCCGGGCCGGCTGAGCGGTCGCCCCTTTCCGAGTGTCTGGAAGGGTTCTGCCCAGTTGTTTATTTGTTTCTATCTTCCCTATAAACAGTTTGGTCTCCTTCTGGGGAAAGAAATCATGTGAGCAGAGCAAACACACACGCTCTCAGCAACTCTCTGCTCCCATGCCCAGTGCGGCCGGATTACCCAGGGCTCGGTTCCAGAAAGAACCGGGGAGAGAGGAAGACGGCTTTTCTCACAGGTTCACCCCACGCTCAGTACTGACTCTTATGTTAAAAAAATTACAGAAGCCATTTGGTTATGTGGCAATGTTGGCTTTCCTGGTTTATAGTAAAAGAAAATATAGTTTAGGAGCCCATCCTCTCTAGTTCCTTACTAATTCTTCTAAAGCTCACCCAGGTCAGGATCGCTTATTTAAACCCTGCTTTACGTATTGACAGTCCAGCTGCGCTCAGGCGCCGAGCCAGCTGGTCGCCTGTCTACCTGGCCTGCTCTTCTCTTTGCACCACTGGGTCTTTCTAGTCTGCTGTTCCCAGTTGAAATGTCACCTCTTTGGAGAAAACTTCCCTGACTTCTTCCAAATTAATATCTAAAATTCTGACTTGTTTCTTGATTTATTTACTCATTTATTGTGTGGTTCCCTCCCTAGAAATAAGCTCCATGAGGCCCAGAGACCTGCTCGCCTTTGCTCACTACAAGTTCCGAGGCATGGAGGGGGCACCTAAATGTCCGAGTGAATGAATGAGCGACAAATGCGCGATTAAGTGGCAAGATCCCTGCCATCAAGAGACACCATCTCAGCTGGCCTTTCCTTCCTTCCCTATAAAGTCATGATAACGACACCCAACTCAGAAGCAAGATTTTTTTCAATGGAAGTGAAGTTCCCGTTAACAGGGACTCCGAAGACAAGAGTGTGGCTGTCCTGAGCAGGAGCCATAGAAGCACCGAGAACACTGGGAGGGAGTCCCAAAGGAACCAGCTGGCTGGTGAGGGCCTCAGGAAGCACCTTGGGGTCTCCACTCGCCTGAGACTCCACCAAGCCCTACATGTCAGGTCTAGCGGACAAAGAGAAGCTTGGGCCTCTGGTGACCCTAGCTCAGCATATATTTTTATACATGTTCTCTTAGACTCAAAGTTTCACCTGGACCCCAGAATCACCAAAACCTTTTCACTGTATGAGGATACACACAGGAGAACTTTCAAAGTCATTTAAAATTGGAAATGTATGCCATAGAAAATAAAGCCAGGCAAGTATGGTCAGAATTTGAACTCATGATGCACATGAACACACACACACACACACCTGTATTTATGGTTCCCAGTGTGTGCACTACACCTAGAAGTAGTCACCTGGAGGATCTCTGCTCTTATTTCAACAATGATTCCATTTATCAAACCATATTTCTATCTCCCTTTTTAGAATTTCTAAGAGAAAATTAAGACACTGATTAAAACATTGCCTCTTATGTTAAATTTTATACACTTGGCTCTGTTTGATTTTTGAAAATGACCAAACAGAAATTCCGAGCATACTGGGGTAGGGGGAAGCAGGCAATCAAGTGGGTAATGCCTGATGTTTTTCTAAAATAATGAGGCCTGGGTCTCTTGTCTGGTTCAGAGAGTAGCTTTAAAGAGAACAATTGAAAGTGAAATTCACTGGTAACATCACTGAAACAAGCATGTGATCCCCATGGTAGGAAGTCTCGAAAGACAGCATTCTTTTGGATCTATAACATGTACTGTTTATGTTAAAATTCCATAGGGTTACCTATAGAACAACCTTATTTGGGCAAAAGTAGTTTACAAATGTGTACAACCCCCACTTTTAAATAGCTCTATGCTACATTAAGGGGCTGTATGTTTCCATTCTGGTATCTAACCTGAGAAATTAAAATACAATTCCTGTTGCTTTTCAATCGATCATAAGCAAGATCAAATAAATTGGAGGCAGCTGTTGTGAATGTAATTAATCGCTTGTTTTAGAAAAATCGCAGGACTGCATAATGATAACTTTGTTTTCTAATACTTTTTTAAAAAAATAGTGATTGCTCAAAGCATAAAGTTTGGAAAACAGTAAGTATAAGTAACAAATATTCATAATCCTATCATCTATAAATAACCGAGGTAAGCATCTGGGCACAAGTCCTGCTGAATCCCTCTCCTGCACGTGCCTGTGCCTGCGGGCAGCCAGCGCACAGCGGCGCGGGCCCTCGGGCACGTGCTCTGAGCCTCTGTCTCCTCCCTGGCCACGTGGAGTAATGGTGCTCGCTCTGTGCCGCGTGACATTTAAATGACATCAGCAACATTAAGCTCACGGCCTGCTATCTAACACATAATAAGTGTTCAGGTTAATTCTATTTGCACTATTATTATTACACAATTTGAAATGTGGCTGTTAGCACTGAAAATTTTATTGTGAGCATTTTCCTTGGCATTGTTTTAAATTCCGTTACAAAAACACAATAAAAACTTAGAGCTATTAAACTGTTACTCAAAACTGTCCACAGGTTGGTAAATAGAAAAAGTTGTTGTGTGATCTGAAGACAGAGATGTCAAAGCCACTGATAAGAATTACAAAGAAAAAATAAAGACTCCTTGGAGCCCAGTGACAAAACCGACAAAACCCTGGCAGTGGGTTCAGGCACAAATAGATGAACATTTTAAAAAATCTATGGGTGAAATTGGGTCTAGTCCAGTGGTTCTTAACTGGGGGAAATTCTGCCCAAAGGACATTTGGCGTGTCTGGAGACATTTGTCACAATCTTGAGGTGAGGCTACTGGCATGAAGTCAGTAGGGGACAGAGGTGCTGCTCAACACCCTAGGGCGCGCAGGACGGGCCCGTGGCGAGGGAGTATCTGGCTATTGATTGTCAGGAGTGCCGAGGCTGAGAAGCACCGTGTCTCCTAACCAGCTTTAGAATGCCCAGCAAGTGGTCACTTTCTCCAAGGATGGTGGTGGTGGTGGCAGCCCCTCGCACTCCCTGAGCCCTGCTGCCAAGCACGGTGCTGCACGCTGCGTGTGGACTGCTCTGGCATTGCCTTCCCAACAGTCATGATGTGGCCTCTAGCATCACCCACGCCGGACGGCCAGGAAACAGGCCCACAAGCGTTAAGAACCTTGCCCCAATCCCGCAGTGGTACGGCTTTAGTTTGAGGTCATGTCATTTCACTTTTGAGTGTAAGCTCTCAACTCCAGCAGTCTTCTGCCTCACTGTGAACTTCCCCAAATATCCAGATGTTTATAGAGACATGTTGTGATCTACTGATAGAAATTCCTTCTCAAATGCCAGCCCCACTGGCCCTGTAGCAGAGGCCTGCATACCATGTCCAGAAAGGCTGTGTGGCCGTGAATGGCTCAGCAGAAAGAGAGCCAGGATCCACCACGGCATGGGATGGAAGAGTAGTGGCATTCGTGCCACATGTGTGATGTCTTTGGACTAGATGATGTTACTTTAGGTCTTTAGGTCCAAGAGCCCCACCTATACTCCTGTTTTCTCTTCCCACCGTGAACAGCGTAAGAGCTCTTGGCTAAGAGACATTTGCAGAGTTGTGCACATCAAAGAGAATCAGGGACTGGACAGTCTATTGCAAGGCTTATTCAATATACAGTCTTCCCTGGATGTAGGTAAAGTGCTGGCACTGTCAGGTCCTACCCTTCGTAGGACAGGAACCATCAAAGGTCATGCAGATGACAGCACGCCTCCATCCAGAGGCAACGCCGGGGCCAACGGCTCTGGGGCTGGCCTGATTCCATAAGGGAGCCTGAGCAGCTGCCTGCGCGGAGTGGCTCAGCTGGCTCAGCATTGTCCTGGGCACCAAAAGGTTGCCAGTCAGGGCACATACCTGGGTTGTGGGTTCGATTCTGGGTTGGGGCATGTAAGGAGGGCAACCAATCAATGTTCCTCTGTCTCTCTGTCTCTTCTCTTCTCTGAGCATGTCCTTGGGTGAAGCTTAAAAAACAAGACGACTCTGAGTGACTAAAGTGAAAAGCAGTAATGACCACAAAGTTTAGTGGGGGGCCAAATAATCTACTACATTTTTGAAAATTTATGCAATGTTTAGCAAACAGATCAGTAGGGAGAAAAAGCAAGAAAAGGAATCACATAAACTTTAATAAACAAAGTCACATACGAACAAACATTTGAGCCACTGTGTAACCAAGATGAGGAACTGAAGCTCATTTTTAGTTACAAAGATCTGAGAGATGGGGTGGGAAATAAACAAAAACCCAAGAGGAAAATCATTAATAAGATACGCTGAACTATTTTCCCACAAGTTATTTCTTAAAAGAAAAGAAAAGAAAAACTATGCTCTGTGTTTTTAAAAAGCCAGTGTCCTGCATTCCTGTCCAGATAAAGCTGCTCTGTAGTGGTCACCAAAATCCAAAATTCCATTTTCATAGCACTATGTCTGTGGGCACTGCTGCAGATCTTCCCCAAAGAAAAAAAATAAGACAGCTGGGCAATTAATACGGGAATATGGGCTCTGCAGTGAGGGGAAGAAAGCGCATCCAGAAAGGAGCCACAAGAAAACCTGGGTTTCTATCCTGGTAGTGCGTCATTTCAAGGGTATCCTGTTTACTGACAACAAGAACAGCACGGTACACACATGCACCCCCCCTCCCCCCCCGCATGCAGTTCTCCGGGAAGTTAGATGTTTAAATGAAAACACCTGAGACTTCTTTAGTGCAAGCAGAGCCCTTTCTTCTGAGCCACCTCTCTCGGGCAGGAGATGCCGCTCTCACGACAGGAGTGGGAATTGATTCTAAGGAACCACATTTCTATCAGCCTGAAAGATTCCAACACATTCCAGATAAAACAATATATAATACATCATTATAAGACTCTTTCTAATCAAACTGTCCTACAAGCAAAATAATCCATCTCTCTAACACAAAAGCAAATAAGTATTGAAAACTTGACTTCAGTGAGATGAATTTGGCTAATGTTGAGCTAAAGGCAACTCAGCAAAAAATGACAACACAGCGCTGAATTATTTACACCATGATATCTTAGCTGTGTCTACAAGGCATCAAAACATTGTGATGATAAGAGAAAGTCAGTAATTGCTCAGCTGTTACGTGCAGGCCCAGCAGCTGGAAGTCCCGCAGGGTGGGCCCCTCCCTCCGAGCTTCTGAGAACTCACTCCAGGCCTCTCCCGCCCACTGTGCCCCGTCCTGTCCGCTCACCCCTGGCACCCTGAGCTCCTCCTTGCACTCCCCGGAGGTCACCACACAGCCACATTTGGTACCTTACTTCCGTTGGGCTATTCCTAGCCTTACATGGTGACAGCTAATGACAAACTTGGATAAAACCAAATTCTTGCCTATGGGGATTTTCTTAATTATGAAATATTTTGTCTGTTCAGTGAAAGACATTAACTCCACCATAAGAATTCCTCCAAATGCTCCTCCCGCTGCAACCTAGAGAAATGGCTTCTCTGGTGAGTGAAGGCTGCTCCTCTCTCAGGTCCCTGTCTTCCACAGCCGGCAGGCGGAGTGAGAGATCCCCAAACGCCCTTCCGCGCTCCCCCGGCCTTCCTGCAATAACTCATCCTCGCCCGCAGCCTCTACCCACACTGACGCACCATCTCCCCATCCTCTATGCCCAGGGAGCGGCAATTGGCATGGTTATGACAAGCTATATTTGCAGTCACACTTGTCCGGGATCTAATACTGGTTTAGCCAATCATGACTCATGTGGCCCTCGCCAAACTTCAGTTTCCACATCTGTACAATAGGTACAACAACAGTGTATTCGTCTATTCAGCTGCAGTAATGAAACACTATGCTCTGCAAGGCTTAAACAAAAGACGTTTATCTTCTCACAGTTTTGGAGGCCAGATGTCTAAAGACATAGGGGCCAGCAGGGGTGGCTCCTGGTGAGAGCTCTTTCTGACTTGCAGACAGCCACCTTCTCGCTGTGTCCTCACAGATCTTTCACCGAGTGAGAGGGAGATCCCTGGTGTCTCTTCCTCCCAGAAGGACACCAGCCCTACCAGATTAGGGCCCCACCATTATGAGGCCATTTAACTTTAACTACCTCCTACTGGGCTATACTCCAAATATAGTCACATGGGAGGTTAGGAATTCAACATCTGAATCTCAGGGAGACACATTCTTGCCTCCTCGAATGATTTGAGGAATGTGCTAGTTCAGGCCTCTAAGAAACAGACACCAAAACAGATTACACATGCAAAAGACTTCCTGTGGAAAACACCTGTGAAGGAAATTGGGGAGCTGAAGGGGCTAAAAGTACTGTTGGATCAAAAGCAGGTCTGACGGATGCTGTGTGGGTGAAAGGGACAGTCTTAGATTAGGTCCAGTTCCAAGAAAGTTTCAGCAAGGTCAGTGAAGAGCCCTGGAGCCCAGATCACTGTGTCTCACAGTCGTGGGCCTGCACTCTGTCCTGCTTGCCGTGGGAAGTGCCTGAACACAGTGGTCATCAGAGACAGCTGGGCCCACTAGCAATTACGCTGCCCTCCAGGAGGGACTGAGAGGAGCTCCCCGACGGCCGCCGGGATTGCATGTATTATGCACATGAGGCTCCATCTCCATCTCCGAGGAAGGGTTCTAAGAAAGAGCAGTGGTAAAGAAGATGGTGATAGTATCGCTCTGCGTGTTTTCTGAGGCTCCTGGAACCTGACTCAGTTTTTATCCACTCACATGCTGACATCACGCTCGGAGGCTTCGGAAGCCTTGGTGGGCTGACCTGGTGTATCCTCTCTCCAGACACTTCCATACACACCTACTGGGCAATAACTTCTATTTTATCATCACCCAAAGAATCGAGATAAGCCTTATGATCACCTCAGCTTACTGTCTAGGGAAACATTCCAGGCTACTCCTGATAGAGGAAAGCAGAACTGAGCAGAGTTTGGCCAACTCCCTGATTGAGGGTACAGAGGTGAAAGTTCAAAGGCAAAGGTGGCTACAGTTTGCAGGGCAGAGAACCAGAGGAGAGAACGACACAGGGAGGGTACTCCAGAGAATTTGCAGTCCCCTTGATTAAGCTAAGAACTGATCTTATGTGCATGTGAAGAAACAACTCAAAGCCTGAGGAAAAACCACTCAAGGGGATTAAAAGGAATAATTCTTAGCTCACAGGCTACCAGAAATAACAGATGATCTCAATAGCCAGAGTGGAAACCCTTCTAATTCACAGAGCATCAGAGAGAAGACTCAGAAGGGTCTTTCCATAAGAATGAGGAACAATTAACCCTCATTAAAGGATGATCTGGTCCCACCCAACAAAGCTTAAAAGCAAGACCCACAAAGAACAAACTTAACCCTGTCCCAGAACAAAGTGTAAGAATGTTTATAGGAATACAAAAATATCTAACAGTCAACAAGGTAAAATTCAACATGCTTGGTAAGCTGTCACAAATTAGGCACATAAAGAAGCAAGAAAATAGGAACCATGTGAAGAGAAAAAGCAATCTAAACCCAAGCCGGCTTACACTAACAGTATTATCAGGCAAAGACATGAAAAGTTATCATAACCATGTTACAAGGGAAATTAGAAAATATTTTAACTGAATAAAACAAAGCACATCAAAATGTGTAGGATGCAGCTAAAGCAGTTCTTAGATGAACATTCACAGCACTAAAATGCTGATTAGAAAGAAAGGTGCTCAATCAACAATTAAAGTCTCCAACTTAAGAAACAACCAAAATAAAAGCAAATAATCCCAAAGCAAGCAGAAGGAAGACCTAATAAGTGCAATAATTAATAAATTTAAAACAAAAATAATAGAAAAAAATCAATGAGATGAAAAGCTGGTTCTTTGAAAAGATCAATAAAATTGATAGACTTCTAGCCAGACTGATAAAGAAAAACAAAAGACACCAATTAATAACACTAACAATGGAAGAGAACATGTCACTACAAACTTCACAGACATTGAAATGATAGTAAGAAATACTATGAACAAGTCTATGCACATAAGTTCAAAAACTTAGACATACTGGACAAATTTTTTTAAAGCAAAAAAACTACCAAAATCCACTCAAGAGGTAAAATATAACCTGAACAATCTTATATTTATTTCTAGAAATTGAATTCACAGTGAAAATCAATTTCTAGAAATCAAGTTCATATTTAAAAACAAACAAACAAACAAACAAAACCATATTCTGGTCAGATGATTTTACTGGCAAATTCTACCAAACACTTAAAGATGAAATGAAACTAATTCTAAACAATCTTTTCCAGAAAAATGAAGAGGAAGAAACACTTCCTAACTTATTATATGAGTCCAACATTATCCTGATACCAAAACCAGAAAAAGACAGTACAAGGAAACTACAGACCAATATCCAAAATTTCTCAACAAAATATTAGCAAATCACATCCAACAATGTATAAAAAAAAAAAAAAAAAAAAAAAAATCACAACCAATGAGGCTCATTCCAGGAATGTAAGCCTGTTTAAGACACAAAAATAACCCATGCTGCCCTAGCTGGTGTTGATCCATGGTTAGCGCGGCAACCTGCGCACCGAGGGGTCTCAGGTTCGATTCCTGGCCAAGGTCATGTACCTGGGTTGCAGGTTCAATCCTCAGCCCAGTTGGGGTGCCTGCAAGAGGCAACCATAGATGTTTCTCTCTCCCCCCCCCCTTTCCCTCACTCCCTTTTTCCCTTCCACTCTCTAAAAAATCAATGAAGAAAAATATCCTCGGGTGAGTAGTAAAAAAATAGTGATGATAATCCATGCGATCCATCACACCCGAGGTCTGGAGAAGAAGCACCACATGATCATATACTCAGTGCAGAAGCTTCTATAAAAGTCAATATTTATTCATGATTAAAATCACCCAACAAACCAGAAATAGAAGTAAACTTCACCAGCTTTACTCCTACAACCGGGAATAAGACAAGGATGTCCACTTTTATCATTTCTCTTCAACGTCATACTGAAAGTTCTAGATAAGGCAATAAAGAAAGAAGCAGGAATAAAAGACACTCAGCTCAGAAAGGAAGAAAGAAAACTGCCTATTGACAGACGATATGGTTGTCTATGTAGAAAATCCCAAGAAATCTACAAGAAAAGCCCTTTTAGAACTAATAAGTGGGTTTAGTATGGTCATAGGATTCAAAATAGCATTTTAAAACTCAACTTTGCAAAAAAAGCCAATAAAATTAAAAAGCGGGCAGAGAATCTGAATTGACATTTCTTTTTCCAAAGAAGACATACAGCTGGCCAGTGGGCCATGAACAGATGCTCCACGCCACTAATCATCAGGGAAACGCAAATCAGAACCACCGCCCACCCAGCAGAATGGCCCCTCTCAGCAAGCCGGGAATAACAAGTGCTGGTGAGCATGTGCACTGCTGGCGGGAAGGTAAGTCGGGGCAGCCACCCTGGACAGCAGTACTGGGGTTACTCAAAAAATTACAATCGAGCTAGCAGTTTTTTCACTGCCCTACACCTCCCCGTGGTCCCCTGGGGGAAATTCAGCGCGCTGTGGGACCTTTCCGTTCCAGCCATTGCCCCATGCAATGGCCAGCCGCCTGAGGGCAGGGCTGAGTCCATCTGCTGGCAGTGCCAGGCACTGTGCCATAACCCCCTCTGTCGGGATGAAATGAGAGTAACTGTATCAACTCAAAACATCAGCTCACTCTTGACCCCGTGGGCATATGTGCTACAGAGACAGCTCAGGCATGAGTGCGTTTCTGCCAGTTTGTTAGGGACCCTCATTGGGAGTTTACCCTGTGACAGGCACCTGCAGGGGTGGGGGACCGGGACAGGAGTTTATGAGGGGACAGACGCATTCACTGAAGGAAGCTAATAATAGGAAGGATTAATGCCCCCTAGATCTTGACTCCTTTTAATATTTATTCTAATACCACTTTCCCTCTTTAATAGAATGTGAGAGTCATTCAGATTTCAATAATTCAATATATATTCCTGACTTGAATAGGGGCTAGTTCTCCAGCCACATTCGCTGTCTCTGGAATAATTTCTTGCTCTCTGCTTAGGGCCTTCACTAGTTGTCTTTTTTCTTTTCAATCAGTTCTTCTCACACAGTGTGTCTCTGGCTATATTCTTCTATTTGTCTTCTTTAAAAATATTTTTGGATTTCAAGTGTCCGAGATACACTACATAATCTGAAACGACTCTGCCTGTGATGCTGTCATTTGGACTTGGAGAGAAACCAGGGAAGAAAAGTGTCACCCCTCAGACCTGAGAGACACTCCGGGCGCCCCGCACCCACGGGCAGGCGCTGGGCACCCCTCCTGCAGGGACTCGACGGCATTTCAAAAGCATTTGGAGACAAAATTCTCTGATATTTATTTTTTTACAGATGGAGCTTTTTATTTTATTTTTATTTCTTATAGTGAAAAGTCACGATCTTGCTGTCGCACGCCTCGCCTGGCTCTGTCACTCCGGCCGCTCCCCAGCCCCGCGAGGGGGCCCCGCGCGCGCGCGGACTCTGCACCGGCCGGGCCGCTGCGGTGCGTGGCCCGCGACTCCCCCGAGACTCTCCTGCGAGCCTCCCGCGCGCCTCCCGCGTCTCTCCAGCAAGTCTCTGGCACCTCTCCCGCCTCTCCCGCGTCTCTCCCACGAGCCTCCCGCGCCTCTCCCGCGTCTCTCCCGTGCGCCTCCCGCGCGCCTCCCGCGTCTCTCCAGCAAGTCTCCGGCACCTCTCCCGCCTCTCCCGCGTCTCTCCCGCGAGTCTCCCGCGCCTCTCCCGCGCGCCTCCCGCGTCTCTCCCGTGCGCCTCCCGCGCCTCTCCCGCGTCTCTCCCGCGAGCCTCCCGCGCCTCTCCCGCGTCTCTCCCGTGCGCCTCCCGCGCCTCTCCCGCGTCTCTCCCGCGTCTCTCCCGCGAGCCTCCCGCGCACCTCCCGCGCCTCCTTCCCGCCGCTGTGCCGCGCCGCCCGGCCGCCGGAGCTTCTTGCTCTGAAGGCCAGTCAGAAACGATAGTTTTAAGAAAGATGCTACGATCTTGGGCTTCATTTAAAAAACATGCATCCTGCCCGGCCGGGCGGGGCTCAGCGGTTGAGCGTCGACCTAGGATCCAGGAGATCGGGGTTCGATTCCCGGTCCGGGCACGTGCCCGGGTTGCGGGCTGCAGCCAAACAATGCCTCTCTCATCATTGATGTTTCTCTCTCTCTCTCCCCCTCCTTTCCTCTCTCTGAAATCATTTAAAAAACAAAACAAAACATGCATCCTGTTGGGCAGTGGCCAACGTTTTGGGATCGTGCACACCCAGCGTTAAGATATTTTGAACCTGTTCAAGTTTATGTAAGTTTACTTATTGATAAATTATATGTATTCATAAGTTATATATGTATGTTAAGTTCCTATGGCTTATTTCTGGTCACAAAAACAAATACAAACTTCTAAATAAAGACCCAAACACTTCTAGGATTTGACAGTGAGATAAATGCGAGCTATACGTCATTTCAGAACCATGCATCAGTCTAAGTAGGATGATTATTTCCCACCCGCTAATTTCGGTTGCGGGGTGCGGCGCGCCTGTCCCAGCAGCTCAGGGCACTGGGGACCCACGGGGACGGGAGGCCCCCACGCAGCTCACTCAGACGGGGCCGGGGACACCTGCCTGATGCGCGCAGCTCTGGGACGCGGGAGGAACCCCGCAGCCGTGGGGAGGGCAGACGGCGGCCCCGGGATGCGTGGTTTTTCTGGTCCGCGCTGTAAGGGGCGTTGAAGGACGCGACGTGACCCGAGGGCCGGTATTTGGCTGTGACAGCCCGACACGGCCCAGGGCAGTCAAGGGACCCCACGGGAATAGCGGGGAAGCACGTTCCAGGCGGACGCGCACGTGGGGCCCGCCGAGGGCCTGCGCGTTAGGAGGGCGGGGCCCGGGAGAGGCGGGAGCGGGGCCGGCGGGGCCGAGGCGGGGCGAGCCCGGGGCGGGGGGGGGGGCGGGAGGGCCCCGGGCTTCCCCCTGAGCGAGGCGCGGCTCCGGCAGAGCTTCTGGCAGCAAAGCGAGCGTCCGTCGGTCCGCAGGCCTATCACGCGAGGGGCCGACGCAGCCGGCCCGGGCCTCCGCGGCCCGCAGGGGCGCCCAGTAGGGCCGCACCGTCCGAAAAGCCTGTGCGCCCCTGTTCCGGGCGCCTTGGGGCTCAGCCCAGCGCTGGCCGCCGTCCCGTGTCACAGGCGCCCCTGTCCCGGCTCCGCCCCGACACCCTCAGGTGGCGGCTCTCAGGCATCGAACCACCACAGGCAGCGCCTAAAGCCTTTGCCTCTCTGGTCTCTTGAGGCAGTTGCTGTGCCCCCAAAATCACATCAGCCATAAAAAGAACCCAAATGTAAGCCAGACCCTTGGAGCTGTTTCTGACCCGTTTCCAGAATTGTTGGGTGGTGTGCGGAGGGATTCATCCTAACGGTGCTGCCAGCGAGCGTAGTCCCCTCCAGACGACACTTCATCCTGCAGGAGCCTGCCTGAGACGGGACCCGCCTCGGGGCTCCGGGAAAAGCGTCGCCCAGGCTTCCCTGGTCCCCCTGAGGGCCCGAGGGCGCTCCTGCCCGCGGCCCTCGAGCTCCCGGCGCCCGAGCAGACCTTTGCGCTTCTCTCACGGGGGCGCAGTACCGGCTTCGCCTCGGCTGCCAGCTCCCACGGGTTGGTACCCAGGGCCTGGAGGCCCGTGATGAGAAGCTGGTGGGATCTGCAGGGAAACCTGGAGGCTGAGCGGTACAAGTACCACCCCCACTTGGCGGATCAGAGCACCGAAGCTGTTGCTCTCCCCGCTGGTCGCGGAAGCCTCGCCGAGGACCCCAGCTCAGGCGTTGCAGTTCATCTACGCTGGTCAAATGGGGGGCCGGGCTTTGGCTCAAGCGACCCTTAGGACCAACTTTCGGGATGGGTGGCTACCAGTATGATCTCTCATATTCGAAAGGCTCCAACACCTCTGCCAAAGGAGAGTTAACCTCTCTTCAATCTCCAAATTCTACAAGTACACATCCCATAAACCTCAAGTTCCTCCTGTGAATTAAAATGTTAATATCCTTGGGGAGAGGCAACAGGAAATGATGTATCTCTTGTCTCTTAGTGTGAATGATATTATTAGATACCTTCCAGTAAAAAATCTCTTTTTAATGGTATCATTTAAATTTAGAGAAAGAACATTAAAAAAAAAAAAAGTGACACCCAGGCGGGTGATGAGACGGAGCAGCAAGGCCACTGAGCTACTGGGGGGAGGAGGGGACGCGAGGAAACAGCTGGCTGGAGGCCGGCGAAGGCCGCTGGACACTGCGTTTGGGCCTGGAACCAGTCTTGCTCACACCTTCTCAGTGTCAAACGGCGAAGTGACTTGCATTTTCTAATGGAAGCTATGCGATCTGCAAATTATCCTTCACTGTCTGATAATATACGGGTTATGGTACTTTAAAAAATCAAACACAAATGAAAGTCAATTTTATCATTCAGCCTGTACTTTCCAGGGATGCTTATGAAAAGACCCTCTTACCATTAGTCAAACATCTTTTTGTATCTTTTCCCATTGTAGTGGGGGTGAAATTCAGGTGTCCAGGGGTACTAGGCAGATGAGAACAAGAAGGAAACAGGGGCAGGTTAAAGATCATCAGGGACAACAAACACCTGGCATGAGGAAAACAATAGGGAGGGGTGAGGACTGTGGCATGCTGGACAGGCCATGACCACTTCTCAGAGCAGCTGCACAACTCCTTCCCATCATGAGAAAGAGGGCCAAACACCAGGCTTCCAATTTCTCAATAGAGCCAGAAACACCTAGGTCCTTGGATGAAATATCTTTATTTTTAAATGTTGGCATTTAACTTTTTAAGAACTGAACATTGTGTGAGCTGATCATAGACACCTTTGGTCAAGTTTGGCTTATTGGTGTCCACTTTGCTGTCTCTGCTTTAAGACGTGGGTTGGAAACTATATCTCTCAGGCCAAACCAGCCTCTGTCCATTCGTGTAAATAAAGTTTTATTGGAACATAACGACTCCCATTCATTTATGTATTGCCTTCCGCTGCTTTCATGCTAATAGCAGCAGAGTTAAGTATAGCTCTGTCGTAGACCATATAGCTCGCAAAGCCTTAAATATTTGCTCTCTGGTCCTTTACAGAAAGTTTACAGTTCCCTTGGTTTAGGGTCTTGAAACTGAGAGACTCTCCCGGGATCTTGGATCTTTTCCAACAGGTTAGCTGGCCACCCTTAGAAGAGTCTGAGACAGCTTTCATTGGCCTGTCTGTACCACCTACAGACCAGTAAAAAAGTACACACAAAAAAAGCAAACAAAAAATTGGTTGTTTTGCCATCACAATCAGAATAATCAAGCTGAGCACTAAGCAATCTATGAAATACCCAAATAGTAGTTTTGTGAAGAACCACTGGGCTCTTGAAGCAGACACACCTGTTAGGATCCCACCTCTGCCGCGGAGCGGTGAGGCATTAGGCTGAGTGTTTGACTGTTACACCATGGAAATGGCAACATTACTGAGTTCCTAATGACGCCCACCCGCATGTTCTGTGCTTAGGCTCAGAAGTGAGGTCTGTCAAGCATCTGGCCCTTCACAGAAGCTCTATAAAGATGTAGCCAGTGGTCTTAGTAACAGTACCACGTAGATTCAAACTTTGTTGCCCAGTACACTTTCTCTCTCTTAGATTTTCTTTGATAAGGAAAGTGATTCTAGGATTATTTTCAAAGAAAGTTTCAGGAGAAGCAGAAAAGTCCTTTCTGTAAGACCCAGTCACTCATTACAAGGGCTGGAGAGTGAGTCTCTGCAATGCAGGCTCAGGAAGTGGGCAGAGTGAGTGTTTCAATAGTGTTGGTTGATCGATTTGTTTTGTTTTGTGTTGTTTTTGTCAATCCTCACCGGGGATATTTTTTCTATTGATTTTTAGAGAGAGTGAAAGGGAGGGGGGGAGGCGGGGAGAGAGAGAAACATCGATGTGAAAGAGACACCTGGATAGGCGGCCTCCCGCAGGTGCGCCAGCCGCCGGGGACGGAGCCCGCAGCCGAGGCAGGCGCCCTTGGCGGGATCCACCCGGGCCTGCCCCGCGGGCGCCGCCGAGGCTCTGCCCTGCGCGCTGCCCCGGGCTGGCGCTTCGTTCCCATGAACGGGGATCAAAGACGGGGCAAAGGCACAGAGGCCCAAAGCTGGGCGGCAACGCTTTCCCTCTGCACTGGTCTGAAGAACCGGGCACTAAGCAGGACGGCATCGCAGCGCCCGGCCCGGCGGGGCGGCGGGGGGGCGGGCTGGGGAGCGCTTAGCGGGCGCGAGGGGCGCGAGGGGCGCGAGGGGCGCGAGGGGCGCGGGGGGCGCGGGGGGCCAGGGGGGCGCAGCGGGCGCGGGCTCAGGCCGCTCGCGGCCCCCACTGGGTTCTGGCCTGAGCAAGTCGCTTACGGGAGCTTTGGGGACAATGGAAACATTTAGATGTGATTGGGCATTAGATAATATTAGAGGGTTAATATTAATTCTGTTAGCTTGGATTATAATATTGGGGTTATGTCAATATTAGGGATATACAATGAAATATTTAGGGTTGAGATGTAATAACAAACTGTAGTTTATTTTAAAACACTTAAACCAAAAATAAAAAAGAAAGAAACAAAGACAAAGAAAAGTAACAAATATGGGGAGAAGTTAACAAATGTAAAATCAAGATGATGGGTTTACTAGTCTCTCTACATTTCCGATGTTTGTAATTTTACATAATATAATTTAAAAACAAGTCAATAAATATTACCACTTTCCTAAGTTCTCAAGGATACTGGATCATATTTATTATATTTGGAAATTGTTTCTTGGGCTGAGTTGCCCTTTATCTCTCAAGAGAAGTAAAGTCACCTTTTCTATTGAACTCTAGGCATTTCAGTAATACATAAACAAAAAAGTGTAATACTACTAATAGTGTTAGTATCCGTCTGTTAAGTTTATCATTGCTGCTGCAGCAAATTCCACAAGCCCGGTGACTTAAAACCGCATGGACTTACTATCTCACAGCTCTGTGGGTTAGAAGGTGCTTTTAGCACGGATCTTACTGGGCTGAAATTGTAGTGTGAGCACCTGGAGGCTCCAGGTGAACCCCTTTCCCTGCTTCAATCAGCCATCTGCACTCTTCACTCTGACCCCTTCCCCTGTCCTCAAAGCCAGCAACCTCGAAGCTCTCTGACCTTTTCTCTGTCATCATGTCTCTCTCATCTCATCGAGGCGAGATTCTCTGATCTTAAAGATCCTGTAATTAGAGGGGCCCACACAGGTGATCCAGGTAATCTTTCCCTGTCAAGGTCCGCAGCCTTCATCACACGTGCAAAGTCCTGTTTGCAGGGTGAGGCCATGCCTTCCCAGGCCCCTGAGCGAGTGCATGGCATCTTTGGAGGGAAGGGCATTCTTCTTCCTGCCACAAACACTGTTGAAAACACTGATGCAGGACTCGCCAGCAGTGGTAGTCTGCATTCAGTTAGTGGCAGCAGCAGCTGTCAGTCCCTGAGCATCTGCAACAGGCCAAGCACCCACTATGCTTCCTGTGTGTACATTTCCCCTTTGACCCTCCTAACACCACGATGAGGAAACTGCAGTTCTGAGAGGTGGAAACTTGCATCCAGGCCAATCTAAAGGTCAACTTCAATATCTCTCAACTATTGTCCTATCTCTGATTTCTTTTTCTTTCTTTCTTTTTTTTTTTTTTAAATATATCTTTATTGATTTCAGAGAGAGGAAGGGAGGAAGAGGGAGAGAGAGAAACTTCCATGATGAGAGAGTCATTGATCAGCTGCCTCCTGCAAGCCCCCGACTGGGCATCGAGCCCAAAACCCACGCCTGTGCCCTGACTGGGAATCGAACCTCAGTCTCCTGGATCCTAGGCTGACGCTCAACCGCTGACCCACGCCGGCCAGGCCTACTTCTGATTTCTTAAGCACCTTTCCACATCTTTAACACACCCAGCGCTTCTACTGCTATAGCTGCTCACCTACCAACTGGACAGATTTTAATTATCCATTTACTTCATCTCTTTCACTTCTTTCATTTATTTTTAAAATAAAAATTTCCACTTCCTATTAGATTTCTTCTGGAGAAAGCCCTACCAAATACTATTACCATTCTGGATAAGTCATTCACTTATGCAAACTGATTGAGACAGATGTCCCTTATAAAACATCTGACTTTGAAATCATGTGGTTTTCAGACCAGACACCTTCAAAATTGGAGTTTTACCAGATAATGTTGGTTCAGAGAGCTCTGGAAAGAACTTCGTCAATGAAGACCCGAGCCCCCGAGACGGGTTGGCTGGGCCTGCCGCCCTGTGGGTCATCAGGAGAGCACAGAAGTGGGATGCTGGTGGCTTCAGGGAAATGAGTAAGTTAGAGTCACCACCATCGTTCATCTGGAACAGCCTAGGCTTTGACAATCTGGCCAGACCCCCTCCTCCCCTCCTCCACGACAGCTGAACGGTTACACTAACATATCTTTTGATGCAAAGATTGTTCGTTACCCTAAAAACGATAAAACTAATTCTCATTTGTATGTCTCTTGATTTCAAAATAGTTCATAGCAATTATATGCCTTCTAGAGTTCTTCAAATTTTTATAGTTTTCCTATCTAACAAGCTCTCTGCAGAGAGCCTGATTTAGCACACACACTTATTCTTAGACAAGCTCGATTTTTTTTTCTTCAATAGTCAAGGAGGCTAAACTCAAAGGTGCTTCTATTGGTCCATTAGAGAAAATCTCTTTAGTTCACATAATCTCTGTAAAGTGCATTGAAACCAAAGTTGCAATATTACCTCCTCTTTTTACAGATGCGACCCTCCAAAACCACAGGCTAGGAAATGGGTCATCGGAAGACCCAGCCCTCTGACTCACTGATGGGTTTCCCCTTCCTTGCTTCCCCAGCAACACAAACTCAAGATAAGTGATGCACAAGCATTTCATGATCTGGGAAAATCGGGAAACTTCAGTCAAAAAGTTTGGTAATTCACATGCCATCCTCCCACCTATATATTGTGTTCACCTTGTAAATGACACAGGCTTCGAGTTGGCCAGTCGACCCTGAAAAATTACATAGAAACTTCTATCTCCTGAATGCTGATAAGACTCCTATTTAACGTTTCTCCCTTTATGAAACAGGAATAATATAAATGCAGGACAGGAGAACTTTAGGCTTCTTTTAGCTTCGTTTTTCTGGAGCAGAGAGGGCTGCCCAGGGCTGTCAGACAGAGCTGCCTTTTTGGTCTCCAGCTCAGCTCTTCTCCAGACATTTTTAGGGCCTCCTCCAGAGGCTCAGGCCCAAACAGATGTCCCCATCGCGCCCACTTCACACTGGGGTGGCATGAAGAAACACAAGAGAGAAGAAGGAAAAAGAAGCCTTGGTAACCATGTGTCACGGTATAGAAAGTGGCTTAGGTATTGAGGGGAAGTCAACAAAAAAAGCCAGAGAACATGGAGTGAGTTCATGAGCATCGTGGAAAACAGCTCCTTGAGCTTCCCAGGTGAACCACGTAGGTGTGAACCTTAGGGGGCTAGATTTGAGGACATGGCAGGTTGGTTGGGGTTTTGAATGGAGGCCAAACTTGAACAGCCAAAGGAAAGGTGTTTCAACCTCCACAGTACTGACATTTCCAGCCAGAGAATTCTGTGTGTGCGGGACTGTGCCACGGTGGCCGCTACCCACTAGACAACCATAGCACCAACTTTGTGGTTACCAAAAATGTGTCAAGTGTTCCCTGGAGGCAAAAATCATTCCCAGGTGAGAACTTCCCACCTAAGGATGATTCTGGAGTATATGTGACGCTCAAGTATAGTTGAGCCTCACAGGCTTCTTAGGACCTGACGATGGGTTGGTTACGTTTTAGAAATTCAAATCTCAGGAAATGCACCACCAGAGGGGACCAAGGGGATTATGGAGCCCAGGCACATCACTTCTCTAGATCGGAAACTGAGGCCCAAGACCGAGGGACTGCCTGGCAGAAGCACGTGGCTCAGTGGTCGCCACAGGAAGGGCAAGGTGTGAGGGGCAGGCAGACAGGCAGGCACGGAGGAGAGAGGGCAAGTGACCATGGGAAGCACAGCTGTGCTGAGATATGGCTCAGGACAAACTCCAGTGACAGCGGCTCTCGCAGCCCACCTGCATTTTATAATCACTTGAGAAGCTTTAAAAGAGAAAACAGAAAACTCAAGTGCGGACTTCACCTCAGAGGGACTGAATTAGAAGCCTGGAGAGGAGGCCTGGCTTCAGCACTGTGGTTTAAAAACCTGCCTCAGATGCACCTATAAGCAGTCAGGGCTGAGCTAGAGCCAGACACAGAGACAGATGCACCTCAGACCAGAGCCTCTGAGGCCTGCTGGGGGCCCCGAGCACACACCATCAGGAGCAGCCCCCAGCACGGCCCATCTGTGGCAGAGAAGGGCCAGTTCCTGTCCCTTAAATGTGAAAGGGGAGATCGTTATCACAGAGGAAGCCTCTGGCTCTCAAAGACACCATGGGTCAAGTGGAGAAACCCACCCTCCTCCCACTGCACACTGTTCAGAAAAGGCCTCCCAGTGACTGGCTGCAGGACAGGATGCCTTGTAAGTTGGGCACATGTGTGTCTGTAGCAATCCTGTTTGCATGAGAATAGCATTTTGCGTGGAAAACTGGGCACGCAGATTTAACCCTGACTTGGCACTTTCCTGCCTAATACTCAGAAATGAGTACAGCGACTGCTCCCTCTGGCTTTCAGCTCTAAGCCCTGAGAGAAACCAGAACCCCCATTTCCTGCATCCACTTCACACTCCCCCAGCCCCCTCAGCAACCTCCACTCGCTCTCTGAGGACTCCTCTGAGCAACCGCAAAACCCACTGTGGGCCCTGCCACCTGAGTACAGTGAGCAGAATGTAAGGGACTATGGAGGGCCCCTCTGACCGCCAGCCCCGGGGGACTTATGCCATCACCAGGCATTCCCAGGCGCCCTGCTTGGCTTCTCCGAGGTGTCGTGTGGACGCCTGTTGCTTCTGCCTGCCAGGCCCACTTTCCTCCTCCTGCTTGTCACAACACCCTGGTTGTTTGGTTGGTTGGTTGTTTTCCCCAAAGGAATGGCTTCCCCTCACTCTCAGGTGGGGCTGGCTCTACCTCCAACCCCAGGGGTGGAATCAGGGCTCAGGCCTGGCCTCAGAGATTGGTTCAAAACTGGGCACATAAGCCTATCGGGGCCAAGAGGCTGGATTCCGGGTGGGCTGGCGTTTTTGTCGAAAGAGACTGACTTTTACCAGGGATGCTGCTGAAAGATTAAGGCTGAGGCTGAGGTGGGAGAGCCACCTAAGAAGCCTGCAGAAGGGAGGGGGGACCAGGAGGTGGAGAGAGACTGCACAGCCCGGCTTGAGCTTCTGTCTGGCCCTGTCTTATGCCCCAAACCTTGTTCTGGACTCCACTTTACCTCAACCAGTTAATCCCTTTATGCTTAGACCAGTCTAGGTGAGTCCTGTCTCTGTCATGCAAGGCAGTCCCTACGAGCGAAGGACATAGGGGACTTCCTCTGATAACCAGCATTCACAGTTCACCAAGTCCACTGCATGTTTCCAAATGCCTTTTCTGTTGGCTTCCCAAAGAAGGTGGCATAAGATTCCCAAGCATCTCGCTGCCTGTCAAGCCCAAGTCTCCTTAGCCTGCCATTGCAAGCTTGCTGCAACCTGGTGTGGCTCACCTTGGCCAACCCTTCCCCAGCCTCTCCTTCTGGTAGCTTACTCTTGCCTACTCCCCTCAAGTCCCCACATCCCTGTGGCCTTGTCCATCTGCTCCTCCATCCCAAAGAAGCCTCCAGTCTCTACTCAGACGTCACCCCTTCTAGCAGGTCTTCTAACATGCTGCTGCTCAGAGCCATGGCCTCCCTGTCTGAAACCCTGGAGCTTCTTGACTAGACACCTGTCTGCCAGGGCAGCCTGGCACTGTGGGGCCGAGCAAGCGCCTACGCAGGCACATCCTGTCCCTTACTCTTGACACAGGACTTGGTTCCGTATGCCCATCACCTTAGTCCAGCTACTGAACTGTGAGTATCCTGAGGGCCCCACTCACCCCCATTTCCCTTACAGCACTAACAAGGTACGTTGCTGAATGAATAAATACATGTATGGGCATTTTGCTATGACCTCATCAAAGATGAAGTCAGGTTATGTGGACAACCGGAAAATCCTGAGATGGAGACTCAGGGGGCACCTAAGGGGGCACCTGACTGCATCACGATGCCTGGCAGCCCAGGGCCTCTCGCCTTCCCACTCCCCCCTTCCTAGTCTCCAGGATTACATTTCCAGGGCATTTTGTTTTTCATCTGCTCCTGGGTCTGGAAATGTCAGTTTTCCATCTCAGGCCAGTTACAATGCTCCCTGTTTCTCTCTGAAAAATAGTATTGAACGAATCTCTCTGTCATCCCCTCTCTTAAGCCCAGTGCTCGCCCTGAGCACGCAGCGCTGGGCCCCAATCCTCCTTTTACCCCCCACCTGCCCGTCTTAGTCAGTTAGAAAATACGCCCAACTCTACTGGCCCTTGGAGAAAGTTCAGTGGGACAGCGCTGTGATAGCCCTTCCGTGGTGCCCGGTGCCGAGCTGGTAATCCGAGGTCATTTGTGTCCTTCCCTCTCTGTCTGTCTGTCAGCCAGCCCATAAATATTTATCGAGTGCCCTGGGAGCAGCGGGACTGTGCGGCGTGGGCCCAGCAGGCGGCGTTCCCGGGCTCCCACCTTCCGCCGCAGCGACTCGGCAGCCGCCCCTCTGTGCCCGGAGCACTGGGCGGCACCGCGCCACCTCCCCGCCGCCTCCTTTATTCCAGTTGCAACATAAAAAGAGGAACCACCACCTTCCTCCGAGAAGGAGTTTGGAATTACCTGCCCAGCCACTGGGGGTGAATATGTTCGCTGCTTTTTTATTATATTGGTCTTATTGTTTCATAAGAAAATAAAAAACCATCTCAGCGGGGAGACGGCATGGAGAGCAGGAAGCCAAACATAGCTCACGCACCTTGTTAAAAACAATTAGGGATTGTTTCACGAGGCAGACTGGGCTCCAGATGGCCAGCCTCCACACAGCCATGGCCAGGTTCCTCCTCACCTTCCCCCAGCCCTTCCCAAGTTTTGCATCATCAGTTTTCTTAAAATGCAAGGATGGGATTGTAAGGGATGCTGGTCTCACATTCGTGCTTTTTCTCCTCTCAGTGGTGACCAAGTTGCTTCTGCACCCACATGTACTGGCTCAGGATCCTCAGGGCTTCTTTGTCACTGTCTTGGTCCCAGCCCTTAGGTTGCCAGGAGAGACACTTCCTCCGCCTCTTCAGACCTCTGGGTTTGCTCTGCTGGGGGAGCAAGTCCCTTAGGAGACCTTGTGGACAAAGCACTTCTCATCTTCCGACTTCATTTTAGGCAGTAGAAGACCAGGAGTGACTCCAAGACCACGGTGATGTGGTGCTGACCGACTTCCCTAGATACACTGCTCCCGTCCCAGCTCCGTCACTGAGCTTCAGCACCCAGGACATCACCCGCTGCTCTGCCCTGTGTCCTGCTCATGCTGTGCCTTCTGCCTACCTGACCCTTCTCCTGCTTCTTGGCTCAGCTAATTGCTTCTCACCTTATAACCTTCAATAGAGACGTTAGCTCCCTCCCTTGCATCCTGTCCAACTCCTACACCTGGGCTGTGCTGATGTCCCCTCGTGCAGATCCCCATTGCCCGGAGCTGTCCAAGGGTCTGTTTGCTTAAGAAACCATGGGCTACTTGGGTGCAGATGTTCCCTCAGAACCTCCAGAAAGAACCAATCCCGCCAACAACCGGATCTGGCCTCCAGCTGTGAGAGAATAAATTTCTATTGTTTCAAGCCACCCAGTTTGTGGTCATTTGTTATGGCAGCCACAGGAATCTACATAGTAGCCTATCATTTTGTGGAAATCTGTCTATAATCTATCTTTCTATCTATATATCATCTATCTACCTATCATCTATCTATCTATCTATCTATCATCTATCTATCTATCTATCTATCTATCTATCTATCTATCTATCTATCTATCTATCTATCATCTATATCTATCTATCTATCTATCATCTATCTATCTCTATCTATCTATCATCTACCTATCATCTATCTCTCATCTATCTATCTATCTATCTCTCATCTATCTATCTATCTATCTATCTATCTATCTATCTATCTATCTATCATCTATCTATCTATCTATCTATCTATATCTATCTATCATCTATCTATCTATCATCTATCTATCTCTATCTATCTATCATCTACCTATCATCTATCTCTCATCTATCTATCTATCTATCTATCTATCTATCTATCTATCTATCTATCTATCTATCATCTATCTATCTATCTATCTATCATCTATCTCTCATCTACCCCTTTAACACAGAGCCCCTGCAAGAACACCCAAGAAACTGAGAACCAAAGTGTTCCGGTGAAGAGAAGGGAATGGCTGGGAGCAAGGGAGATTGATTTCCCACCTCATGCTCTTCTGTACTTTTTAATTTTTGTACTACGTTCACATGCTATTTATTTAAAAAATCAACAACGTTACAGTTTTTGTGATTTTTTTAAAGCTTGTGTCAGTCGCATAAATAACCCATACTCTGCTTAGACTTCACATCCAGAAAATGGAGATGAGAGTAACCCCCTTCATGAAGGGCAGGTGAGCCCCAAACAGTGCCTGGCACAGGAGAGATCCCACTGGCTGCCGTTTCGATGGTTAGTATGTGATTAAAGTGCTCCAACAGTAGTTACAACCCAAACAAGGACTCAAGGTGGCATCCTGGGCAGCCAGGCTAGACTGAGGCAGGCAACGCATTACGCACGGCACAGAGGAGACACTCCACAGGGTTTCTCAGCAGCAGTCGGACCTGGAAATTCTACCTTGTGGGGACCATGCTGTGCACACAATAGGGTGGTTGGCTGCATTGTTGGCCTCAACCTACTAGATGCCAGGAGTACGCCTCCCTCGGTTGTGTAATCAACCTGCCTCCAGACATTGTCTATGTGCTCTAGGGCCCAAAACTGACTCCAGCTGAGAACCTCTGGTCTCTGTTCCCTAGACCAGCGACGCCCTAACTGGCAGAGAAGCGGAGTCTAGGAGACACTGTTTGAACTCCTGGATCCAGCTGTGACATAGCCCTCTGACTTCCTAGGCACATGTAAGAAAGGTCTGTCTTTGCTTAGGCCAATTTAAGTTTGATTTCTAATCATTTGTCTCTGAGATAGTCTCAACTAACACACCACCCTCCAAGGCCATGGCACCAGTTTTTCATCCTATGACCATGCTGATGAAGCAACTCTCTAACCCTAGAACAGCGTTCCAGGAAGTTCTGTCCACAGGGAGACGGTCTAGAGCTCAGTGAGCACGAGAATGTGGCACTTCCGTAGCTATTAACAGCATTAGAAACGAGCTACATCCCACAAGGGATTTATGCATCAGTCTCTTCTGAGTGTGGTCCCTATGAGCCAGTGTGCAGGTTTTAGCATACCGGGTGTACTTAGCAAACTGAATGTCCAAACCAGTCCCTGGAACGACATGATGCCATGCCCGCACCCGCTGCTTTTAGGCAGGACCTCTTCACGTGGTTAAACCCAGCCGGCCTCTACACCTCCTTCCAACATATGCAAGAGAGAGGCAATCTTTCCCTTCTCTTCGTTGTAACTTTAGTTAGTTACATCAGGCGTCTTCCTCTAGGATCTCTACAATCAGCATTCCTTTTTTGTGGTCTCTATCCCAAGCCCTTATTTCTCTGTAAGGTTTTGTTTCGGGTCTCTCAGTGGTTCCAAGTAACACACAAAGCTGTGCTTGGTGCCCTTTGTTTGCTGCTCTGTTGCATTTCCCTCTACATAACTTGCTGAACTGATACCATCCCTTTCTAAATTAACTGCTGCCGTAATACTTGTGGCAACACACGCATCTTGGTGTTTATTCTCAAATCCTGCTCCGCTCCGCTCTGCCTGGCCCAGCATTGCACGGGGCAGCAGGAGTGGCGCTCACATTCCTGATGGTGGAATTTCAACAGGATAGAACATTTTGGAGGACAAGCACAGGTGTACAAAAACCTTCACCCAGCAATGACATCCAGGGATTTGTCCTAAAATAGCAGTAAGATAAGTATGTAAAGTTGTCTAGTCAAAGATGCTTGCAATGTTTATAATGTTGGTAAACTGTAATGACCTCAAGGTGCAGTGATAGAAGATCAGTAAAAAATCATAGTCCAGTGATAGCAAGAATAATGCAAGTCCTGTACAATGCAGGGGGTGAATGAGCTCTGTCTGCAGTCCAGCTGTCAGACAGGTGAGCTGAAGTGTTTTCCTTGTGTGTTGGGGACGAGTTGGGGGAGTGGAGGTCAGGTAGCAAAATTTCAATTTTTTTTTAGGAAGGCGAGAGATGGACTGTGGGTCCCCATGTCACCAGACATGGCCCAAACTTACTATGTGAGCTAATGAAGTGGATACCATCTAATTGGAAGATTCCTGGAACTGCCATCACTGGAAGTCCTGGCAAAACACAGCACCCAGGCTTGTCCCATTGCTGTTTAAGCTGCAGTGGCCAATCACCATCAAAAGGTGTTGAGCAGAAGTGCACTGGCAAGTTCTGTCAGTTGAACCCCCAGAAGGCCTATCCTAAAAGCTACATACGCTCTCTGGTGTGAATTTGGCTAAGACCTATAATCTCACTCTGGCCCCATTTCCTCATTTGTAAACTGGGAGCAAAAACAGTACTCACTGCACAAGCCTAACACACACAATGCACGAGGAAGCACAGCTGGCCCCGCCGTAAGTACTCACTATTATTATAATTATTGGGATTAAAGTTATTGATGAGCTTTTTCTCATTCTTACTATGCAAAGTTGGGGTTCCAAAGTGACAGCCGCAGCTGTATGGTGTTATCATCTCTCTACACATTCACACGCAGCAGCCTTAATGGTACACACAGTGAATAATTGGCATTATTTAACTCTCTGAACACTAAGTCATGGACTGCATCAGACTCAACTCAAATAGTGATCCTGCTCTTCAAATTTCAGCGTCAAAGTCATTCATAAATTTTAAAAAAACCACTAGCGTCTTGTTTGTATGAATCAATTCACAAGATAAATGTTTAACTGAAATGTGGCCTCAATTGTGCTCTCTGATGGTAATTGCTGGATCACACTCTGTTTCTATATCAATGTGTTTTCTTTTATTTTCCCCCAAGCTGACTAATGAATGGAGCTGTCAGAAGCCCATTGCTCATGATCTAGCGAGCAACACATTAACAGTTTCACATAAATACAAAACCATATTCACTGCAGCTAGGGAAATAACCGTGCAGCACACAAAAACTCCAAATACTCAGTTGCTATCAACAGAGAAAGAATCCTGGGTGATAAACGCAATTAGCTAAGTAATTGACAGTCTCGTAACACGGGAATTGGCCCTACATCACCCCAGCTGTCAATAAAAAGAAAATAATACAAAGAACAAAACCCTTTGTGCATAAAACATGCTGTATTTTGAAGAGCTCACAAAATTCTGTACCTGAGATTGTAGGGAAAAGGTATATTTATGTAATTTGTGGATATTTAAAATCCCTACATTGCACAAAATCACATGCTCTTCAATTTATACTCCACTCAAAGTGGGGAGAATCCAACGTTTTAAACCTAAGACCCAAGATCCTTTTAAATGTCATTTCATTCATATCCTTCACATCTCCAGCGGCTGTTCTGTTCCAATTTTACAGTTTATTCAAGCCATGGAAACATATCCAGCCATCGCCAGCAGTGCTGGGAGGTGGAGCCCAGGAGAAAACTTCCAGGCTCTGACAGTCATCTAAGGAACCAGAAAGGAGAGGCCGCGGGCTCCCAGGCCGCTGAGCTCACCAGAAGCACTATAAATTCGGAAGCCACAATTCTCTGAGATAAATATTGAAATAAAATGTGTTTTCAATTGTACTCTTGATGATAATTGCTGGCTCACCCCCTGTAATTGTAGAGATGTGGTTTTATCTCCTTGTTTCACGCTGATGAATAAACTTAAGATTCAGAAGATACAAAATTGTGAACCTTAGTGATAAAAGAGGAGATATAACTGTTCAAAGTCACTGATTCTCCATATTTCTCCACCTTCCCATAACTTCTCTCTCAACTGCTCAGCCAGGTGGAGGGTGAGACTGTGAGCAGAAGCTTCAAGGCCTCCTCATATTACACCCGTGATGCTGGCCTGAGAAGGCTCCGTGCTCAGAGTGACGGTCCCGTGACGTGGGCCTCCCGCCATTCCCTCAAGCCCCTGTGTGGACGCTCCTGGAGAGGAAGCAGCTAAGCCTAGTTACCAGTTCTCTCTAACCCACTCACACCAGTGGCCCCAACCAACCCTTGTTAGGGCTTCAAAATCTCAAGGGTAAGAGAAAAATACTGTTGTCTAATCCAGGAAAGAAATTAGATGGGGACTCCCTTGATTTCTTTTCTTTCTGACCCCTATTGTTATGTGGTAGGTTAAAGAATTATTCAGAAATGTTCATTTCTTACCCCATCATTTCCACGGATGGAGTGGGGCCCTCTTGACTTCGGGCTTGGCCATGTAACTTGCTTTGGCTAATGAGATGTCAACTGGCATGACGTCAGCAAAGGCTCAAAAAGCGCTTGAGTTTGGACATGCTCTCCTGTGCTTCTGGCATTGCCCGGGCTAGCCCGACAGTCAGTCCTAGCGGGAGGATCAGGGCCAGGTGGGGTGGGCCACCGTGCCGGCCCCGGCCTCTCTTTCTAAGACCAAGCCATCCTGTGGACAGGTGAGCTAAACAGATGCCTTTTTTTTTTTTTTTTTTTAAATATACCTTTATTGATTTCAGAGAGGAAGGGAGAGGGAGAGAGAGAGAGATAGAAACATCAATGATGAGAGAGTCATTGATCGAGCCCGCAACCCGGGCATGTGCCCCGACCGGGAATCGAACCCTGATCGCCTGGATCCCAGGTCGACGCTCAACCGCTGAGCCACGCCGGCCGGGCAACAGATGCCTTTTGAGAAGCGCCACTGAAATGTGGCTGCTACTTGTTCCTTGGCAATAGCTGTTGACACAATTTGTCTTTGTACCCATCCTGCTTCCCCGCTCCTGTCTCATAGGACGACACATGCCTCCTGCTTTTCAAGGCCCATAAAGCACCACTTGAAACACACAGGAAATATTTATTTGCTGACTGAAGAGAAACTCCTGAATCCAAATTCTTGATTTTGCCCAGGACTTTGATCCACCACGTCCCTCCTTCACTTGCAGCTCTGACATCGGCCTCCTTCACTCACGTCTATGTCCTGGGTCCCTTCTCCTCAGCCTCTGGGCAGGTTCCTCCACCTGCGCTTCCACATCCGTCTTCCCAGCTGCTCCCTAAACAGCCCTCAGACGCTGGAGAGGCTCTAGGGAAAGAAGCACGGGCGGGGTCACGGGGGACACGAGCGGCTGCCCGAGAAGCGCGAGCGGCCAGCGCCGGCAGGTGCGCCTGTGGCTCAGTAACCACGGCCACCTCCTCCCGCCCCGCAGCGTAAACGCGCCCGCCACCTGGCCCACCCTCCAGTCGCGTTCTGACTCTCATCAGCTCTTGCCCCCAGTATTATGAGAGTCTCCAAGCCTCTTCCTCGAAGGTGTGCAAGCTGCAGGCAGAACACAACTAGTACACTGTGTGCCCTGGCAGAGCTCATCAGCCGGTCTAGGGAAAGACAGGGGGCGCGGGCGGTGACGGGGCACTGAGGACGGAGGGCGCTATGGATGGCACGACGAGGCTCAGAACTCGGGCCAGGAGAAGGTGTAGGCTGCGGCCTGGGCCAGGGGGTAGGGATTAGAGGACACAGAAGTTCAGGCGAGGCCAAAGGGGAGAGAGCACGGTGTTTGGGGAGCTGTGTGTAGAATGAGAGCGGCGGTGTAAGCCGTGAGGCTGAGCGAGCGAGCGACTCGGTGACGGTGGGCGAGACAGAGCCAAGGGAGCCTAACCTAGCACTTCAGTCTTTTAATGTTGCCAGTTGAGAACGTAAACTACACAGCAGATGACAACTTGGCAAATGAGTTAAACTCAGCTCAAGAAACATTTATTGAGAACTTAGTACATGCCGGGCATGTGTTAATTCGGCATCCACGATGGAGAGATCTGTAGACCCGGCTCTTGCCCTGGAGAAATTCATAAAGGCAAATGCTATCTGTGTGGCCATCAGAGGCTGTGCTTTGACGTATTAAAAGTGAGGCACAGCCCGGCCGGGCGTGGCTCAGCGGTTGAGCGTCAACCTAGGATCCAGGCGATTGGGGTTCGATTCCTGGTCAGGGCACATGCCCGGGTTGTGGGCTCGATCGATGACTCTCTCATCATTGATGTTTTTATTTCTCTCTCTCCCTCTCCTTTCCTCTCTCTGAAATCAATAATGGTATATTTTTTTTTAAAAAGTGAGGCACAAATGAAGTGGATGTGTGATGTGGGCCAAGCTTGATGATCTGTTTTCTGAGCATGATCTCTGTCTCTCTCCTTCTCTTACATGTATGTATGTCTATATACAGGGTTAGCAAAACAGGCTTATAGTTCATTCTTGTATTATTATTTATTTATTAATTAGTGTATTATTTATTTGAATTATTTGTCTTTTTCCATAGAAACAACTGTAAACCTGGATATATATATATAGTGTTTTAAAGATCTGGAGTGTGGCCTAACATTAGCTTTGGTCTATATAACAAGGGAGGCCCACACCCTGCCACGGGTCTCTGATTTCCACGGCAGATCCCACTCACTCTCTCTAGCCTCGCTGTCCACTCTTTTTATTCTCTGTACCTTTGTTGTTCAGTATGCTAGCGACGAGCCAAAGTGATTATGGACCTGAAATGTGACTAGTGTGAATTAAGATGTGCTGTAAGTGTAAAACACAAAAGTAATTTCAAAGACTTGTTATGAAAAAGAACACAACATCTCATAATTTTTATACTGATTACATGTTAGTATATGTTGAATATTCTAGGTTAAATAAAATATAACTAATATTAATTTCACCTGTTTCTTTTTACTTTTTAAAATGTGGCTATTAGGAAACTTAAAATTATGTATATGGCTCACACTTGTGGCATCTTATACAGTCAGTTCTACTACAACATTTATTTTGAAAATGTGAGTTATTCCTGTATGATAGATATATTGAGAAATGATTTGCCTCTGCTTGTGTCTGCAAGGAACATTAGGTGAGCCCAAAAGACTGCACCCAGCTGAACTAAGCTGTGTGGGAACACACAAAATGTCCAGACATGCGTAGTCCTCAAACAGCCCCGCTACTTTAGTTCACCTCAGGAATTATGCACCACGTAATCCACATCTGGGGCCACAGCTTTCTGTCCCGTCTCAGATGTGCCTCCTCCTTCCACTTCACAGAAACTCATAAGCAGCGACCCACTGGCAAGTAAATGCCTGGTCTTCCCAAGGTTTAGTGCAGCATATAGGACAGGACTTATGTATTCTCAATCACGTAACATACGCAAAACTGGGCTACTGTTTTTACTAGGTTTCTATCTCTTTTTAATGTGTCACTGGCAACATTTTCAAATATCAGACCCCCTAACCTCATATTTTCCATAAGTCCTGTGGTTTTTATTGTAAGATTTGACCATGGGGTTTTTCAGCAAATCTTACGGCTGGATTTCTATTGGGCAGGGCCGCGCTATTACGCCTTAGTTACCAAAGTGAACTGAGCATATGAGCCCTGATCTTCAGCCACCTGCCTAACAGGGTGCTGCGCTTTCCTTTAAAACAACCTTGAAAACCCAAAGCAATATTTCTAAAGCACTGTAGGACCAAACACCACGCAGTCTATGTGTGTGACTAATGATGACTTTGGTTTAGTAACATTGCGGTTAATATCACCGTGAGCTGAAAACAACTGTGTGCATTTATGAGCCATGCGAGGGAAAGATAAATAAGAGTCTTGCTGCTTCGAGGGAAATATGTTTGTTTTCAGTGTGACTATTTAAGAGAGTTCTTCCTTAAAATCTCAGGGGCTGCTATTACTATGACGTCCCTGGAAAAGTGCAGGTGCTTAGGATTCCTGCTTCTGAGAGATGACGCTTTATTTTTTGGGCCCTGGGGCTTGATTGGAAAACCAGCGTAGAATATGGACTCACTTAAACTTAGACACTTCCCTAAAAGCTTTTTGTTCGATGTGGACATAAGTCATTTTGATTACTCAGTTTCTATATTTATTAGGAATAATAAACCAAAGTACTTGAAAATAATGTCAGTGATGATGAGCTGTGGCGTTCGATCCACGGGGGACACCACAGGCAATCACCCTCCATTTTATCTGGGTCCTCGGCAATCAGTTGGGATCAATACTCTCAATCTGGATTGATAGCAGAGCGCAAATCACAAATAATTTTCTAAAGTGGGCTGTCGCAGTGTGTGCAGACAAGTCCAACAGGTCCTGAGCTGTGCCCTGCACTTCCACGTGGGCCCTCGATGGGCTGTGGCTCCCTGGCCCCGTGCAGTGAGCAAGAGCAGCTGCGGCCACCGGCGCAGCCGGGGCGGGTGGTCAGCAACGCACCGTCTCACTACAACCCACCCTGTCTCCTCCAACATGCAGCTGCCCGAGATCATCCCCAATATGAATCTTGGTGAAATCAACTGAGTAAAAAGAAGGATCTGGAAGGTAGGTCACAGGAAACTGAACAGTCATAAGGAAGGGAAGAACTGTAACCCAGGGGAAGGTACCCACATATTCTAAGTGTACTTTTTGAAAAGTTGGGGTGAGAGGGGAGCTTGAAGGTACGGACTCTGGAGGAAGGCTTACTGAAGCCACCCCACACGTCTTTTTGGGGAGGCAGAAACACCCCTGAATTGCAAGTGAGACCCTCCCAGTTTCGCACTAGCATGCTGCAGGGCTGAGGAAAACAGCACCCCCTCACCGCTGGAGAGATGGGGAGCAATTCACGATATGGGCAGGCTAGAGAAGGCTGATGGTTTCCAAACCCTGTAGCCTGGGGTACGCTGCACTTCAGAGAAGGGGTCCAAGGGTTAAAGAGAGAAGGAAGGAGTGGCCTGAAGGGAAGGCCGGGGATCCTCACTCCACATAAATAAGAGCCTCTCTGCTTGGTGAGTTTTGTTTTGTACATTTGACTTTATGAAGGATTTTGTTTGAAGGAGCAGCCTGACACTGGAGCCAGACTGCCTGGGTGTGCACCCCAGCTTCCACTGTCTAGCTGGGTAACCTTGGACAGGTTACCTAAGCTCTCTGGGCTTCACTTCTGCCAATGAAACACTGAAAAGTACCAACTCCAACGGAGCGGTTATGAAGACTAAATACTTTAAGAGTGTACACTCAGAACAGCGCCGGGCATGCGGCGAGCGAATGTACAGGTTTAAGTAAATAAAGTTGTATGCTGCCTTTTAAAAAGTTTTAAAATTATAGCTCTAAACTTTGACCATAAATTCTTATCAGAAAAGAGATTCTGAGCCTGCAGTCCCCTCATGTGTGTACTTGACACATATGTTCCCTCTGTTCCAGTGTACTCCATGTTTGAGTACAATGTGCTCAGTGTTCTCTGAGAGTGCCAACAACTCTGATGGACATAAAGTGGGGCTCCAATAGTGGGGAAGCTGGACCCTTGATTCTCACGTGTCTCGGGCTCAGGGAGCTCCGCACCTAAACTTGTCTCAGCCCTTCAATGGAAGCAGCTGCGTGGGCCCTTGTCAGTCTCATTCTCACTCCAGTCGCGGTGCCCTGAGTGCCCCCAGCCAGGAGGCGAGCACCTCGCACGCACCTTAGGGGCAGGAAAAAATACACAATGAGGTCTATGTTCCTGAACAACAACTCAGACATGCTGTGAGAAGCTCATACTGAAAACCTGGCTGCATGCCCGGCCAGGCATGGCTCAGCAGTTGAGCGTGGACCTAGGATCCAGGCGATGGGGGGTTCGATTCCCGGTCAGGGCACATGCCCGGGTGGCGGGCTTGATCCCCAGTTGGGGGCGTGCAGGAGGTGGCTGATCAATGACTCTCTCATCATTGATGTTTCTATCTCTCTGTCCCTCTCCTTTCCTCTCTCTGAAATCAATAAAGATATATTTAAAAAAAAAAAAAAGGAAAGAAAACCTGGCTGCAAACCTCCTGCTCACGGATCCCAACAGAGGGTCCAGCGAGAGAGCAAATGGCACAGGGAAGGAGGCCCCCGTGGAGACGGAGTGGTCTTCTTTTCCATCAGCCCCGGGGATGCATAGTAAAAGCTCACCTTTCTCCCCGCCTGCCTCCCCTGCCTGACCCCCCAGGCCAGGAGTCAGGGTGCAAGGGCATCTCCTCTAAGACCGCAGACCAGCAGGAATCACACAGCCCCGCACGGCACGGAGCTCCCACATTCAGACTCTGCTGTGGCACGTTCACCAGCCAGCCCCATGGCCAGCCTGCGCTATGAACTGTCCAGGCTGAGTGTGGATCAGAAAAGCCCTGTTAGAGGCCTGCCGCATCCAAGGGGGAACTGTTGGGAAACGTCTCACAGACATGAAACATTTCACTACATCATGATACATACCTGAGTCCCCCTCCCCTACAGATTTCACAGAGCTAATGTTTCTCTCAGGAAGTAGCCTGCAGAGCTGAGCAAGTTTATGTGATTGTCATGGAAGTGCTCTGGGCTATCTGCTCAGCTCACAGAGCCCTCCTCTCTGCCCGTGTCCCACAGAGAGCCAGGGCCAGCCAGCTAGCAGGCTGCACAGCAGAGCTGCTCGGGCCTCAGCCTCCGACCTGGGCGCGTCCAGAGCCGGCGCCGCTGCTGCAGGGGCCTGCGGCCTGAGCCCGCCCCTCTCACAGCCCCTGCACTTGGAGGGACAGGCTGGAGACAGCCCAGCCTTGGCCAGCTGGTTGCACCTGGAGTGAACACCTGACCAAAGTGAGCCAATCAGCTTCCTGCCCAAACATTTAAACTTGGGATAAAGAGAGATCACCCTCTTTTCTCGGGGGCAGTATCTCAAATGTGGAAAGATCTAAGAACTCGGAAGCTGTGGAATGGCCATTTTCTGCTCTATGGACTGAGCAGTGAGAAAAACCAGGAGGCGCGGAAGAACTGACAAGAATGCAAGAGGAGAGACACAGAGGGACTGCTTTTAATTCTCTGGGTCCAGGTCCCATTCACACGTCTAGGGTTTCCTTCACTTGGGGTCCACAAGACATCCCTCCATCATTGTAATTTTCTGTTTTTCACTTAAGCCTGTTGTAAGTTGCTTTCTGTTACTTACAACCGGAGAACCCTACTGTACAGCATTACAGACTGTAAACAGTTACTGGGCAAGCATTTAAAGTGAAGCATTTAAAGTCCTTTTCATCTCAGACCTTAGTAAGAACACAGGGAAGGTGCTGGTTAGATAATTGATGTTTGAATGAATGAACATAACGCCTCAGGCATGTGCTCTCCGCAGCTCCGAGCCCAGATCTGGAGAACCCTTTGCTTCCTGCCTGCCTGTCAATCTTAGAAATCCGATTGTGAACAACACACTGACTGTCAGTTTTTCTATGTATGCCATCTATTCCCTCAGCACTCTAATTTCATTTTTCATATCTGGCAAGGGAAAAAGGGACTCGGGAAGGTGTATTTCCCCTTTAAATATCATGAAAGTTATGAATATATCTTTCCCAAACTGCCAAAATAATTGTTTCATTTACAGAACTGAAATTCTCTAGGGACCGTCCCAGTGATGTTCTAAATTGCTAACATCAGATATGCAGAAAACAAATATGGAGTGATCCATATGCTCCGGGTCCTGAATTTAGCATCTCAGCTCAACAAAACTTGCATTTCAATCGCTTTCAGGTTATGAGTATATGCAGGGTTAGGGCTGAATTGAAGCCACTGGCCTGGAAGCTTCTGCAGAGAAGGGCTTGGTCTGCATAGCCTGAGGCTCCTGCACAGGTTGTCATTGACAGAGTTCACCTAATGAACACATGCAAGCTACGATTCTGCAGTCAAAGGGGAAACCTGAGAAGGCACTGGCTGTGAGGTTGCAGAAGTTGCCAAATCTCCCTCCTCTTTTTTATTACTACTCAAAAAGTCCTATGGCTTGGGGGTTGGGGCACGGCCAGGAATTTACCACTGCTCAGGGCTCCATCATGAAAACAACATGTAAGAAGGAATAATAGATCAGGAGCCTGGCAGGGGGAGGGGGCAGGGGTGGAGGAGGGCACTAGAGCACATTTATGTTCTAGGCAGCACTCCCTGCACCTTACCTATGTTAACCCATTTAATCTTCAAAATAACCCTATGAGGTGGAAATCATTTTGACCCCACTTTACAGATGAGGAAACTAAGGCTCAGAAAGATTGGGAAACATACGGATTAAGGGACGTGAAACAGCTGTTATTTCTTCCTGCCAGCAGCCTTCTCCTGCTAACAGAGCCTCAGTCTCCCTAGGAGAACCACTCTTCCCTCTGCACATTATTTTTGTGGGACAAAGTTCTGACATATACTCTAGGACCAAAAGTTTCTCTCAAATTCAGTCATTATTGGACTTGAACTACACAAAGCAGGCACTGTCTTCTTCATCTCAGACCTAGCACAGGGCACAATTTAGGCACTTCATAAATACTTTAAGAACAAACAAATGAACACAGCATGCAACGTGTAATATATCAGGGTGATGTTTCTACACTGTGTGGTTAGGGAGTGTCCTGATGGTCAAGCTTGGGTTGTGTGTTCAGCTCTCCTGAGAAGTGAGTGGAATGACACATGGACAGAAGCTTTCTGGAGCTGATTCATCCTGACCATGGTGCCCTGGAGGGGTTGCCACTTCTACCCTAGACCTGACTCCAGTTCCTGTGCATTGTAGGCCCAGCTGTTCAGCTTGTCCTTCAGTTCTCTGGGATACCCCTAACCCCACAAATAAATGCCTTTTTTGCTTACCTGCACCAGAGTTGGTTTGTATTGCCTGAAACCAAATCACCCTTCATAACATGGCCTGACCCGGAAAGTAGCACTGAAAGCCCAGGACCTAAAGTTAGGCACAGCTACTGGCACAGGACATACGTTTATCCAACAAACATCATTCCCCGAGTGTCTCTGTGAGCCCGGAGCTATAATAGATCTTTTCCATAGATGTTCTTCTCAGCAATTACAATACACTGATATTGATAGTATCACGCCCACTTTGCAGATGAGGAAACTAAGGCTCAAGGTGGTTAAGTAACTTGCCCAAGAACATAATACAGTGCGTGGCATAGTCAGGACTGAAAACCATGCCTTTCTGAAGCCAAAGCAATTGCTCTTACAGTCACCAATGGACTGGGAGCTTGGTTCACTGGTAGGGCTGAAAAATCGGGTTGCTAGAGCTGGGACAAAAGGAAACAGAAGAACTGAATGGAGGTTGAGTTCAACGTGGATCTATGTAGTTCAAGGGGTGGGAACAAGAACCAAGTAAACATACACTGCACTATCAGTGACTTTTTAAAAAATATATGTTTTTAATTCTCACCCGAGTATATGTTTTTTTATTGATTTAGAGAGAGGAAGAGAGGGAGAGGAAAACATCAATACGAGAGAGAGACATCAATTAGTTGCCTCCGGCACACACGCCAACTGGGATCAAACCCACAATCCAGGCATGTGCCCTGACCAGGAATTGAACCCGCAGACAGGAAGATGCTCCAACCAATGGAACCACGCCAGCCAGGGCAACTTTTTATTTTTTAATATGTTTTTTTTTAATTGATTTTAGAGCGAGAGAGGAAGGGAGAGGGAGATATTAATCATCTGCCTCCTGCACACCCCCTGCTGGGGATCAAGCTTGAAACCTGGGCATGTGCCCTGATCAGGAAAATCGAACCAGTGACCTTTTGGTGCATGGGTCAACACTCAACCACTGAGCCTAACCGGCCAGGGCCAGGGCCACTTTTAAAATTAAATAGAGTCCAGCCGGGCCTGGCTCAGCGGTTGAGCGTCGACCTAGGATCCAGGCGATCGGGGTTAGGTTCCCGGTCAGGGCACATGCCCGGGTTGCGGGACCAATCCCCAGTCGGGGTAGTACAGGAGGCGGCCTGTCAGTGACTCTCTCATTATTGATGTTTCTATCTCTCTCTCCCTCTCCTTTCCTCTCTCTGAAATCAATAAAGATATATTTAAAAATAAATTAAGTTAAATTAAATTAAATTAAATTAAATAGAAGTTGTCTCATTTAAGGATAAACTTTGTCTGAGTCAATAAAGGTTCTAGAAATGGGCTGACTCTTCCCAATCCCCCAGCTTCCACGCTTCAAGTCCCCCACATCTTCTACCACATGGTCTAACATATACATGCAATCTCTTTTGTCGTAAGGACAGTCTTCTCCCACCTACAACTCATATGAACGCATTCACAATAAACTTAAAACCCACTACAACTTGTTCAGACCAGTTGAAAATATGAAGTCAAAGAGCAGTGCATGACATCACATCCAAGTGTAATCTTTTTTCTCCCGCTTTAGTGAACAGCACATGTTTTTGCCCTTACAGCATCCATTTCACCTTCTTTTGATCTCCTTTTCAATAGCCCCTCTTGGTGCCAGGTCCGTGTGGATGGGTGGGGCTGACCTTGCTTTCTCCTCTCTTCTTAAATGCAAAACGCATCTACGATTCAGGTCTGCCAAGCCAGGCCTTCTATCCCTCCGGCTACAGCATTTGGCTTGTGGACGCCTCCCCTCCCCCATGGCCTTGGGATTCAATCCTGGGGCTTTTGCTGGACTCAGTGTTATGAAGAAGCTCTCCTTATAAAGAAGATGTAATCCTAGAGCTGCCAGAGAATAAGGCAACACCAGAGGTGGCAGAGCTGTTGAGAAACGGAGGAGAGAAGGAAAACTCACTGCTTTGCTCGCCTGCCTGAATGCAGCCACACCTGCAGCCCACGCCAAGGAAGCCAGGCGCTCCCTTTGGTTCATAAGCCAGTTGCTTTGGGCTCTGAGTCTCCTAATCAACAGAGCCTGAATAGCATGACCAGCCACGTCCTTTGGAACCACTTTTACCTACTCTGAACTGCACCTATGTTTTCCTAAATCTTAAACAAGCTGCCTAAAATTTACCAATTTTCTGATTTTACTTTTTTTATGTTCATTCCCTAAAGTGCTTCTGTCCAGAAGTTGTGTTTTAACATAAGAAATAGAAAAAGCCAAGTCATCTCAAATATATACTTATTAGATTTTTATACAATTCTGTATAATAAGTCCAAGTAATGTACCAAAAATGATATTTAAGAAAAAAATAGTTATGTACCTTATAAATTGTATAATATTTACTGAAAACCTACTAAGTTCCAGGCTACTGGGGATAAAGCAGCAAACAAACCCAGAAAAAAAAAAAATCCTGCCCTCATGGAATTTAAATCCTGGTGGAAGAGAAATAGAAAGTAAAGAAACATATAAATAAGCAAAACAGGGCAAAGTGAAGGAAAATGGTGCCAGAAGTTACGCTGCTTTAGACAGAGGGCCAGGAAGCTCTCTGAGAAGATGCACCTCAGCCATACTGAGGCCCCTGGGGAAGTGGACTGTAGGCAGAGGAGAGAGCTAGCTTGAGGCACTGAGACAGGCATGCGCTTCATGTGTTCCATGAACATCAAGGAGGCCAGCATGGCTGGAACAAAGTAAGTGAGGGGAACAGTGGCAGGAGGTAAGTTTCAGCAAGGTAGCCAGAGGCCAGATCATATGGGGCCTTCTGGGGCCTGAAAGACTATGGGTTTGATTTTGCTGTGATGGGAGAGCACTGGTGCAGATGAGGCAGGAGATCAGCAGGAGGGGCATGTTTTCAAAGGTTCACTCCAGCACCATATGAAGAAGCAACTACCAAAGGACAAGTGGAAGAAGAGAAAAAGCAAAATTGCAACTGAATTATAGAATAACCCTTTTGGGACCTCCCGATGTCTAGCTGAACAGAAGTCCTACAACTAAGGAGATACAGAAGAAGCCATGTTGAGACTGGTAGGAGGGGTGGAGCCTCAGAATTAGTTGGCCTCACACCCACATGTGGCAGTTAAAAGTCAGGAGAGATATCTCAACTGTGGAAGTGCTCCCTGAGGAATGAGGGGTCCTAGCCCCACATCAGGCCCCCAGCCCAGGGTTCCAATGCCAAGAAGAGAAGTCACCATAACTTCTGGCTGTGAAAACTGATGGGGATTGTGGGTGAGGGAGACAGAGGCTGCTGGAGTCCCAGCCTGAACTTCTTTCAGTGGCTGTTTCTCACAAGCCGCCAGCCTTGGCCCATGTTGCAGACTTCCCTAAAATCTCCAAAAGGTCCAAACCCCAAAACAAGGAATGGTTGGCATCAACATGCCCTGTACCTCTTGCTAAGTGACTCCAAGCCCTGCACTAGAGGAAGCTGGCCTCAGTTTGCAGCACAACCTCTCCCAGGTGCCTCCAAGTATAGTGCAGGTAGCTACCAACCACAGACCACTTTGTAGCTCCTACCAGGTGGCCCCGTGGATGGCACAAGCAGTGGCCTACCTGGCTTGCAGAGGCCCCAGAACCTACACATCTGGTGACTGGCTTCAGATCATACCAGACACCACTCAATTAGTTCTGCAAATGACACACCCAAAGAGTAGACTTGGCAGGCACCAGAGTCCTGTTAAAGTGAATCCTGTTCTTTGGCATCAGCCCCTGAACAACAGCTCATCTATTATAGTCACATCCAGTCCTTAAAACCAGTCATCTTGAGGGTCAATCCTACCCACTGACATGCCAACAGCAATCGAGGATGAACTACAGCAGAAGGGCACACACAACCCACGGAAGGGACCCTTCCTGGAGCACCCAGCTCAGGTGACCAAGAAGAATTCGCCACTGGGACCCACAAGACACCTACTATATGAGGCCACCCTGCCAAGACCAAGAAGCATAACAGATCTACCTAGTACATAGAGACAAACACAGGGAGGCAGCCAAAATGAGGAGACAAAGCAACATGTCCCAAAGGAAAGAACAGGACGAAACTCCAAACAAAGAAACAAAAATAAAATGGAGACAAGCAATCTAACGCTGGTTACAAGGATGCTCAATGAATTTAGGGGAAGAATAGGTGAACTCAGAACTTCAACAAAGAGATAGGAAACATAAGAAAGGACATAAAAATAATAAAAAAGAGGCATTCAGAAATGAAGAATACATTAACTGAAATGAAGATTACACTGAAAGGAATCAACAGCAGATTAAATAAAGCAGAGGATCTAATCAGCGATTTGGAAGACAAGAAAACACCCAATCAGAACAGCAAAAAAAAAAAAAAAGAATAAAAAATATGAGGATAGTTTAAGGAACCTCTGGGACAACATGAAGTGTAACAACCTGGGGGTACCAGAAGGAGAAGAGACGGAGCAAAGGATTGAGAACCTATTGAAGAAATAATGCCTGAAAGCTTCCCTAACCAGGTGAAGGAAATAGACATACAAGTCCAGGAAGTGCAGAGTCCAAAGAAGATAAACCTGAAGAAACCCATTCAAATACACATCATTATTAAAATGCAAAGATTAAAGACAAATTGAGAATCTTACAAGCAGCAAGAGAAAGGCACTCAGTTACCTACAAGGAAGCTCCCATAAGACTGTCAGCTGATTTCTCAACAGAAACTTTGCAGGCCAGAAAGGATTGGCATGCAATAAAACTAATCAAAGCGATCATTTAGAATAAAAAAACAGATAAAGAGCTTCCCAGACAAGAAAAGCTAAAGAAGTTCATCACCACCAAACCAGTATTACAAAAAATGTTAAAGGGACTTCTTCAAAAAGAAGAAAAACAAAGATCAATAGTATGAATAATAAATATCAATAACTATATACCTATCAATAATTACTTTAAATGTAAATGGATTAAGTGCTTCAATCAAAATATATAGGGTGGTCGAATGGAAAAGAAAAAAACACCTGTAATATGCTGTCAAGAGACCCACTTCATATTAAAAGATACATACAGATTGAAAGTAAAAGGATGGAAAAAGATATTTTATGCAAATACAAATTTAAAATAAAGCTAGGGTGGCAATATTTACAACAGGCAAACTAGACTTTAAAATAAAGTCTATAACAAGAGACAAACACAGACATTTCATATACAGTAGCCATGATATGAAAGTAATCTAAGTTCACATTGATAGACAAATGAATAAAGAAGGTGTGGTACGTGTATAGAATGAAATATTACTCGGCCATGAAAAAGAATGAAATCTTACCATTTGCAACAACATGGATGGACCTAGAGGGTGTTATGAAAAGTGAAGTGAGCCAGACAGAGAAAGACAAGTACCATCTGATTTCACTTACATGCGGAATCTAAAGAACAAAATAAAGGAACAATAAAAAAGAAGCAGACGCAAACATACAGAGAATGCACTGGTGGTTGCCAGATGGGAGAGGGATTTAGGGACAGGGTAGAAAAGGTGAAGGGATTGAGAAGTACAGATTGGTAGTGACAAAATAGTCATGGGGATGTGAAGTGCAGCACAGGGAATATAGTCAGTAATATGTATGGTGCCAGGTGGGTACTAGGCTTACTGGGGAAATCACTTTGTAAGTTATATACATGTCTAACCACTATGCTGTACACCTGAAAATAATATAATATTGAATGTCAACTGTAATTGAAAAATAAAAAAGAGAGGAAAAAGAATGGAAGCAGAGAGAGCAGATGTATTTTGGAGGTAGAGCTGGGTTTAGGGATGGACCAGATGCTGGAGGTGAGAAGAAGGAAAGAATCAAGGACGGTTCCGCTGAGTTTTCATCAGGTGCCTGATGCTCGGCAGAGTTGCATTTACTGAGACGAGGAGAATGGCAGGAAGAACAGTCTGGGGAGTGAAAACTGAGTCAGTTTTGGATGTGTACTTTTTTCATTATGGTAAATTACACAAAAGTGAAATTCACCATGTTAATCTTTTCAAGTGTACAGTTCAGTGGCATGAAGTGCATGCTCAGTGTTGTGACCATCACCACTATCCATTTCCCAAACTTTTCCATCATCCCAGACACAAACTCTGTACCCATTAGACACAAACTCCCCATTCCCTCTCCCCATAAGCCCTGGTCATCTCTGTTGTAAGTTTAAGATGCTTCCTGGACATCCTAGTGAAGACACAGAAAGGCAATTAATTAGACACACTCATTCTGAGCTTAAAGGGAGATATAAGAACTAGAGACATAAATGTGGGTGTCATCAGCATATGGAACAGTCAGAGCATAATTCCTATTTATTGAATTGAACATTTGAGTTAGTTTCTCTCACTCCTGTGCGGCTCAGAAAATGAATATGTGTCAGACACAGCGCCTGGCATATAGTAACCATTCAATAAATATTTTTTCAATTGTGTTACTAGACACTTTGCCTCCAGTTTGTGGAAATAGCAACTGTTTGAACAAGAATATTTAAAAGTACAAGCCTTTAAAATAAATCTCTATTTTTTGCAAATAAGTATAAACAAATTTAAAAATACACTGGCACTTCTATTGCAGTTTTCAGAAATAATGTTTGATATGTGATCTTTTTGGTTCATGATTTTGCCACAATCCAGTACCACTTGATGCCTTACTATGCTGCATAAACAGAACGGGAATGACATGACCAGATGTGGTGTGTCACAGCCAGGATCAATGAGCTTGAAAAGCAGGACAAAAGGTTCTATCTAAAACCAGGTGTTTGAAGTGTGTTTCAAAATCACCAACCTTTATTCACATTACCCTGTGATGTTTGAGACTATGTGTGGTGCACAAGGAGGTACAGTTATGGCCACCAAGATGAGATTCAGACAGTGATTTATCTTCAGCTGACAAATGAATTGTACACAGAATAATCCTCAGGTGCCACATCTTGATCATCTGAGTTACGTGCTGGTGCTTGGAAGCTGCTGACCCTGTGTGCAGCGGCTCTCGGGTGTGTCACCATGAGCAATATACAACTGGGGTGTGGGAGATCCTGGAATTTATCTTTGGGTAAAACCGTTAGAATCATCTTCTCCAGCCATGCTGCCACAAGTGCAGAAATTTGGGGATATAAACTTGCTATGGAAAGATTTCAAAACCTCAGCTATCTATTCTAGTCTCGTGACGTTTGCTCCTGTCGCCAGTATAATTCCCCATAGGTTAGTCATCATCCAGCAGTGCTATGACAAAAGCCTTGAAGTTGAATTAAAATGGCCTCTTCAGTGTAAGTTGAGGCTGCAAAACTCCGATTAGAGAGCAACGAGACGGGAGCTGGTTATAGACCCCGGAGCAGTGTCCCGGGAAGTGAACCCAGCTCACACTAAGGTCCAGTTTCCTCTCAGTCACCATACCCTCTCGACTCAGTGCTGTGTTGGTGGATGCTAAAGGATCTGCATTTGGCATTAGTAATATTTCAAGAAGCCAAATACTTTCTGAAAGCCACGTGAGAATTTCCCATTTCTTGAGTTGGAATCTGAACTTTGAACTTTGAAAGCTAGAATACATTTGCCTACTTTAAAAACGGATCACTTATTCAATTTAAAAGACAGGTTATCCAGCTCCAATTATGTGGGGAAAGACTAATATACCCAGGTTTCACCATTGAGTTTGGAAATTCCTTAGGGATATTCCTCCATATTCTCTCTTTAGAGTGGAAAAATATATTCAGGAGATGGATTCCACAAAATGCTTTCTTCACCTGGTGCTGCACTGAGTCACCACCCTCCTCCAGATAGGAATTTTCTTTGGGGGGCACATGGGCCTCCACTTGTCTTCAGTGATGACAGAAAAACAAGCATTTCATTGCTATTGTAGCATGAAAAGATGTAAGGACCAAAATAAATGCTTAAAATCCTACGTCTGAATGTTGACAAAATACAAGGGGCTTGCACTTGCAACGAAAAAACGAGCATGTCTCTGACAATGCACCACTAACAGTTGCTAACATACTTCATTGCAAGGCTGAGCCAGAAATCTCCAATAGACAAAATAAGTCACTCTCCTTGGGGTTTCTGGGTGAACCATATATTTTATATATAAAACCATATTTTAGTAATGTGTCCCATTTTTACCTATTTTAAGTTAACATGACACCACTGACTGCTGCCGCTGACCACAGCTAGCAGAAAGTTTGCCCCTTGACCCTTCCCGATGCCATGGTCTAGCATATGTCACAATCGATTACTAGTGTATTGACTCCCAGCCATACAGGTTATTTTTATTTAGCCAAGTTTTACGGCTTTTTAGTACTTGCTTAGGAAATAATTAATGCAGTAAAAAATACTTTAAGTATATCCAAAGGCCATTAACTCCTTCTTCCATTTTGTCATTGGGAGTACATAAAGCAAAACTCGTCCTGGGAAATCTAAAAGGAAATGGTAAAAGATTACCACCCATAAGTTAGTCAAACTATAGAAGCTACACCTTAGCCTCTGGGCATTCAGAAAAGCCTTCAGTTTCAATAAGGAAGAGCATATTTCCTTCCAGAAGAATGAGATGGTTTCTATAAGTAGTCCAGTTTATTAAACCTAGCGGCACAAACTGAATCATGGTTGATAAGATTGAAAATAAGGTAGGTTAGGGTTTCTGATGGTCTTAACCTTAGCAGTTTGGTAAGGAGAATCAACTTAACTTGGAGGGCAAGTTGACAACTTGGACAACCAGGTAAATGGCGTAGTTATTGTTAGGTTTTAAGAACTATAATCTCCAGCCTCACAGGATAAACAGGAGGGATGAGAGCCTGAGAGTGGGGGCAGTAATAAGAGTGATGGAGTCACTGTCACTGGGCATGAGAAAAGAACCTTGGGGGATCTGGACCCTACTCGCCTCAGTGACTGATGGGATAGAAAGTGTGTTGGGTCACAGATGACTAATTTAAATTCAGTGACAGTAAAATGGAGAACAGGAAGAGGAGCTGGTGTTGATTAAAGAGGATATGAGGCTCTGTTTTGGAGAGGTTGAGCTTGAGAAGCTCAGGTGTTACTGCTACAGAGGAAAGGCATGCCTGCAAGTCTAGACTGCGAATGGACAGGATGGAGGTTCTGGGAGGGAACAAATGAGCTGCAGTGTGGAAAGGAAGAAAGCTGAGGCTAGAACCTGGTAGGAGGAGACTAGAGTGTGGTAAATGAAAAGATGGAGAAAAAGGAGAAGCTCAAAGTCCGTAGTGACGTGGACACAGGAGGAGACCTTAGGGCTTTATTTCTGTTGGGTCAGGTTAAACGTGAATAAAATTCTGCACAGCAAAGAAAACTATCAACAAAATGAAAAGGGAACCCACTGAAAGGAAGAAAATACTTGCAAGTCATATATCTGAGGAGGGGCTAACATCCAAAGTAAATAAAGAACTCATATAATTCAACAACAAAAAAAAATCTGATTAAAAAATGGGCAGATCTGAGTAGATATTTTTCCAGAGAAGACATACAGATGACCAACAGGTTCATAAAAGGATGCTCAACATCACTAATCATCAGGGAAATGAAATTAAAACCACACTGAGGTATCACTTCACATCTGTCAGAATGGCTACCATCGACAAGTCAACAAACAAGTGCTGGTGAGGGTGTGGAGAAAAGGGAAGCCTCGTGCACTGTTAGTAGGAATGCAAATTGGTGCAGCCACTATGGAAAACATTGTGAAGTTTCCTCAAAAAATTAGAAAGAGAACTACCATATGATCCAGCAATCCTGCTTCTGGGTATTTATCTAAAAAGAACAAAAACACAAATTCAAAAACATGTATGCACCCCACGTTCATTGCAGCATGATTTACAATAGCCACAACATGGAAACAACCTAAGTGTCCATCAATAGATGACTGGATAAAGAAGATGTGGTGCATATATATACAATGGAATATTACTCAGCCATAAAAAAGAATGAAATCTTACCATTTGCTACAATATGGATGGACCTTGAAGGAATTATATTAAGTGAAATAAGTGAGACAGAGAAAGACAAATACTGTCTGATCTTACTTATATGAGGAATCTTTTTATAAAATTGAACTCATAGATACAGAGAACAAATTAGTCGTTGGTCAGAGGTGGGGCATATGAGGTGGGCACAAAGGGGCCAAAAGGTACAAACTTCCAGTTATTAAAATAAATAAGTCATGGGAATGTAATGTACAGCATAGTGACTATAGTTAATAATACTGTATTGCATATTTGAAAATTGCTAAGAGAGTAAATCTTAAAAGTTCTCATCATAATTTCTTGTAACTATGTGTGGTGACAGATGCTAACTAGACTTATTGTGGTGATCATTTTGCAATACCATTATGTTGTACACCTGAAAGTAATATAATGTTATATGTCAATTGTACCTCAAATTTTTTTAAAAAGTGAATGAGGAGACAGGACAATATTCAGAGACATAATTTGTGTGGCTCTTTAGAGAGATAGATAGGTGAAGGAAAGGTGAAGATATGAGTGGAGCAGGACTATGTTCTGGGACTGAGGCCTTTAATAGCTAATGAGCAGAATAACAGGAATAATGCAAGGTACAGGCAAAGTGGGGTGATTGTGTTGTATTCGGTGCACAGTTAAATACTTGCCATGGGTGTCAAGGCTGAGTAGGGAGGCATCAAAGCCAGAATGGAAATGATAGCAACCAGTATGCACTCAGGAAGGTGAGTGCCAGAGGGAAGGTCACATTGCAGAGCTTTCACTTCTAAAGACTCATTGCCTAAGGATGAAGCCCAAAAGAGGAGGAAGAGAAAAGAGAGGGCTCAGCAATGGCTCTTTCTCTGCCTAATATAAAATAATTTTGGAGATGGTGGCAGATTGAGTGGAAGCTACACTGACCTTCTCCCTGGACCAAACTGGAATTACAACTAAAATATTGAGAAAAAAAAATCCTGAATAACTAACTGAAGACTAGTTAGAGACAACCCTTATAACCAAGTATGTGAAGAGGAGACCACATAGAGACTGGTAGGAAATTTGGAGGTGTGAGAGTGCTGGCTGGGCTCACACAGGCAGCAGCTGAAGCTCTGGAGAGATATCTCAGCTGTGGGGGTTCCCTCTGAGAAGCCTGGGATCTAAACCCCAAATTGGGCTCCCCTTTCGCATCAGAATTGCAAAAGGTGCCCACATAAGATCTGGCTATGAAAAGCACTGGGGGTTCTGTCAAGCAGGCACAGATGGCTAAATACACAGACACCTCCATAAAGGACCAATGCACTAAATTTCACTTGCAGCCACTTATCTTGGGCTACAGCGGTGGGAGGGCAGAGTGGACTAGAACTGCATGAGCTTGGGGAAGAGGGGTGAAGAGCAGAGAGAACAACCTTTGGGATCCACGTGCTGAGTCATTTCCCCATATGGCAGAAACCATCTTTATCAGGCAGAGCTTTCCCAATAATGCAGCTTTTGCCTGGGGGAAAGAAATTGCCCCAATCATTGGAAACCTTCTTACCCCACCCTGCAAGTTTTTACTGAGACTAACAATCCACAGGCAAAGGCAGATCTCTGGGTGTTTTGAGTCTTTGACTGACCTGCCTCTGGGCCCTGAGCAAGGAAAAGCAGACCTTGGTGCACAGCTCGGTCCTTCCCACATGCATCCAGCCCCAGCAGAGGGAGCCACATGCTGTGGATCGCTGATAACTCCAAACAGGTTCCCAGGGCCAGTCACAAACAGAGTCTGACATTGGCCTGCGCAAGAGGCCTTCTGAAGAGACCAAAAACTAATAAACCCAGAGACCAGCTTCAGACAACAACAGAGCAGGATCCAATAAGTTCCACAAGCAATGTATCCACAGGGAGATAATAGCAGGCTCCAAACCCTGTAGAGGAGAATTCCACTTCCTGTGATAAGCAACTGCACAGAAGACCACATGCTGTGTTGGGGGTTGAGCCTCACTGTCAGCCAGCCTGAGGGTCGAGCCCATGCATAAATGAGCCAATTGTAACAAGAGGGCCCACACAACGCTTATGAGGAACATTATTAGATTATCCAGGTCTGGTGATCAGGAAGACTGCGCCACTGGGTCCCACAGGTCACCCCCTACATAAGATCACCCCACGAAGACTGGAAGTCATAGCAGATCTACAAAATACACAGAAACAAACCAAAACAGGCAGCCAAAGTGGGGAGACAAAGAAACAAGCCCCAAATGAGAGAACAAGAGAATTCTCCAGAAGAAGAGCTCAATGAAATGGAGATAAGCAACTTATCAGATAGAGTTCAGAGCAATGATTATAAGGATGCTCAACAGCGTGAGAAATAGAAACTATAAAAAAACACCAGTTGTAAATGAAGAATGACACAGCAGAAATAAAGAAGTAATAAACAGCAGACTATAGAAAGCTGAGAATAATATCAGTGAATTAGAAGACAGGGTAGAAAAATAATCACTCAGAGAACCAAAAAGAAACAATAATTAAAAAACAGGAGGACACTTTAAGGGAGCTGTAGGACAACATGAAACAACAATATCCACATCATAGGAATGCCAGAAGGAGAAGAAAGTAAGCCAAGGCTAGAGAACCTATTTAAAGAAATAATAGCAGAAAACTTCCCTAACCTGGTGAAGGAAAAAGTTCACAGAAGTTCAGGAGGCACAGAGAGGCTCAAGCAAGAAGAACCCAAAGAGGCCAATGCCCAGACACATCATAATTAAACTGCCAGAAATTAAAGACAAACAGAGAATCCTAAAGGCAGCAAGAGAAAAGCAATCAGCTACCTACAAAGGAGCTCCCATAAAGCTGTCAGATGATTCCTCATCAGAAACTCTATAGGCCAGAAAGGAATGACATGAAGTATTCAAGTTAATGAAAAACAAGGATCTGAAACCAAGACTACTCTACCCAGCAAGGCTATCATTCAAAATAGATGGTGAAATAAAGAGATTCCCAGACAAAAAAAGGCTATAGGAGTTTATCACCACCAAACCAGCACTGCAAGGAATGTTAAAGGGGTGGCTGTAATAATAATGAGAGAGAGAGAGAGGGAGAGAAACAAAGGCATAAAGAATAAATATGGCAATAAATAAGTACCAGTAAATAATAACCTTAAATGTAAATGGATTAAATGCTTCAATTAAAATATATAGGGTAGCTGAATGGATAAGAAAACATGACACATATAAATGCTGTCTACAAGAGACCCACCTCAGAACAGAAGACTCACACAGGATGAGAGTGAAGGAGTGGAAAAAAGTTTTCCATGAAAACAGAAACAAAAACTAAGCTGGGGTAGCAATACTCATATGGGACAAAATAGACTTCAAAATGACCATAACAGAGATGAGAAAGGTCTCTACATAATACTAAAGAGATCAATACAACAAGAGGATATAACCCTGATGAACATATATGCACCCAATATAGGAGCACCTAAATTTATTTTAAAAACTTCTGGAGGATTTTAAGGGAGCAATATAGTCATAGTCATGGACTTTAACACCCCACTGACTTCACTGGATAGATCTTCCAGGCAAAAAATCAACACGGAAACAGTGATTCTAAATGACACACTAGATTAGATGGATTTAATTGACATTTACAGAACATTTCATCCCAAAGCTGCAGAATATACATTCTCCTCAAGTACATAAGGGACATTCTCAAAGACAGGCCACATGTTAGGACACAAAACAAGTCTCTACACCTTTAAGAAGACAGAAATTGTATCACATATCTTTTCATATCACAATGGTATGAGACTAGAAATCAACCACAATAAAAACACTAAAAAACATTCATACATATGAAGGCTAAATAGCATGTTATCAAACAATTAATGGGTTGCCAATCAGATCAAGGAAGAAATAAAAACTTCCTGGAAACAAATGAAAATTAACACACAACAACTCCAAACCTATGGGACACAATGAAAGCAGTCCAGAGAGCGAAGTACGTAGCGTTACAAGCCTACCTCAAAAAATAAGAAAAACTTCTAATAGGCTCTCTAACCCTACAACTTAAAGACTTAGAGCACAACAAGAAAAGCCCAGAATAAGTAGAAGGAAGGAAATAATAAAGATAAGAGTAGAAATAAATGACATAGAGACTAAAAAAAATAATACAAAAGATCAATGACACCAAGAGCTGATTCTTTGAAAGAAACAAGAGTGATGAACTCCTAGCCACACTCATTAAGAAATAAAGAGAGAGGACCCAAATAAAGAAAATCAGAAATGCAAGAGGCGATATAACAACTGACCCAACAGAAATGCAAAGGATTGTAACAAAATACTATGAACAACAATATGCCACCAACCTGGACAACCTGGATGAAATGGACAAATTCCTAGAAAAATACAACCTTCCAACTGAATCAAGAAGAGTCAGAAAACCTGAATAGGCTGATAACTGCTAATAAAGCTGAAGCAGTAATCAAAGGGCTCCCAGCACACAAAAGCCCTGGACAGGATGTCTTCACAGGGGAGTTTTACCAAACATTCAAGGAAGAACTAATACCTACACTCCTCAAACTATTTTAAAAAATCCAAGTGGAAAGAACACTTCCAAGCTCTTTTTATGAAGCCACCATTAACCTAATTCCAAAACCAGAAAAAAACACTACAAAGAGAATTACAGGCCAACAACCTGATGAACATAGATGCTAAAATTGTCAACAAAATATTAGCAAATCAGATCCAGCAATATATTAAAAAGATCATACACCATGACCAAGTGGGATTTATTCTGGGGATGCAAGGCTGGTATAATATTTGCAAATCAATAAATGTGATACATCACATAAACAAACTGAAAGACAAAAATTACATGATCGTATCAATAGGCACAGAAAAAGCATTGTACAATATCCAGCACCCATTTTTGATAAAAACTCTCAGCAAAGTGGGACTAGAGGGAACATACCTCAACATAACAAAGGCCATATATGACAACCTACAGCTAACATCATACTCTACGGGCGAAGACTGAAACTATTTCCACTAAGAACAGGAACAAGACAGGGATGTCCACTTTCACCCTCTTATTCAACACAGTACTGGAAGTCCTCGCCACAGCCATCAGACAGGAAGAAAACATAAAAGGCATCCAGATTGGAAAGGAGGAAGTAAAACTGTCAGTATTCCCAGATGACATGATATTGTACATAGAAAACCCTAAAGACTCCACCACAAAACTACTAATTTTAATAAATGAATTGGGCAATGTAGCAGGATAAAAAATTAACACCCAGAAATCAATGGCATTTTTATACACCCATAATGAATGCTTGAAAGAGAAACTAAAAAAAAAAAAACAATCCCATTTACCATTGCAACAACAAAAAATTAAGATCCTTAGAAATAAGCTTAACCAACGAAGTAAAAGACCTGTTCAGAAATCTACAGGATATTGAAAAGAGAGATAGAGGAAAATATAAACAAGTGGAATAATATACTGTGTTCATGGATTGGTAGAGTTAACATCGTTAAAATGTCAATACTGCCTGGCCAGTGTGGCTCAGTGGTTAAGCGCCCACCTATGAACCAGGAGTTCACGGTTTGATTCCCAGTCAGGACTCATGCCCGACTTTTGGGCTCGATCCCCAATAGGGCATGTGCAGGATGTAGCCAGTCAATGACTCTCTCCCATCATTGATGCTTCTATCACTCCCTCTCCCTTCTCTCTCTGAAATCAATAAAATACATATTTTTAAAAATGTCCATACTACCCAAAGCAACCTATTCAATGCATCCCTATTATAATACCAATGGCATATTTCACAAATCTAGAACAAACACTCCAAAAATTTATATGGAACCAAAAAGGACCCCAAAGACCCACAGCAATCTTGAGAAAGAAGAACAAAGTTGGAGGGATCACAATACCAGATATCAAGTTATACTAAAAGCCACTGTCATCAAAACAGCCTGGGACTGGCACAGAACAGGCATATAGGCCAATGAAACTGAACAGAGAGCCCAGAAATTGACCCACACTTTTATGGTCAATTGATATTTGACAAAGGAGGCAAGAGCATCCAATGGAGTAAGGACAGTCTCTTCAATAAATGGTGCTGGGAAAATTGGACAGATACATGCAGAAAATGAAACTAGACCCATCAACTTACACCATACACAAAAATAAACTCAAAATGGATAAAAGACTTAAATGTAAGTCATGAAACTATAAAAATCTTAGAGGAAACCATAGGCAGCAAAATCTCAGACATCTCTCATAGCAATGTGTTTGCTGATACATCTCCTAGGGCAAGAGAAACAAAGGAGAAAATAAACAAGTGGGACAACATCAAACTACAAAGCTTCTGCCCAGCAAAAGGAACCATCAACAAAATGCAAAGGGAACCCGCTGTCTGGGAGAAAATATTTGCCAATCATATATCTGATAAGGGGTTAATATCCAAAATATATAAGGAACTCATACAACTTAACAAAAGGAAGACAATCCAATTAAGAAATGGGCAAAGAACTTGAATAGACACTTCTCCAAAGAGGACAGACAGATGCCAAGAGACATATGAGAAAATGCTCAACATCGCTAATCATCAGAGAGATGCAAATTAAAACCACAATGAGGTGTCACCTCACACCAGTCAGAACGGTTCCATCAACAAAAAAACAAATGACAGGTGCTGGGGAGGGTGTGGAGAAAGGGGAGCCCTAGCCCACTGCTGGTGGGAATGCAGACTGGGGCAGCCACTGTGGAAAACAGTATGGAGCCCTGGCCAGTGTGGCTCAGTGGTTAAACATCAGCCTGCACACTGAAGGGTCTTGGGTTCAATTCCCAGTCAAGGGCAAATACCTCAGTTGCAGGTTTGCTCCCCACCCCTGGTTAGGGCACATGTGGGAGGCAACCAGTTGATGTGTGTCTCTTTCACACTGATGTTTCTCTCTCTCTCCTCCCCATCCTTCTCTCCCTTCTACTCTGTGAAAAAGCAGTGGAAAAAATATTGACAGGTGAGGATTAACCAAAAAAAAAAAGGAAAGGGAAGGGAAGGGAAGGGAAGGGAGGGGAGGGGAGGGGAGGGGAGGGGAGGGGAGGGGAGGGGAGGGGAGGGGAGGGGAGGGGAGGGGAGGGGAGGGGAAGGGAAGGGAAGGGAAGGGAAGGGAAGGGAAGGGAAGGGAAGGGAAGGGAAGGGAAGGGAAGGGAAGGGAAGGGAAGGGAAGGGAAGGGAAGGGAAGGGAAGGGAAGGGAAGGGAAGGGAAGAAAAGAGAAAAGAAAAGAAAAGAAAAGAAAAGAGAAAAGAAAAGAGAAAAGAAAAGAAAAGAAAAGAAAAGAAAAGAAAAGAAAAGAAAAGAAAAGAAAAGAAAAGAAAAGAAAAGAAAAGAAAAGAAAAGAAAAGAAAAGAAAGGAAAAGAGTGTGAAGTTTCCTCAAAAAATTAAAAATGGAGCTGCCTTTTGACCCAGTGATCCCACTCCCAGGAATGTATCCTAAGAATCCTGGAACACCAATCAGAAAGAACATATGCCCCCCTATGTTCATAGCAGCACAGTTTACAATTGCTAAGATCTGGAAACAGCCCAAGTGCCCATCAGGAGATGAGTGGATAAAAAGCTGTGGGACATTCACACCAGGGAATACTACGCAGCTGTAAAGAAGGGCCTCTTACCCTTTGGGACAGCATGGCGGAACCTGGAGAGTATTATGCTGAGAGAAATAAGCCAGGCAGAGAAAGACAAGTATCACATGGCCTTTGTTCATATGTGGAATCTAATGAACAAAATAGATCCAGAGACACACAAGCATGGGACAGATTGAGGAATGTCAGAGGGAAGGCGGGGGTGGGGACTGGGCCGGGAGAGATGAATGAAAGAACTGACATGCACATCCGGTTAACCCATGGCCACTGACAATAGTGTGGAGAAGGAGTGGAGGGGCGGAGGGGGTCAGTGGGGAAGACCCGGACATCTGTAATACTTTCTACAGTACAGATAGGAGACTGACGCGCTACCTACTGCGCTAACGAGGCACCTCTACAGTAAAGATAAATTTAAAAAATAAAATAAATTTGAAAAATCAAAAAAGAAAAGAAAGAAATGCTAGCCAGCACTTGAAACGGAGAAAGCGGGGGGGGGGGGGGGGGGCGGGCGGGGGGATGAGGCATGTATGTGCGCTTTGTTTTCTTCTTTTGCTGTATAAATGGTTTTGAGTGCTGAAAACATCACAGTGTTTCTCATGGAATTTTTTAAAAATAGAGTTAGTTGTTAACATTTTAAAATTGAGGCAATTTCAAATAATTTTTTCTAATTTATCTTGATAAAAGGCACAATCTGAGACCCTCTCATTTGGCAGCAAATGTCAGGAGCGGTCTGGGGGCGAGTGCCTCCATTGGGCAATGCAGGGGAGCTCCTATGCCCTGGTCCTCACCATTCCCTGTTGTCTACCACATACCACTCTGTTGATATCATCTCTGGTCTCTGAGCTGGAGGTTCTAATTAGGCAGTGGGAAGGAAAGAGTACAAAGCAATGAATATGTAAAGCATACGTAAATCATGCATTATGATTACAGGTAATTTCAGAGCCAGATCTCAAAGACTACCTTTTGTATAATACAGATTTTTTTTATTGGCACTTCTACATAACATTTCTTCTAAAATATAAACTCACATATATGATATAAATATACAACCACTTTCCCTTATTCACAATTCTGAAATTCAAAGTCTTGTTTATTCTGCCCTGGCCGATTGGCTCGGTTGATTGGAGAGTCATCTTGTACAAGGAGAAGGTTGTGGGTTCAATTCCCAGTCAGGGCACATACCTTGGTTGACAGTTCGATCTTCAGTCAGGCAGAGTTTGGGAGGCAACCAGTTGATGTTTGTCTCTCACATCAATGTTACTCTCTTTCTCTCACCCCCTTCCTCTCTCTCTAAAGTCAATTTTTATTTTTATTTTTAATTTTTTAAAAAATATATCTTTATTGATTTCAGAGAGAGGAAAGGAGAGGGAGAGAGAGAGAGAAACATCACTGATGAGAGAGTCATTGATCGGCTAGCCTGCAAACCCGGGCATGTGCCCTGACCGGGAATCGAACCCCAATCTCCTGGATCCTAGGTCGATGTTCAACCGCTGAGCCACGGCCAGCCGGGCTAAAGTCAATTTTTAAAAAATCATATCCTCAGGTGAGGATTAAAAATAAAAGTCTTGTTTATTTTAAAAAATTTACTCAATGTTGGCAAGACCTGACCTGATACAGGATCTTTATAGAGGTTACTTAGATCATTAATGTGAACATTTACTTATTTCAGTGCAGAAATATTAATGTATCAGTAACAGGGTACACACTGTATGCTCCATGCACCACAGAACCTTTATAAAACCCCCAAATTCTATATTCTGGCGCCAAGGGTTTCAGGTAAGGGATCGGGACTCTAATATAAATTTTCACATACCTATAAATGAAATATAACATTCTCCACTTGAGGAAAAAAATGTAGTCTGTTGGAAAAAAGGGGGTGTCTAAATCAGTATCTTCAAAATAACCTTTTTGAAGACAATTAGTAAGACTCGGGGGTAACGCAGTAGTCTCAGACAAGCGGGAATCAGAGGGTCAAGCCGGAGCAAGATTTCTCAACAGTTCTGCCCGCAGAATGTGGAGGACACAAGCTTTTTGCGAGGCCAACCCTCTTCCCTGTCTCTCCACAAACCCCCACTTTCCACTTCTCACGGTGAGACCGACGTCCTCAGACCCCAGAGATTTTCCGAGGGAGACAGAGGCCGCTTCGCCTCGCGTCCACTGAGCAGACCCGGGTACCTGGCCGGCCGGCCTGGGGAGCAGCCTGCGCCCCCCAAGTGGAGGCTCCAGGCCCTGGCGGAAAGCCCGCCAGCTTGTGCGCCAGCCAGACGCGGGCTCAGGACCAGGCTCCTGCCTCCCGAGACAGCGGCACCCCGCGCCCCCCGGGCTCTGACCACCCGTTCTCGCACTGGGCGGCGGGAAGGAAAGCCACTAAGGAGAGGGCCCAGTGTTCCCACGGAAAGCAGGCTTCCAGCGACCGCCTCCTGGGCAAGTGCGGCCAGCAGTTCACGGGCACAGATGCCTGGACCCCGCCTCCTGCGGGCCGGCCCGGTCCGCTCCCGCGTACGGTACTGAGCGGGCCTGGAAGCAGAGAAGAGCCTGCAGCTGCCTTCTGCCAAGCCTAAGAGAATGCCTGCTTGGCACTACAAGAGCCTAAGGTCGCCAAGAAACCGTGATTTCAAAAGGGGCGGGGGCTTCTATGAAGCCAGAGCCTATGCCCAGCCATGGAGCCTCTACAAAGGGCCTTGAAGGAGGTTTTCCTCCCCTTTCCTCTTTAATCCCCAAGGGGTTGCCTCGAAACCGGGCCACTTTGGCAGAGCAGCACTGACTGAGCCCTTCCGGAACAGGGCATGGCCGAAAAAACCCCAAACCCCCCCCACACACAGCAACTACAACAAAATGCCTCCCGCATCGGCATCCCAGGACACGCCGACCCCACTGCCCGTCGGTGAAGGGCAAGGGGAAGCGTGCGGACTGTGCAGGCCCCACGCCACCCGTGGGGTGGCCACTGTCCTGAGACGGCTCCCTCCCCACCCCCTCCGTGGCAGGGCAGAGAGGAAGGACCGGAGCATGGTGACGGGTTTCACTCGGGCCTCAGTTTTATCCCCGAGACAAAACCAAAAGTGGAAAACACTTCTCCATTTTTGCACTTGTGGTTTTGGTCTGATTTCTCTCTTACAATTTTTTAAAAACATTTGAATCCATTTCCTCTGAAAATGGAGAAGGGCATGTTGGCATTGAATCCCCGGAGCCGGCTCACGATGCACGTCCAGTGTGGATGCCACATGCTCTCAGCAGGTGTCCTAGTTGATGCAGCTCCGTGGGGAGGGGTCCTGTACGTTCACCTGCAAACCGGCCTTTACTTTTAATTCTTTCAGTTTTCTACCGAGCTGACTCTGCCATAATCTATGTTACAGCGCCATCTCATGGCAGTTTGTGACCACCCTTTATGGATAGAAAAATGCTGGGCTGGCTGTCTCTTCAGCATTTTAAAGAAATGATCATTTTTAATTAATCGCCCCAGATAAATGTGACAAAACAGCGGTCTGTAAATAAAAATGCTGTTTTGATGAAGTCTGCTAAAGGCCAGGAACTACAGACAGCACTTGAACAGCCACACAAACCTTGAAAACGGGAGATGAAACGTAAATCACTTCTGTTCTCACTCAGCGCCCCTGACCCCTGCATCCCTTCCCCGCGCCACCCGGCACGCTCTTCACCAGGCCGAAGGCCGTGGCAGAAGATCCGGGAAGACCCTCGGAGGGAGAGTCTGGTCCCAGGAAGTCGCTGGAGGCCTGGAATTTCCAGCTCTGCCTTCTCATGGGGCATCGTTCCTCCCTCTTCATCTCCAGAAAACCCAGGGCACACTCCGGGTCCTCGCCGCGACACAAGGAGACTCCATGCCACATCTAAGCCCATCATTTGCGAACATACTTCAGTCCCAGGTTGCATTCCAGGGGAAGATCCCTCGGAGCAGCCTCCTTCGGGGAGTCTGCCTGCCCAGTTCTGGAGGCTTGTTTCCTCTCTCTTCTCCAGGTTTATTTCCACCCGCAGAGTTGAAGCACATCGCGAACGGGCCTGGGTGTAATTCCCTACCCAGGACTCGGCCCGCCTGCGGCTGCTCTGCAGGCCCTCGGACGGCACAGGGCACAGGGCTTCCATTCCCGGCGTGCGGGGCAACGGCGAAGGGAGCCGAGCTCACGAGGCGGAGCTCCTGGTGGTCTGGAAGTGGCAGGGTCGCCTCAGCCCACCTGTCCCCGCCCAGGACAGCGATCTACCTGCAGCTCCCACACCTGGGAAGTCCTTGTTCGCAGCCATCTCCCTTCCAGGCTGCCCACGCTTCCCCCACCCCTCCTGCGGCATCAAGATGGAAAGTTTGAGTTCTTGGTGCAAGGCAGGGAGGGCACCATTCGTTGTCCATCTACGGATAGTTTCTCTCCATAAAGAAGATACAGAAGACACAGCGCTTCGTGAGAAAGGAAGAAAAATTAATATGCATTTGGCCAGATGCAAAATAAGAAATTTGGAACAAAGGCAATTTTTAAAAAGGCATTTGAATGTCAAATATTCCTTGGGTTCTTTCTGCCCTGTCACAACTGAACTGATTTCCTTTTTAACTGCTTCATTTTCAGTAATCGTAGGGATCACAGTGTCAACATTCATGAAATTTGGGACTTAAACGTCCCAGCTCGTCGCGATCGGTTCCGTGTGCCTGGTGTCCGCTTCCCCACTCTCTCCTCAGGCCCGTTTCCGTCCCCCCTCCCTCCCCAGGCTCGGTTGCTATAAACTTACCTTTGCTGTCCCCTCCCTCCCTCGTCCAGGGCTGTTCTTGCTTCAGCCCCTGCCCTTGGAATGTTCTCTCTTCAACTACCATCCTTGAATCCGCAGGACGAGCCCAGTGCCCACATTTCCCCATCTTTTGTTGAGTGTGTTTGTGTGTCTGTTACTGTTTTTCCCCCTCCATCAGGGCTCCAACGCGCTCGGCTCAGAGTCTGAACCGACTGTACCCATTAGGAAATCTCAAAGTGCAGACTGGCCCTACAACAGGTTCTGCAGACGGGCGGCCTCACCCCACCCACCTCCCAGCAGGAATGGTTTGTCATCGCTGCTCCAATTTAAATTTCTCAGTTTAATGTTCAAAAGAGATGATTTTTCTAATATCCATCCTGCAAACTCCATCTGCGACCCCCCAAACAAGCTGTAGTCTCTGCCTCTCGCAGGCATGAATTATAAAAAGTCCGTACTAGGAGCCGGGAGGAGGTCGGGCCTCCTTGACCCTGAACCGTGAGGGCCTGGGTGCCTGGGGACGCGCAGCACGTGGAGAGGCAGTGACACCTTCTTACAGCTGGCTGGTCCCCACCCAGCCTGCTGCTCCTCGGGGAGGCCAGGGCGCGGCCCTCAGAGCCGGGCGCGAGGAGCCGCCGCTGCACTCGAGGCCACCGGTGGCGGTGGTGGCGGCAGGGTCACTGTTCCAAGCTGGTGGCCTAGCGTTGTGTGAACAGAGAAACAGGTGGGAGTTTCGGTCGCTAAAATGGTGGCATCGGTTATTTATAGATTCGGACTAAAACTCAGGGGAACTGCCTTCTGCGGAGTCCCGTCCTCCAGGACAGGCTGGAGTCAGGGCTGTGAGTCTCAGTCTCTCATGACGCCGCAAAGGATGCTGCAGGCGGGACTGTGGAGTCCAGCCCAAGGGCTCTGGAAGCCCTTTGATAAAGAGGACGTAGCTTTCGAACAGGCTTTTGGAAGCGTCTAGAACGGGGCTGGGGCTCAGCTTCTGCGGGTGCAGCACCGCCCAGCTCGTCTTCCTGCTGCAAGGTTAGACGCGAGGCTTGCGCAGCCTGGTGTCACCGTCTCTGGAGCAGAAACTGTCCCTGGCGCCTTGCACGTGGCCGTCACTTAATCGATATTTACTGAAGGGGTGAAAGAATAAACACAGAACCTCTTTTGTTGGTACTAAGTATACAGCTATGTATTATCGGAGAAAATTCCCTTAAGTTCTTCACTTTAATTATTTCTTAATCGTCACCCAAGGACGTGTTTATAGACCTTAGAGAGGGAGAGAAACAGTGACGTGGGAGACACACTGATCAGCTGTCTCCCACACACGCCCGCCAGGGCCGGGGACCGAACCCCGAAACCTAGGTATGTGCCCTGGACTGGGAACCAAACCCACCTTTTTGCTGTGCGGGATGACACGCCAACCGAGCCACCCTGGCTCCATTTTATTTTATAATTTTGACATTTACGTAGGTTATTATTTTTCTTTTTGCGGGGAGGGGGAGATGGGAAGGGCACCATTTCTTGAAAGATCTCTTTGGGCTACGTACTGAACTAAATGCTCCGCCTGTGTTGCTTTGCTTTAAGCTCACAGGAACCTACGGCCTTTCACATCCCGCAGCGGCTGACTTGGCTGGGGCCGCGCAGCCCGTCAGGGTCGCGCCCCCAGCCACCCTCGGCGCCCAGGCCCAGCTGCGCCTGAACGCGCCTGCTCTGCTGGGCTCAGACGGAAACCTTGCTTTCTGTTCTTGGTGATAAATCTAAAAATCAAGATGGAAGAAATCTTTAGAGAATGGCCGAGCCCATTAACATTTTTTAGGAATGCTTACATTTTCATGACCAAGAAACCATTTCAGGAAACCAGTGAAAGCTTTTGCTTGTTTATTTTTTTATTTCTTTACTAAAGAGCCTCCTGGAAGACGTGCACAGGGACACGCCCAGCTCCAGACTGCTCTCTCCAGGCTCTCCTACTCATTTAGTCCACAACCTACCTAAAAATCTTAAAATGAAAGGAAAACATAGAACTGAACTTATATCTGGTGGCATCAATGCTTGAATTATGGTGTTAATTCTAAAATAAGCTATTGTATTGATTTAATTTTTATTAATATCCATTTGAACATATATAACAGCACTGAACATGTGAAAATTTAATAACTTTAATTACCATTTACTTCGAAAAGGTCCTCATTCATCCAAAAGTGAAGATTCTACCACTCTATCAAACTTGCTTGGAATCAAAACAAACTTTTCCATTTTCCTGTAATTCTCAGGGGAAGAGCATGCAGCTGGCTTCTCTATTCCGATTCATCCCGCCCCAACCCACACACAGGTGTTACCTGAGCCATAGACAGCGTCTTGAGAAATAGTATAATTTCAGGCCCTCTGTGCCACGTGGCTTAAATAATATCAGTTGGAAGAAATAAATTTTATAAAAATTTTAATAATGCATGCATTGAGCTATCGATACTCAGTTTGTATGGGAGACATTTCCAAGTCAATCACCTAAAATTAAAGAAGCCCCCGTGTTTATGATGCTTGGAAAGTTGCAAATGTGGAAATGTACCTTCCCCTCAGCTTTAAATCCCCACATTCCACAAATCGTTTTCCAGGGTCACAGACGGCTCAGGCTCTATTGCCTTGACAAGAGAGTCAGGTTATCATTAGCATGTTGAACAATGGATGGCGTCCACTGTATTTTCTTGTTTAGAAAAATAAATCATCCTGAAGACTTTTTTATGTTCTATGTAAAATGGAAGCACATCAGCACTTGTGTGTTTTCTTCCCCTGAGTCGGTCTGGCAGGGTGCCCGCGGCGGGAACAGCCAGGGGCTGCCAAGCAAGGGCTGGCCTGGGTCCGTGCCCATCCCTCCAGGGGATGTAAACATCCTGCCCTGGAAACTCACCAACCTGTAGCTAGAAGACTCCCGTGTGCACAGTGTGCAGCTGGGAGAACTGGAAACCGTGAGTCACTGCACCAGCCCCGCCCTGCTGGGTAATGAGGTCAAAGGTTGAGCTTTATCCACCCTGCCCCAGCCCCCAATACCAGGGCGGCACTGAATCTAGTGGAGAAACATACAGGAGCCAGAGGGCAAAGAAGACAGATTTCCTGAGCCCCTCCAAGCCCATGCCTGCTCCTCACCGGCACTTCCACGTGTGTCCTCTCTGGCCATAGTGAGCAGGGCCGCTCAGTGGGTAAGGCCAGGGAATCTAGAGTCAGACACCCCTGGGCTACTCACTAGCTGTGCAGTTTTGGGCAATTTGTGTAATCTCTCTAATTCTCAATGTTTTCATCAGCCAAGTGGGGACATACCAGTTAAAATACTGAAATCCTTTCCTACTTCTGGCTGAGCCAGCCCGTCCCTGGGTATCACCCCGCCCATCACGGCCCCCTTGCAATCCAGGAACCAAAGGCAAACGAGGGCACAGCCCAGCCTCCAGGACCTGTCCGGTGGCAAGAGCCGCCTTGCTCATGGCTGGTGCTCGTGGCATACCAGTGGTTAGGTAGCTTTACAGGGCTGTCCTAGGGACAGGGGGGGAGAGTCTACAAAGCCTATCACATGATAAGCCCCAAATAAAGGATGGTAGCTATGCCCATTATACAGATGGGGAAAGCTAGGCCAAACAAGGTTCAGGACCATGGTGAAAAGCATGTTATGGAGCCAGGATATGAATCTAGTTGACGTAGATTCTTGGCTCCATGTCAACCAACCATGATGTATCAGGTGAGAATTAGAAGATCCCATTTAATGATGGCAGAAAAGATGGGCCCATTGCTTCAGCTAGATTTCAGAAGGCCATGCTCATCCTGAATGTCACCCTTGAGGACTAAAAGGCAAGCATGAACCCAGTTCTAATGACAATGTTTTAATTCTGTCACCAGACTTATTACATGGAAATTGCTTTTCTCAAGACTGACTGGAACCCGCTGGTCTGAGCTGAGGAGTGAGTCTGACAGGTACAGGGTTCTGAGCGAGTGCTGGGTTGTACCTCTGTGGTCTGTGTTCTTTGGGTGGGGGAAGAATACGTGCAAAGAGATTCAATCCCTAATTTCATTTTGTCAATAAAATCACTCTTTTAAAACTTTTATCAAGGTAGGATATTGTCAGGATATATTAAAAGCAATAATGGCTCTTCAACTGGAAATGTGATTCCCTGTTCTCTAAGATGCAGTCTTCTGATTCTGTATCCTGCTCCTCTCCCAGCTCTTAGCACTTGAGTATGAAATGGTCACCTGGGGGCAGGAGGGTGCTTCTAGGGGAGTAGGACATAAGGCAGTTAAGTTTTAAGAGAAAGGGGAAGAGATAGGAGCATTATAGGGGAAGGTCAGAGTGGAGATGATCCCAGACTCAACCTAAGACTTTGCTGCTCGACTTGTGGCTCCCGGGCCAACAGCATCGGCCTCTTCTGGGAGCACAGCAGCAGTAAAAAATGAGGCCACACTGCCCAATACATCACAATCTGACTTTAATCAGATGCCCAGTTGATGCCTCTGCTCTGCTCTAGGGGGTTCCGTCTCTGCTCAGAATGGGCAGACAGAAACTGGTAAGGGGTGGCCTACAGCCGACAATGAAGCTGTGAGAGATGGGCAGATGCCCCAGTGTTCGCTCCAAGGTTATGCCGTCTGAATCGGCTGGAGGGAAGTCTGTTCTCAGCTGACGAGCAGGCCGTGGGTGCAGCTGCACACAGCGTGGTGGCCATCTGTGTATCACAGCGACGCAACACTGTGCAGGGGCGCGGAGCCGCGGCAGAGGCTAAGCCGGCCAGGTGTGTAAGCGGGAAAGGAGTCTTGAAGATCAAAGGCAAGTCGATGTAAAAGAGAACATCTTGCCCACCAAACACAGGCCCTCTGAATGGAGAGAGGGCGACATCTGAACAGACCAGATGTTAGCAGCCGAGGGATCCTGAGTCAACTCTCTGAAACAGCCGTGTGGCATCAAAACCTCAGTATCGGCCAGGCCCACCACTAAACACAAACACACGTCCTATAGAAGACGGGAAGTCCTGCAAGGCTCCCAGCTGAGGCGGTAGGAACTCTCCGCCCCTGTGGTAATGGGCAGTCATTAATTATAGGACAGATGATGAAGCCCCAAAGTGAGTTCTCTTGTGGATAACAGGGGAGTGCAGTTCTTGGAAAGAGCTGTGTGGGCACTTTGCACTCGCAATCTGAGGCCAGGACAGGTGCCCTCTCCTGCAGGCCTGAACTGGGTGGCAAGTTATTTCTGTTCACAAGAAGGGGTGGCTCTGTCCTGGAAGCACCCACCCCTTGTGGTCACGCTTCAGATCTGGTGCCAGGGCTCAGTCCCTCCACCAGCAACCCAGAAGGGTTGTGGGGGACGGGCAGGGAATGGATGTGTCGGCAACTTGTGAATTTTCCACAAGTACCAGCTGGTCTCCTTTTAATTGCCCCCACAGAGATTTTCATAAATACATTTAAATATAATAATTATTATTGTTATTTTACTTTGTACTTCTAGATGGCACCTTTCCTTCAAGCAGCTCAAAGAACTGTTCTGAAATTATCCAATTAATCTTTGCAAAATTCCTGTGAAGGTGGTTGGCAGTTTCTCTGCATTTCTGGAGGAGACGAAAGAAACAGGGAGGTCGGGCCCGGAGTGACACGGGGATGGTGGAGAAATGGAAACCAGACCCCCAGACATCCTCCCGAGTTCAGAGTCCTCCACGGTGCACAGCTGTGGAGGCAGGGCCTTGAGTACAAACACTTGTCTTCATTCCCTGGATCCACCCTTGGGAAGACATGGCTTTGGGCTGGCCACTTGGCCTCCCTGGGCTGCCGCTCCCCCAGCTTTCAAATGTCTCAGTGATACAGCTGATGGCTGGGTGTAGAAAGGTTGTTGGGCTGCTTGGGCAGGGCTCTGAGCAGCTGCAGGGACTCTGTCCTGGGCACAGCCTCGGGCGCGCAGCCCCATGGGCTCTTCAGCCGGTCCGTGCACTGCAGTGCAGGTGGCACACTTAGGCTGGAGTGGAGCAGAGGGTCCAAGATCCAGCTTGGGAGGCAGACGGCCTGACTCGGGTCTTGACTCCAATGCTCCCTAAGTCTTAGGGCTTTGGCAGGTCACCTAACCACACTGAACTTCTGCTTCCTCACCTGTAAAATGGGAGTGGTGGTGACTAAGTGACATAGTGCACGTAAAAGGTCTGGCATTGTAGACAGTCGCTAAGGACACCGAGTGGCTGTGGGACGAGGCTGCTGTCGGGCGGCCTGCACTGGAGCCCTGGCCCACCACCTCCAGCTCCGTGGCCTCGGGCAGGTCACCTCACCTCAGCGGACACGGTAGGCTCCTGAGAGGAGTAAGCAAGTTCATATACGTAGTTTGTAACAGAATCGGACAGAGTCCCTGCTTGATGAATGTAATTACTACTCATGTTATGACTGTTGCTTCATTTCTTGTTTCTGTTTTATCTGTGGAGCCATGAACACTGGCCTCCACCCCCAAGGAAAGAGACGGCTGCACAGTTTGATGGCAGTGGAGGGAAAAGAGCCCAGAATCAGGCTACTTTCCCTTCGACTGGAAGTGTCTCTTAGCTGGAAAACACGCCCCTGTAGCGAGGCTACATCTGCAGCTACATCTGCCACTCACTCGCTGAGCACACTGGGCGAGTCCTCTCACCTTTCTCTCGGTCAACACATCCGCGAAAGCGTGGCAACAAGCTAGTCACCTTGAATTGTTAGAAAGGTGACTTGAGCTAATGTATACAAATGCACTTTGTAAGCTCTAATACTATATATATTTAAATGGTTATGAGTTCAGAAACATAAAGATCTGAATTTTCATTTGAACCCAGGGAAACTAAACACTTGTATGTATGCTTCTATTTTTTGCTTCTTTCAATAAAGTAAAAAATGTAAAAGCTGTTGTCTCACGTAAGTGAAGAACAAAGATGCGTTAGTTTCTGGTGGTCCCAGCACCTTGGGTTTGCCCTTCAGCCCCAGCTGCAATAAACAAACCAAACAGTGTATCTACCCACCCGGGAAACTCACAGTAACTTGGATTCCTCTTTGCCGAGTTTCCTGTGGGGACTTCAAAGCCTGCAGACTTTGCAGATGTCTTGCTGGTGATACCCCTTTAGCTAACACATGGGAAATACTCCAATAAGAGAGACACCAGCTCCACGAGAGGAAATTTGGGGCAGAAACAGAGGGAGGACAGTGTGCAGGCCGAGCCGGATGAGCATGGCGGCCTGACAGTCATTTGCGAGATGGACAGCAGGAATCTCAGAGGGGATCTGCGACGTCAGCTCACCTCCAGCATTTACAGCAAAGAAGCACCTCGTGGGCTCTAGGTGGTAAATGGTAAAAACTGCCTTGAAAGAGTTACATTAAATGCCTCACTTGTGCCAAGAGTCTCCCTGCAGTGGTTCGCCCCCTCCGAAGATCAGGACAGTGCACCCTCCCACCTGGGCAGGAGGGGGGCAGACAGAGGGTAGGTCAGTGGCTGTGTTGTTTTCAAACTTGTGCTTCTTTTACTGTTTTGTTCTGTTGCTAACCCTCACCCGAGGATGTTTTCTCCATTGCTTTTGAGAGAGAGTGGAAGGGAGGGTGGAGAGAATCATCGATGTGAGGGAGACATGGACTGGCTGCCTCCCACACTCGCCCTGACTGGGGCCGGGCACTGAATCTGCAATCCAGGTACATACGCTTGACAGGGAATCAAGCCCGAGGCCCTCAGGTGCTCGTGGGGGAAGGGGGGGGGGGGGCTCTAGCCACTGAGCATGCCAGCCAGTGCTCTCTTCTGGTTTTGATTGTCCTTCCAAAGTAGGTTTCCATGGGACAGTTTTACCTTGAGCAGCTCTAAACTCTAACACAGAAAGTAAATCTTTACTTTCAGGAAAGTTTTTTATGGATTAAAATCTGCTTTTTGAATCAAGAAGCAACTCATCCTTTCAAAAGAATTTATTTAAAAACTACAGTATTGTCTACAAACCTAGACAAGGAGCATTAAGAATCTGTGCATCTGGCAGAACCATTGGTGGGGCTGGGCTGGGTTAGGGGTGCCCACTCCGGGCCCAGCATATTCTCCCCGGGACATCAGGAGAATGCTTTGCAAGGGAGTGGCCTAGATCTGGGGGGGGGGTGTGTGTGTGACTGCAGTCACAGATCAGAGTGGAGCCCCCCATCCACTGGGGAACCAAACCCACAGGGCCAAACAGACCTTCAGCTGGGAGATGCCCTACCTGCCTGCTGCTCAAACCTGGTTGTTTTATACCCTGAAGATCCTTTGAACACCTGCTGTGAGCCAGGCACGGTGGCCTCCTTGCTCACAGTAGCCCTAAAGCAATGGTGCGTATGGTGACCCTCTTACTGTATGCCTAATGTTGTAAGTACCTAAAATTGATTTGATGTGCTCTTAAATTCTTACATTTAAAAAGTAGTGAAATTTTCAAGCATAAAATAAACTGAGACAGAATTAATCAAATAAAGGCATGGGAGGCACTATTCAAACCATCCCAGAACCCTGGCTGCGGAGGAAACGGGAAAAGATGTGGGCAATGGGGACTCAGACACAGCCCCTGCCCCCGGGCTCACTAGCTTGTAACCTTGGGGAAGGGACCCTTCCTCTCTAAGCCTTGAGACCCTCAGCTATGGAGGAGGGAGTGTCATGAGATGCCTTGGCTCAGGCTGGGGACTGAACCACTAAAAGTTGAGTAATACAGACTTAGTAGGCCCATGAATATCCAAAGGTAAATGGAGGTTTATCTTCCTTCCAGGAAGGTCCACACCTGTTTGTCTCTGGCAGGTGCAGCTGAGAGAGGCCCTTCATTGGGCTTGTGCCCAGCGGGTGTAATCATGTAAATGACAAGCCCTCAAAGACCTAACTTGTGCTGGATCTTGGGAATCTCAAACCACAGTCCTAGGAGAGGGCCTCCAGCCTAGCTTGAGCCCTACTGTGCTCAGGAGACTAAACTCCACCACCCAGCTGACCCGGAGAGAGGCCCTGTCCAGTCCACTCCTGCAGCCACAGGATCTCTCTGTGCAAAGCCTTCCGAGCTCTTGAGGCGCAGCTGGTTCTGGTTGTCCCTCGACACCACAGTGACTTTGAAAGGCTCTGGTGGACTGAATGCCTTATTTATCTATTCTGCTAAAAATTAACCTTAGAATTTCTACAACTTCTAAAACTACATACTTTTCCCTGTATTTTGAACTTCATACCATGAGGGAAGCATCTGTAAGAACTGGAGGGAAGCCTGTCACTGTAAGACCTGACTGCAGCCTGCTTTAACCTGGGCTGTCATGTAAGCACATCTTGTTCTCAAAGAGACTCATCTATGAACAAATTTGATGGTTTGTCTGCAACATAAGAATTTAAATTTTGTTTTGTAAAAAAAGAAATATGCAAATGGACGTGTGAAATGGCTGCTGAGATTGGTTAGAACGGGCTGTGTTATAATCCGAAGTCACTGACCCTTTCACAGGCCGAGTCAGTGGTCTCGGCTCAGAGAACACCAGGCCCTGCTCGCTCTGGGCCCGGGGAGTCCTCCCAGGACTCTGCCCTCGGCCCTCTCACTGGAGTGACACTCTGGGGCTGCTGTGTCTGGGGCTCCACGTGGGCAGAGACCACTTAGCAGAACAGAAAGAACGTCTAAGTAACTGCCCTGTTTTTCCTCTTGGAATCTGACACACATTCAAATTCTAGCAGAGTGTCCCGTAGACACTATGAACATTAGGTGACATGAACACAAAAGGCAAAGCCATTCCTGAGGACAAGACACACGCTGACAGGAAAAATAATTAGATTTAAAATCATGAAATTCCTTCAGGGCCAATAACTTCTGCTTCTTAGTGTGAGAATAGTGCGTATTTGTTAATCAAGGTGAGGGTGACTCAATTACCTAAAGGAGGGTTTCTGGCCTCTAGAAAGTCAGAGGGACCCACACAAATGAAGCTTAATGGCTACAGATCCTTTAAAGAATTTCTTAAACGGGGAGGAGACACAGGTGTCGGTAACTTACCACCTGCGGCCCCGCAGTGCCTCTTTGCAGGACTCACAGCATTTCTTTGGTCCTTCCTTTTTCCTGTTTGTTTTCCTAGTTATTGTTTGCATTTGTTAAAATTAGCATGTATTACTTTTATCCTAAATGTTTTTTGGTAAGAATAAAGGTTTCTGGACTCTCAAATGCGCTTTTAAAACAACTGGTCAAGTTTCTACACACACAGGCCTCCCTGACCAGCAGGCTGCAGCGACAGGCACCGTCAGACCAGCCCCGCGAGGGCAGCCCCTGCGGCTGCTGCAGGGGCCTCGCGGGTTTTCTCCTCTGATGGCCCCGGTGGTGACGCGTTCATTCTTCCTGTTGCCCGGATGAGCAAACCGGGGCTCAGGGACGTCAGCTCATGGACGGCCATAGAGCTAGCAGGTGGGTGCAGAGAGGCAGGACTTGGTCTTCTCACTCCAGCCGGGGGCTCTTTTCAGCACACACGGGCCCAGCAGCGGAGGCTGGGTTTCTGAAGGCGGGGATCTCTGCCGGCTCCAGGCTACGTTCCTCCTCCACCCAACAAAGAGCAGAGCCTCCCGATTCTCCGATTCTCCCGGAGAGAGGGTGTGAAGAGGCCTGGGAGCTCTCAAGCTAGCGAGCCAGGGCCACAGGGGGCTACCAGGACATTCAGTGTCTCCTAGATGGCAAGAAAGGATGGCTCCTCGAAAGCTTGAAAGCTCAGAACAAACTTTGAGGTGGAGGAGGGGACCCTGCTCACCCTCGGTGCACCGGCAAGGGTGAGCCAGGAGGGACGGAGGTGGAGGGCTGGAGACACCAGGGGCTGGGTTGCCAGCAGTGTGGAGCCCACGTGTCACAGGCAGAGAGAGCCCTGGAGCCAGCTCACGGAGACATTTTGCTCATTGATGGGAGCTAAATACAGCTTTGAATTATTGAAGGTCCTGGAATGCCACAAACATTTTGAAAACTGCCTGTCAGGATGAGAAAGACTTGGGGGAAGGACTTTCCCACCAAGTGTGGGAAGTGGGGGGCCAGGTGGCTCCACTTCGCCTGCGGGTGTTGGTCAAGTATCTGCTGCCCGTGGTGGGTGTGGCCGGTGGCAGCAGAGCCCACAGACTTACAAAGTAGGAAGCCACCGTGTGGAGAGCGGTGTCGCTTACCTATTCAAGGGGACACTGTCTGGCCCTTCCTGAGACTGTGGGATAAAGGTACAAACCCTGCCTTTTTTGAAGTCTTTCTGGCAAAGGCGTGAGGCACACCCAAGGCCAGTCAGGGACCATATTTTGTGCAACAGCAATTCTTCTAAATATAGGCCGCCGAGCGATCCCAAGCAGCATGGAAGCAGTGTCCTTGGATGCTCCACAGAACAGGCGGCGGCCAAGCTGCTGGAGGCCTTCGCCGCCATCCTGGGCTCGCTCCCGGCCCGCGGGACGGTGCGGAGCAGGCGCCTTCTGCACCGGTCCTTCACCTTGTCCTCCCTGGGCCACCCTGACGGCACACAGCCCCTGCACCAGGGCCTTTCTTTTTCCACCAGGTAGAAGTAAATTTCCTCACCCACGCTGGGCTATCGCTAACGTTTGCCAGATATCACAGGCCAATTTCTTTTCTTTTTTAAGCTTCATCTTCACAGCAGAAACATAAAAGGGGGATCTATAAACATTTCAGATTCATAATATACTACTTCCTTTAGGTTCTTCTAAGCGGAAACTCTGCTTTTGAGCAAAGGTGAGCATCCACTAAAAAGTAATCTTCTCTGTCAGGAGGGCTCGCCGTGCACTCGGCCGCAGCTGAAACGTGTTTTAATAAGGCCTTTCTCCTTTACAAGCCCGGCTGGTGCTCAGCTCCATCCTTGGCCTGTGAGCAGGAGGGGAAGATGGCTCTGAGGTATCCTTTTGTTACCCTAATCAGAGCCAGAAGGGCTCTATTGACTTTTGGGCCTTGGGGAGTTGTAGTTTTTGCATCCATCTCATCCAAGAAAATCAAGTTTGATTAATTTGTCATCAAGGAAAATGTGTGACCCTCTCAGAGCCAGGCCTTTGAAGTGGAGGGTTAGCCGGGGGTGCAAAAGCTGGGGTCAGTGGGGAAACAGCAGAGCTGCCTGCTTTCATTTACAACTTAAAAAAACCCTTTTTCCACACATGTGCAGCGCTGCAGTACCCCGTCCAGGGTCTCCTTTTGTTTACTTTAATTGTGAAAATAGAGTTATCAGGGCTACAAAGCAAGACCCAGAAAACACTCAGCCACGACACCACGCACGGGGGAGGAGAGATTTGACCTCCTGCCAATCTCAGAGGACACCGGGAGCGGGAGTGGGGGGCAGAATGTGGTGTCAGCACGCGCCTCTGGAACGGATAAGAGAAGGGGTCCCCGCCTGGGTCAGAGGACAGATGCTCGTTTATGATGTTCTGGTCTTGTTAACCTGCACTTAGAGGAGTTCCCAAACTGCTGAAAAGGCATAAGGTAGTGGCCCCAAGATATTATTTAATCCTAGACTCAGTGTCATATTTCTTGTTCAGATGCTATATATACTTTATAGAGAATTACAGGGCTTTTAAAAATTACAGAGTAAGCAATCTTTAGACATTCCACAGTAAAAGAATCCCCACATTTAACATGTTGGTGCACAGGCCTTCTTATGATGGTTACCCCTCAGGTATATACACACAGACAGTGAATTACTGAGCGAAAGTCAAGGGCTCGCTTGGCTTTTAAAGATGTTTGAAAAACACCAATAAATTACAAACAGCCTTTGTGGTCACTGAGTTCAGTGTCAAAACTATTATTAGAGACGTTTATAACAATGAGATTAATGACACTCTGTTTAGAAATCTAATGCTATTTTTACTTTAAAAAAACAAACTTCTGTTTATGACAACATTTAAACATTCCTTCAGTCAAACATGCATTGAGCTCACAGTATGTGGAACTCAAAGATGTTTGATGTATACTTCCTGCCTTTTTTATGGTCTAGTAGTTAAGAAGTTTTAGTGCTATTTACGAATCTACTAAACTGTAAACTCCATGAAAAAGGATCGTGTCCTGCCTTGGTTATTTTTGTATCCCAGCACTTCACAGTTGCTCAATAAATTCTGAGTAAGTCAATGCCCAGCTTCCTCATCTCAGCTATACGAACGCCTGTCTACTTTCCCGCCAGATGCCAGGATTAAAAATATGCATGAAATACAGGGAACTTGCGGGAGGCTCTTCCAATCCTCCTCTATTGATGAGTTTGAATACTTACAGCCCACCGAGGGCAAGATGGTACTTATGCTTCAACGTGAATTTGTTCAGTTTGGAAAACATTTTCATTAAGTGAATTTCCTTCTTATATTCCTGAGTAATGATGTCAAGAATATCCTTCGAAAACAATGGAGTAGAATGTTCATTTGTGTTTTAAGCTCGCTCATGTAAGCTGGCTCAGAAGTCAGATACACAAGTGAAGAGGCAGGTTTGTTCTCCCCTATATGGTGTGATGAGGCAGAAAGACCAGGACACAAGCAGCAAAGTAGTTAAGTTTGGATAGTGTTACCACCACCAACTTGCAGGACCTCAGACAACTTAAACAAGAGGAGAGGGTCAAAGTTGGATCACCTCCTTCTCTTTACCGCATGGACGAAAGGGTATATCCACCAGTGGAAGCACATTACTAACTACGTGAGCGAAGTGCTGAGCTGGGGGCCTACAGAAGTTACCTCCTGTGAAGAGAGCTGGAGCTCAGACATGAGTAACTTACTCAAGGCACAAGCTAATGGGGTTTCAATCCAATAAAAAAAACTCCAAACTAAGCTTTTTGTATCACTGCACTTTGCTTTCCTTTTTTTTTTTTTTTTAAATATATCTTTATTGACTTCAGAGAGAGGAAAGGAGAGGGAGAGATAGAAACATCAATGATGAGTCACTGATCGGCCGCCTCCTGCACGGCCCCCACTGGAGATCAAGCCCGCAACCCGGGCATGTGCCCTGACCGGGAACTGAACCGATTGCCTGAATCCTAGGTCGACGCTCAACCGCTGAGCCACGCCCGGCCGGGCTGCTTTCCGTCTGATTGTTAACATCCAAGGCTAAGATGGGCATCACATGGGTTCAACTCAGGGAGAATCCCACAGTCTCCCATCAAAACCTCCAAACCTTTTATGTAACACTCTGCTCAAGAAATCAAATTCCATCTTCTCTGCTCTTCTCCTTTCCAATCTCTGGTAGAAGCATTTGCAAACACAAATAGTTAAAGGTCACCAGTAAGAAGCAAAAGGGATTTTGCACGATCCATCTGTGCTGGAATAATCCAGAATTGGCCGTGAATATGTTGAAGGGCCTACACTACAGCAGTAATTCTTTTTCACCTGCCATCCACACCAGTCAAATGTGTTATTTTTGTACATTCTCTAGAAGAGTGTTAGGCATGTGCATCTACAGATTGGGCACTCAATGAGTGAGACAGAAAAGCAAATTTCAAATATAAGTTTTTAAATTCCCAGTTAAAACCTTGAGGAAGTAAGCAAGTGGATGGTGTGTCCTAGTTATAAACTGATATCAAGTCAAATCTGTTTTTGTGGAACTGATACAAAGAATCAGATTAGAAAATGTGTATTTTTTCCATATAAGATATGGAAGGAAGAAAAGATGATTGATTTTAACAGCCAGAAGATTTGGGGATCTGGCTGCAACTTTGCCACCAACTGCTTAAACAAATTCTTCATACTTTCTGGGTCATTTCTTCATTTTTTTAAAATGAAAAAGGTTAAACTAGACCAGAGATTTTCCCCTTTTTTTCTTAAAGCTGTAGATCCTTTCTTTTAGAAATAAGCTCTTCTAAGACAAGTGAATCTTTCCTTTCCATTCGTCAGCCCAGCATTGGGAGAACAGGCTGGAGCTACCCTTCCTTGGAGGTATCTGTGTCTGTGACACGCTGTGTGACCTCCTCGGGCCAGTTATTTCACCTCTTTCAACTTGGGTTTCCCACATACAGAAAACGGGGGCAACAATAATAGGATCTATCCGGGGGTTTTAGGGAGAAGTATACTAATTGATCTAGAGGGTGTGGAACTCCGAGTGTCAGCTCTTACTCTGGATACGACAGCCATGAGCGAGCCCGCGCCACCCCAGAGCAGGTCGGACTCCACGACTGACTCGGCGCAGGACCTGCTGACAGTGGTTCTCCTCTCACGTTTACAGGGCTCATACGTCACTTTTGTGAACCCAACTTTCTTTAGCAGAGGAGCTTCTACATAAAGAGGTAAAAGTAATGTTTATTACTTGAGTGATAAAACCAGAAATAAGTGCAAAAAAGTGCTTGCTGGAAGTCAGGGTGCTAGTTATTCCAGTGGGAAGGTGGGGGCTGTGGCTGGGTGGGGACTCGAGCAGAGGCTCCTGGGTGGTTTGGTGAAGTTCTATTTCTTGACCTGGGTGCTGTCACAAGAATGTCCTCCTTATAACAAGTTGCTCAGTTACACATTTGTTTTAGGCACTTTTCAGCACCTTTGTTTTATTTTACAGTAAGAAGTTCTAAGAAGTGATATTTCATAAACAGAATCAATGAGCACATGAATTATGCTTACTGGCTTCCAAAGTATTAACATCTCGCCACACAATACACATCAGCATGAATATGTTATTGTTTTACTAAACTTTCAAAATATATATTTTACAATAAGAGCTTTGTTTGCAGTATCTGAAAGTATTTCTGTAGAGCCAACCACCTGGGGAAGACTCTTTGAAAGCCAAAGACTTCTGCTAAAATTTTATTTATGATTTTGTGATTTTTGTTGCAGTTGTTAATACTCACCCGAGGATATTTTTCCATTGATTTTTAGAGAGACTGGGAGGCAGGGAGGAGGGGGGAGAGGGAGAGAGAGAGAGAGAGAGAGAGAGAGAGAGAGAGAGAGAGAGAGAGAAAGATCACACCGTGTGAGAGAGACGCATCTATTTATTGCCTCCTGCACGTGCCCCCACCGGGGCTGGGGATCAAACCTGCAGCCCAGGTACGTGCCCCTGACCAGGAATCAAGCCCACAACCCTTCTGAGCAAGTGCCGATGCTCTAACCACTGAGCACACCAGCCAGGGCGTGACTCCATGCTTGTTAAAGACACATTCTGAATATCAAGTCTTCTCCCTCCTAACTTGCTGTCTTCATGAAACCCCGTTACTGCTGCCTGGAAGAGGGAACATTGCTTCAGTGTTTAATGTTCATGCCCGTCATTCTCCAGTAAGAGAGGGCACAGAACTCACAGCTCACCCGGCCGGCGTGGCGCAGCGGTTGAGCTTCCACCTAGAACCCAGGAGATGGAGGTTTGATTCCCGGTCAGGGCACATGCCGGGGTTTCAGGCTCGATCCCCAGCGGGGGGGTGTGGGAGGCAGCCGATCAATGACTCTCATCACTGATGTTTCCATTTCTCTCTCCCTCTCCCTTCCTCATAAAAAAATATTTTTTTAAAAAAACAACTCAAAACTTTCCTAAGACCTGAAACCTTCTTCTAGGTCCCTGGTTTCTAGAATTCTCTAGGTGTGAAAGCAAATGATTTAAGTTTCCTGAGTGGAAGGGGAAATTGGGGAGGAAGGGCTTGCCCACATCTTTGAGGCTGACAGGAGCACACACATAACCAGACCATCTGTACACATGGTCCAGAGGTCAGCGTGCTTGTGATTAGAAGAGCTTATGATTTACACTTGTTAGTTAATGTGCTTGTGATTTAAACTGATTTTCTCTGGCAAGAAATAAGTTAGCACCATAGCCTAGCCATATGATGGGAAATAGAGAAATATTTCCAGGATATACATTTAACTTGTTAAGCTTTGTAAACACTACTGTTTTCTTCCTATAACAAAAGACCTATCTTCCAATACGATTCCAGAGATTTTAAAAAAATATGATCATTAGTGAAAGCAGTTACAAGTTCTTTAACAGCAGTTACAACACTAGAAGAATCACTGGCGTTGGCCTTTAAAAAGCTGCATCTCGGTAAGAAGGCAGGGCCCACGCTTACAAATCCACCAAGAACAAATTCCAACACGGACATCGCTAGACCTGAGGCCCGCACGGGACACACGGCAGCAGCAACCAGACTCACACCCGAGAGGAGACACGAGGAACCTGAAGGTCTCGGAGTGGCAGGCCCCCATCAGCGTTGCCACCACATGCCCCGCGTCCAAATGAACAGAGCGCCACACACACAGCCCGGGGCTGCTTGTTTCCATGGCGAGGAACAGGAAAGCCTCCAGATGAGCGGGAGAAATCAGAGTTCGCTGGTACTTTTGTTTGTTTTTAAAGGGACATCTTAGCCAGAAAGGAAGAGCAAATTCACTTTACTTGGCTAAATGAGGACAAGTGAATCTTCTGGGCAAATTGTAGGGCAAAAGAGAAATAAGGATAATTAACTTATTCTAAATGAAACCACTCTTAGTAAAGGGTAAAGAAAAAGAATTAAAGTAAGTGAAGTGTGTTTCCTACTAGACTAAGTGAGCCCCATCACCAAGTGTGTTCAGGAGGGCGCGCGCCGGAACGCTGGGAGCCCGCACACCGGGCCTGGGCAGAGGTTTCCGTGCGTGCTGGGTGCACGGCTGTGACCTCCGCCACACGTACGCCTGGAGCCGCCCTGAGATGAGGCAATGCGCTGGGTAAAACTGCATGAAATGTTAAACTCGAGGGAGGAGAATGACATGTCTACACTACGGAACCCAGTTACAGAGAATTACGGGCAACACATTAGGAAAGATTAAATTCTACAAACTAGTGAACACTTAAACCCCACAAAGTTATAACTTGAAAAAGAAAGGAGCACAAATTCATAGCAATATAGTCCCAAATTAGAAAAGTGCAAGAACCTTTGCATGAAAAGTCTAAACATTTGCATGAAACACATAAATCACCACACTTTCAAGCAGGAAAAGTGCAGCCTAGTCTTACCTTATTGCTGCAAAAGGCTGGAATAAAACCGACTTATAGAAGCAACTTTCACATGTATTTGAACATCAAACACAACACACAATATAAAATAAAAAATAACTAGAACAGAAAAGTTTTCATTCTGACCTTAAAAATCCTGAGCAAATCACTGGATGAAGCCAGATCAAAGGAAGGGCATTCCACCAGCTTGGAGCCATATGTGAAAGGGCCCCAACCACACAGGCCACAGATGGTACACGGCTGGGGGGGCCACGAGCAGATCCCAAACATACGGCAAATAAACTCGCTTCAACTTACGCAGGTAGGACAGTTTGAAAGAATGAATAACTTTGAATACAACTGATGAGATTTTAAATTTGGGACAAATGGTGCAAACTAAAGTGTGCTCACAAGTTTAAGTGCTGAAACCCTTTGGTGTAATAATTTAAATGAAACTAAAATCTCAGTGAGGATACATGCAAAGAAGATAGTTACAACTTTTTATAAAACCATGCAGTGGTTATAAACCAAATTACCTGATTAAGGTCTGAGATATTCGGAAGGAATTTAATCTAGGCTCACAGAATTAATGGCTGTATTTGAAAACATAAACCCTGTAAGTTTATTAAAATGCTCGAAGTCCCTTAATATTCTCCGTTCATCATATAATGAAAGTGCTAAAATTAAATTTTTCACTTTCCTAAACCTTTACTGAAACTTGCCTTTTCATGCGTACAAAGGTGAGGCGGCGTTAAGTTTCCGTAGAAAACGCAGCAGCACTCACGTCTGTAACGCACAGCTGCCAGTTCAGTAATTCCCAAACAAACACTTGTTCCAAAATAAAAGTTTAAAGAAGTTCTCGGGCTTGAACATTAGAAGTCGAAAGCTTCATAATGAAATCCGGCATTTCATTAAATGCACTGATAACTTTTTTCAGGCAGCAACCGAAACAAACATTTAACACAGACGCCTTCAACCTCATGACTTTTGAAGGACACAAGAGCACAGAATATCCAAAAGGCGCTTTTATTGGATATTCTAGTCGGGGACATTCATCACACACAGACACAATGGGATTAAGTGTCAGGAGCAATGGCGAACAAGGAAACGGTGACTCACGGCGACTGCTCACCACTCTCGGTTTAGGGAATACTTCTTTGATTTTTTGACACTTCCAGTTTAGTATCAGCTGTGCTAAGCTACATCTAGGAGTGACAATTAATTTTAGTGGAAATTCACTCCCAGGCTACTTGGAGAGTCATTTGAACAGTTTTGCGTTATTTTACAGGCAATTTTATAGCTCTGTAACGTTCACTTAATCTTGTTCAATGATGCTGAACCCAGATGCCATCAGACATTATAGAAAAGCAGTTACTGCACATATGGAGTAACTACTTTTTCTGAACATTAATTTCTTTTTTCTTAACAGGCTGAAATGGTGTTTAGAAAAGAGAAAAGGCACCACTCTGTAGTAAAGGTTTTATGTTCTGGACTTGCAGAGCTGGGCTACCTGCTAGTGCTGCAGTCCTGGCACAGGCTCTGTCTATCGGTCTTAGCAACAGAGGCTCCTCTAGCCAGTCAGTCTGAGGCATCCTAATCGGGCACCTGAGAGAGCGGGGCGTGGGAGGCTTTCCTTGTCTGCGGGGTTGGGTGTAACCAGGGACGCTCAAAGTGAGGGCCGAGGACTGTCCACACGGCATCCCTGGGGAGCTGCTCAAAAGGCAGAGCCAGGCCCACCTGCTGCCGCCTCTGAGGCTAGGCCGTCTAGGGCTGGGGGGGAGCTGGCACCAATGATCCTCCCCCGCCAAGGGCTGGGCGGGTGGCACTGAGAGATGATCTCGAAGGTCCCTTCCACTCTAAAATTCTAAGTCTGCGTTTGTTTTAAAAGTGGTGTCCTGTCAGCTGGTGAGTGAACCTGTACAGCGCAGAGGGAGACTTGCAGCCTAAGTCAGAGTGTTCTAAGGCTGTCCTGCACACAGACGCAGTAAGCACTGAGGCAGGACGGTGCTGGTGCGGTCGCTGTGTCAGGAGCCTGCTTGGGGTTTTCCCCCAGGGGCAGCGGAAGAGCCCCTCGGGTCGCTACGGGCGCCGAGGTCCCCAAGGCCTTTCCTGCACAGCACCTCCTGGGGCTTCCTCTTCACCTCTGGCCTCTCTCAGTTGTTGAGAAAATTACCCAGGCTTTTCCACAATCTCGATTCACCAAACTCTTACGTAATTTTTACAATATATTCTTTTGATAAACTACTACAGGCAGTCCTCTACTTTCACTTGTAGTAAGTGAAATCTTACAGAAACAGATTTAGGAACAAACAGTAGACATACTTTAAAAGGGGAGTTCCATACTCACAAAGCTAAAAATCAAACTGCAATTTTACTTCTCCCTTTGGCACAATATTTGAAGAAATAATTCCTACATGTTACTTTATTTCATTCTCTCTCTAGAACTGCTTAAAAGCTCAATGAGAGCCTACGATTTGAGATTTTAAGCACATCTGGAGAATTCTATCTTTGACGCATTTTATTAGGTGTAGAAGAGCTAAACCTCTGTGGGTAGTATCAAATTTTTATAAAACTGTAAGAGCAAAGTGCAGCAGGCTCTCAAAATAATTACACAAACAGCTGAATAAATTATGCTGCTCAGCCAGGCCGCGGCAGGCACGCAGCGCCCCCATGCGGCGGCTTGAGGTCATCAGCTTGGCAAGTGCACAGGCAGGGCTCGCCCAGCAACGCCCCCTCCCGTCCCAATCAGGTCACTTCCAGGCACCGACCTGCCACGGTGCTGCGGTCAGAGGGAGGGACTTGTGGGGACTGTTCATGACAAGGATGTCTCATTACACAGACAGTCTCAGCAGCGGTCAGACTGGACCAGAGACAGTGCTCAGCGGGCGAGATGCTGGGGTGAGGCCGGCAGGCTTCGCACGCTCTTGCTCTAAGGAGGCCTGATGGACGTGGCCTGCAGACGCCAATGTCCAGCTGTCTCGTTAGCCCCATGCCCTTCAACAAAGGACAGGTTTGGTGGGTAGATTGTATATTGTGTCTATGGGCCCAATTTTATTCAAAACTTCTTTCAACTATAAAGCCTTGTGACTGAGTACATGAGCTAAATTCAAGAAGAAGGTTAGAGTGAGGCTAAACTCCTTTCAAGTTTATTGGAGTTGTGTTTTTCTTTTCATTTTTTTCTCCATCAACTGTACCATAAATTTAACAGCCACATTATAGTAAATATGCATGTTCCCTGTAAACGTTCCCCACGTATCAAAAGTGCGGGAAAGTAGAGGATGCGGGGAAAGACAACCTGCAATGAGAGTCAGCATGTCAGCAGTGCTCCTGAGAGACACTGAAATACAATTTATTTAAATGAGTAGTGTTCGTCCTTATTTCACAGTGACCTTCCTTGCTGTGAACAGCTGAGCCCTAAGCGCTAGCAGCCTAGGGAATACTGGGAGGTGACAAAACACGCTGGTTTCAGAGCCCCTGGCTCTGCCCCAGGCCCTGAGGAAAGACAAAGACAGAGTGAGCTCCTCGGCCTGTGTGTGTCTGTGTGGACAGTCTAGACGGCACCTGCTAGGACGTGGCCGAGAAAGGCCCAGAATTCATCTGAAAGGCCTCGCTGGCACTCCCCAGCATTGGTCGAGACGGGCATACTGTCCAACACAGAAGTCACAGGCCTCACAGGACACTTCCTTGTAGCTCAGAAGAGATACCTTCTTTAACCCGAGAAGGCAAGGAGAGGCTTTTAAATTGATTAAATCAGCTTAGCTCATACATCTCTTATGAACTAAATATTCAATTAAAACATTTTCAAAAGCAAAATCTGACAAAGTCCTCTCTTAAAGTAATTTAGATGATAGGTTCTTAACCCAGAGGAATTAAACCCTCCTCGCAGCTGGTATTTTCCAGAGCTTCAGGAATAGCTGCACGCGCCTGGACAAAGCTCTACTTGTGTGTTAAGCCGTGATTCATGGTCAATGACAATATAAACTAGAAAACACTGGTGTGAGCCTAACATTCCTATTTATTTTATTTTTTTTACTTCAAAAGCTACATACATGCAGAAGTTGAACATGTCATCACAATGCTTTCAGATAAAGTTCAAAAATAAAAATACTTCAAAACCCATTTACTCATGGAAGCTATGACAATTATAATGAAGATAACTCAATTATAGCCTTTTCTAATCTATCAGAAAAATACTTATGTTATAAAAAAAGAATTTTAACTCATGTGTATAGTAATTTTTAAAATTCTTGATGAATAATAAAACGAGCTGGATGTTAGTACAATATTTAAAGAAACAAGTTCCAGGCTTGTGAAAACGGGTCTGATATCCTTGGTACCTCATTTAAAAATTGCTGAAGAAACTCAAGTTTAGAAACAAAGCATTTTTTTAAAAACTATGATCATTGTTATTATGGTTGATGTGGTTAGTAATGCAAATGAAGGGTACAACTTTTATAAACAGATGTTGTTGAAAGTCCTTTTAAATGTTTGAATGAAGAATTTTATTTACAAACACAGGTTGGAGGCTTGAGGTACCTCTATGGCTCTCTGCTGGTCAACACTGCAAGAGGAATTAAAAATCCTGGTTACAATGAAGCTCTGAGCGCTCGGCCTTTCTCTATAATGTGTAAGCACCTGAGAGCAACCCTGACCCCAAAAAAGCCCCAGCAGGAGGCGGCGCCTTCGAAGGAGCCCACCTCTTTCAGGTAGAGCGGGGGAGCGTGCAGAGGCAAGGCGGCCAACAGGCCGCTGAGCGAGTCAGCGCCAAAGCGTGGTGTTTCCTTCCACCAACACCAGAGTTGCTTCGGTAACAGAATACAATATATATTAACAATTCCAAAAATTAATATGAACAGATACACACTCAAAGTTCAACTTTGTGAATGTTCACATTCATCCGGGAAACGAGCTCTAACTTCCTGCCCCTCAATGAAAACGCAAAGGAAAGCTGTCCGTGTGGGAGGACTGCTGATGGCTGGAAATGACACCCGATGTGGGCAGCAAAGGGGGTCACTTACCAAAAGGTGTGACACTGATGTGGAAAGCCCTAAGTGGGTACATACACCCAAAATTTGGAAGAAGCTTAATTCAAACAATTAAAATGTTCCCTCCTCTTTAAATCAGAAGTATAAGGTTTCTTATCTGGAGAAACCCCTTGTTACCATCTAAACCCTCCCATGAGAGGGCCAAACTGAAATTCTGGTCAGAAATATGTTCAGAGTCCAAACCTGGAGTTCGATTTGTATCCTGATACTCAACTGTCATTATAGTTTTCACGTTGGGCAACTGAACTATTTTTTTCCTCTCATACTAAAAAAAGTTTTAAAAAGGAAAAATAAAAGATGTGTATGCTGTCAGTGCAACATCTGATAAAGTGGTTTTTCTTTTCCCCAGGACAGAAAAAACAATGCCAGTGCCTAGTACGTACGAGTGTGTCGCAACAAATAACACTCAAGACAGGTTTCACCCCGGGTATTCCTGCCAGCGCAGCGTGGTCTGCAAAAGCAGTCCTGTCACGATTAAGCATATTCTCATCGACTAGGTGCAACATAGCTACTGGAAGGGAAACTGGTTTCTTGGGCCTCAGTGAAAGGAGAGTGTACAAAACAGTAATTAGACCAAATAAGGAATTTAAAAGGGCAAAAAAATTGAGTGAAAAGAACACAGAATTTAAAAAGGAAAAAAAAAAGCAAGCAATGTGACGGCAGAAACCCACAGTGTCCCCCACCCCACCTGCCGCTGTGAGTCCTAGGTGCCAATCTGCAAACACAGAGCCCACTCTAAATTGACCAGCATCGGACTTCGGCAAGTCTCCTCTTCACTCTCCCTCCTGTTAAGACCGTTTCCAAAACCAATCAGCAAAGGACAAAGAATTCTTTACAGAGTGCAATTAGTGTTTTCCACGTCCACCTTCAAAAGCATGATGCTCTTCATGGGCTAAAGGACAGAAAAAAACAAAAAGAAAGAAAGGAAAGAAAACTTTAAGCAAAGGATGGGGCAACCCTTCTCTAAGGCATCTGTCTCATTCCATTTCCCCAAATGCTGGCAAGAACACAAATACCTTTTTGTGCCAGTAACTGTTAGCTAAGGCGTGCATTTCCTGAGAAATGTAATAATGAAAATTAAAACAAGGAATAAACAAGCCACGGGCATGCTGCCTGCTTCTCTCGCTGTGCCGGGGAGGATGCGTAACCAACAGAGAGTATGTGGGGCTCCGAGCAGATGCTGCAGGGAAAACGCGCCCCACCAATGCACGAGCAGGGAGGGACCTCATCTTACCCAAGACAGGGCCATTCACAAGCCTATCTTTAAAAATAAAATAGAACAAAAATAAAACAAAACAAAGAACAACACCAGGGTGGTAACGATTATGTCTCCCACCCCTGACCGCCCTCTCTGGGATATGAAGTTTCATGAAATTAATGGGTCTTTTATTTTTCCTGTGCATTTCTTCTCCCCAGCTATACTGCCTGGCTTGCAAATTACTATTTACAATTTTAATACTCTAAATAATAAATTATCAAAACTATTTTTCAAAGGCTTAAAACTTTGAAAAGTGGAAGTGGGAAATGGGAGACTTGTGAAATACATAACATGTCCTCCACGGCGAAGGGCCAGGATTGACTCTACTCACTGGTTCTGGTTAACCACCATCCTGAAGCAAGGCCAGGTTCTCTTTCAGGGAAAAGTCTCTGTGGCTTGAGTCTGATAAAACCAAGGGCAACTCAGGATCCCCTGAGCTTCCTCTCCCCTCCCCACCCTCACCTCAGTGAAGCTGTCCTAGAAAGGCAATGGCGCTGGCCCATTTCCCCTCTGAAGCCCCCCCCAGTTCTCTGGTTTCAATATGCACCGAATTCTTCGGGTGAGTGGGGGTGGGGATGGGACCATCTTCCACTCAGGATCACCTATATGCTCTCCCTGTCTTCTCTTCACTTGCACAAAACACTGGGAGAAGCACACCTAGGCTTTCCCAAGGGTGGCCTGCAATCCAAACTGATTTAATTGAACATTTCTCACAAGGAGAACTACAAATATTTCATTTTGTATAGTTTTCATTCTTTTTAAGGAAGATTTTCAGGGCAGACACGGAAAAAAAAAACCTGCTCTGCCCTGCTCTGCAATAAAATATACAGTGCTGTAGGTCACATAGGGGAGCCACGACCTCACAGCAACGCTGGGCTCCAAGGATAAAACTCGAGATCGGAACTATCAAAAGGTTTCACGACTTGTGAGTGTGAGGGACACTGCAGTGCTGTGACTGGGACAGGCCATGGAGATAGCAGGATGGGCATTCAGAGCTGGGAGAGCTCTGTTCACCCAAGGCTGGCAGAGAGGGAATATGGAAATGCCTGAACCCAGGACTCAGCAAACTTCCTGGAAAGGGACACAGAATAAATATTTTGGGCTTTGCAGGCCATAGGCCTCTATGCCAATCACTGACTCTGCCACCGTAACATGATGCAGCCACAGATGAATGTGCACAAACAGGCACTGCTAGGTGCCAGCAGCCTTACACACACGTGGACACTGAGATATGCATTTCATACAGTTTTCATGCACTGTAGTTCTTCTGATTTTTTCCAACCACTTAAAAATGTGAAAACCATTCTTAGCTGCAGCCCATATGAAAACAGGTGACAAGGGGCCAGATTTGGCTTGAGGCTCATAGTTTGCCAACCTCTGCTCTAAACAATTCTCACATCAGAAAAGACACCTGTCCTTCAGCTGCTCTGAATTTGGGGAGGGGGCTTTCTGTCCACTGGGAGTTTCTCAGTCAAATAAACTATCTTTATCCAAATCATATATAACTTATCAGCAGCCCAATTCTCATCCACCCTGCAGGGAACTCTGCCGTGTCACCTGGCTCCACGCCCTGTGAATGCTCACAGCAGAGTGCTAGGAACAAGACCCAGTGAGCCCACAGGTGGCCATTCTAACTCAGCTCCCTCTCCAGCTGTCCCTCAGCAGGCTGGGCATAAGGTTTCTGCCCATGCCTTAGCTTTCCAGATCAGTTCTGCAGCACCTGATTTAGAACCCTACTGAGTAAAGGACTGCCTGCTGCATGTAAATTAAAGAGAATTGCTTCTTGTTTTCCAATTCAAATTTTTGAGTAATCTTTGAGGTTTTAAATGTTAATTTATGCCATTAAAATATGAATTTCCACTGAGACCTGTAGCCAGTTCTGTGTTACCCACAAACTTCCCTTGGCCTCTGTCTTTAGGGTGTCTATTCAGCTTGATTTAACTGGCCAAGCTGCAGCTTCCTCCCTTTGGCTCCCCGCAAGCCCCTGCCCATCACAAAGCTAAGCAGGGACTCAGTCTTGCTCAGTCTTACCTGATGGGACTGCCACTGCCCTAAAAAGCAGCCTAACCACTCTGTGGCCCAATTATCTACTGAAACCTCTCATAGCATGCTGAACCTGCTGCTAACCAACATGTTACCTGGAAATTTAATAATACAATTTTGAAGTAGAAGGGACCTTGGAGATCATTTAAGACTAACCTCCTTGCTACTTAGATGAGAAAGGGAAGGCTGAGGAGTGACTTGCTCAGGTCACAGTGTTGAAGTGGGACAGAACCCAGAGTGCCTGACAGGAGTCCCAACTGCTTTCCTTCCCTTCTGAGTGAAGTGCAGAGCTGGCTGGAGGGCAGTAAAGAGAGTTTAGCCGGTTCATAGAGGGCCGTGTGGCATCCTTCCTTCGTCTCTGCTGTGGCTGGCCTTGCAGAGTGCGAGAAGAGAGACCTCGGGGACCTTTCGGCTAACATTTGTTTGAAAATGCAATTAATGTTCCCTGAGGAATGAAAATTGTACCTACAAATGTGCTACTTCCACACGCACCACCAGTAAGCGACCCCACAGTGCCTCTTGGCCCTTCTATTTAAATTGTCATCTCAAATGAGGAGCTAAGCACCTCCTGAGGCTCTACAGCCCAGCCCAGGCTCACTGCTGAACTTCAATCACCTGGCCTGGCTGTGGGATTTCTTAGAGGAAACAAAATTTCACTTTTCCCCTCCTTTTTGCCAAGGAGCTGAGAAAAGTGAAACAATAAATGAAGTGTATTTCAGCGACTCTAAGATGCATTTTCCCCACTGGCGCCCCTGGGATCAATGCTATGTCACAATTTCACTGGGGGCCTTTTACTTTTCTTTCTTAGTGATATGAAAACAATCCTACCACCAGGGCATCTTAGAGTCAATGAAATACAGTAGTTAAAAAAGCTGGGTTACTGACTCTCGGAACAGTTTGGGAAACAAGAAATTTATCACACACATGTGTAAGGCTGCCAATGCTTCGCTCTATCTCACTGACGAAAGTGTAGCCTGAGGTCCGAGCTACCAGACATTGGTTAAATAGCACTAAGCTATTTTCATTACGACAAAAATGACTTTTTCAAAAGAGCACACAAAAGCAATGAACATGAATCATGATGGAAACAATGGGTCCACACACCTATTCATACTTTTTCATTCCATCACTGTGCGTGAAGTCTGCTCAGCTGTCAGTCATCCACACTGAGGAAGCACCAGCGCTCCAGAACATTCACTCATCCTGTGCTCAGAAGAGCTCCTCCACAAACACAGATGCTATATGTTGTAAAGTCCTGTTTGTGAGGGATGACTGAGTATCTACCTGCCAGCTCATATAGGAACAGTTTCGTTATTGTTGCTTCAAATAAAAGATAATTTTTTCTGAGAATGACAAATTTAAGATCAGGTTAAAATTTTTGAAATGATACATACAACATGTATCTCCTCTCTGATCCATGCATTTAGGCAAGAATTAAATCTCATTCTAATTTCTGAGACTAAACTTTTTTTAAAACACTTAAATTTATTTTATTGAAATATTTTCTGGATTATAGAATTTCAAGTGATTCTGCCTTCACCTCATTTGCAACGCACTTTCTATTTTTAAAAGTATGACAGAATTATCTAGAAAGTAGTAACTGGAAACAAAGCACTTACGTTTATAAAATACTGCTTTAAAAGCTATGTGGGGCAGAAGTTCATGGATCTTTTCTAAAACGGTCGCTTCGCCCACTGAAGAGGCATTTACATTCCAGACTTGGACCACGTCGTCTCGGTCCCGGACACTCACGCTGACTCCTATGACTTCGTCATCTAGGGGGAAGACAGGGAAAAAGAGATGAGTGACAATTTCAAGTCTGCCAACATTGTTTTCTAAGCACTTATTACTTTACCTGTAAGTTATAAAGTGATAAAAAGGTGACACAAGAGAACCCACAATAAATACTTGTTTCTAAGAAGAAATACTGGACAAAAAGCAAGTTATTGGGCAAAAGCTGTAGCAATCACATCACATTTAACCGGGAACTTAGATAAACAAAGCGTTCAAGCCAAACACATTTTCCAGATAAGTAATTTACTCTTTTAACATGTTACCAAAGTTTTTTGACTATTTCTTACTGTTTTGATGAGACTTTTTCTAAAATGAGTTGCATAACTCTGCCCTCTGAAAGCCAAGTGAACTCAGATGAACTCTTCCTCGATGCTTGACTGTCTTTGTTGAGAAGAGCAAGTATTTCTCCTGACTTCCTGCCAAGCGCTCAGATATCCTGGGGTGGTTAGTACTATTTGCCCCAACACTAACTGGACGTGGACTGTGCATTCCGAGTTGCTCCCTCTGCTTTCTGTGGTTTGTCTCCTTTCCTATGAACTCTTCCTGTTCCCCAGGGCTTTGCTCGAGGCATCCCTGTCCTGTGTCTGGGCTTTTTAACTGTGGGCTAGAGAATCAGTGACCATTATAGTATCGCAGTGGCTGGACATTAAAGCATTTACCCACATTAATTAATGGAGGTCTTTTTAAAAAAACTGAATTCTGGGTTTAGGGCTACCTTGTAGATACTTGAGAATGGTGGCTGGTACGTACTATACTCTCATATGCTCCCTTGCAGACCCTCTGTGGATGTTAATTTGAAGTGAAATGATAGGAGTAAAGACTCATGGCTCCTGGTTTTCACATGTTCGTGACACATTAATGAAACAGAGTTGGCTCTCTGCACCTGCACATTCAGCACCAATAGGTAAAAGAAAAAGGTAAGCATCAAAATTAGAAAATGTTGCTTTAGTAGACATGCTTTGCCCAATTTGCTGTAAACCTGTAAATCTAAACAACTTCTTCAGTACAGTGGTCATGAAGTCTTTAGGAAAATATCAGTGTTCTCCAGTCTTTTGATATTGCACATTCCTACACTTCTGGCCAGAGGGAGCTGAGGATGCTGAGCTGTCGATTCCTGCCTGGAGTGGCTTCTGGTAACGAGCGAGGCACAGCCCACAGACCTAGCACAGCACTCGCGGAAATGGCAGGTAAGAAGGCTGTGACTCTCAGGCAAAGGCACATCCATCGGCAAACGTGGAAGAGTCTTACGTAGAGTCAATCAGCAAAACCCTGATTAGTTTAGGGCACTGGCAGCATGAGCAGTCAGGACCAGGGCAGGCCGCTGATTAAAGATGGGGAGTGGGGCCCAGAGGGATGAGCCACTTCAAGTGGCAGAGCCAGTTTTTAATGGTTAATAGTTAATGGAGTTCCTGAGCCAACCACAGAACAATAGGTCTCCTTTATTCAATCCTGGCTATTTATTATTACTTAGATAATTTTCCCTGGTTCTGGAAACAGGAATAATTCACACACAAACTTTCTCTCCCAGGGATTTCTATATTTACAATTATACCTAGGGTGCATTTTGGCTACATATTGTGAAGTTGCTAACCACTCCCTATTAAAATAAAAGGAATCTTATTTTTAAGACAATTTCGTCTAACCCAGGTTTTGTCTTCAGTAAATAAAAAGAGCGGTGTAAGAAGAAAGTAAAACAAAAGCAGAATTACCCAAACTGCTGGCAATGAGTTGGAAGCTGGCCACGGGACTGGGAGGCCGCCGGCTCTGAGGATCACACTAGCCAGCACATCTGCCGGCAAATTAGTCAACACCGTTTCGTTAAAAAAATCGCAACTGAATGCTAAACAGGAAAAACGTTACTCTAAATGTTACCTCAGAAGCATCCAGAAGGAGCCAACCAAGAAAAACAAAACTTTAAGTGAACAATTCAGTTCCCCTCTTTGAGTGGTTTCATGATAAAAACAAAGAAAAATTAAAATGTACTCAGAAAATTCACTCAGTATTTGAAAGTGGTCTCCAGAGTCACGTCCTGAAGACATTATACTTTAGCTTCAATAGTGGGGGGGTCATAGCTGAAAGGCTGAGTGCATCCTGCCTACTCTTTACTGCTCCCTTTGAGCAGGAATGAAGAGAGGAGCTGGAGGAAGGGGAACGGGGCTGAGGGGGACAGAAAGAATTGTGCCTACCTAGCTATAAACTTCCAGAGCCCGACTGATACCAAATTTTCTTTTCTTTCTGCCTATTTTGAACAGATGATCACAGATACGGTTAAGATGAGTTATGAGGGAACATACATACGCATATACACAGACATATACTTAGTACACACACATGTAAATATGTATGTGTACATATACATAGAACACTAAGTGCCACAATCACGTGAAAAAAAAATCTCAGTAACTTCACAGTTACAAAATAAACAACTTCAAAACATGTAAAAAGTCAAACACATACAAACTTCTGCAAGTAACAAGCACAAGGCAAGCACAGGGAGAGGCCGCGCTCGCTCTTTACCTGCTGCGGCGCAGTCTGTGAACTGCTCCCCGATAGTCGCTAACAACAACTCTTTCCAAACTGTGGACTGGTGTGAAAAAATAAAAAAAAACAAAACCAAAAAAACACAATGTATATATATTTTTAGACAATTATACTCAGGAGCTAAACAAGTCCCATTTTCTGCAACTTCACGTGCTTTCCATGCCCATGCTTAGAGCCCACAGACGCCTCCAACTACAGGCGGGACACCCACAGGGTGTCGTTCCACAAATAACGTTACAGACAGATGCAGTGACCCAGAGGCACTAACTTCGTGTCCAAAAGCCTTGGTGTCCTAAGTCACAAGGCTAATTTCTAGTGAACCCCAGATAAAATTCAAACAAGGGGGGAAAACGCATTAAAATGATTTAATTTCTGATTTCTTTACCTCTCTCTGATTCAGAATGTATCGACTGGTTACACTTGAATACTATTAGCAAAATCCTTCTCTTCCAAACCCTTTCCTCTGTTTTCCTTGCAGTTTGTAAGGTACTTCAAAGGTTACACAGCAAAGAGCACTTAGGAAATGTCTGGGTTACTGAATACTAGACTTGCCAACGCCCACTCCCGGAGGCAGGCTGTCTGCCCTAGTGACAGCCCTGTGAGTGTCCGTGTGCACTTCCCCAGAGGAAACAGCGCGCGGTCTGCTCCACCTCCTGCCAGTGGGAACATGGAGTCCTCTCTACTCAAGATCTGCTAGAGCCACCCAGCAAACAGGCCCCTGAAGGCCTGCAGTTCTGCCGGTTATTCCCCCTTGAGAAGTTCTTGGTCCCATTTATCTTCCTTGCCCCGGTCCACAGTCTCTGAACTCTCCCAGAACTGGGTCTGAATCCTGGCAGGCTGCTTAGCATTTGTGAACCTGGCTGGGCAGGCTATCAACCTTTCTGAGCACGTTTCCAGAGGCGAACAGGGAAAAACAGTAGGGCCTGACCTCCCAGGGTTGTCGTGACCATGCCTCAGTCAGCAGTGCTTTCAAAGGGCTTAGCTCTGATGCAGCCGACTCAGCCATTCCATAAAGAGCTGTATGTCTGCTTTATGCCAGGGGCTCAGTGCATATTAACCACAATACCAGTGTTTACATTACGTTCCAACGAGCGGAAAGCAGCCTCGCTGAACCATTGTGGCCTCTTACTCTCAAGAGGGGTTTTCTTTTCTCCTCCCTAGACCCTCCCTCTGGTCTACTTGTCTCCCATCTAGAAATCACCCTGTCTACTTTCTACCTGCCCAACTGTGTTCTCTTATGGTCAGTGATGCAGCTCAGGGGGAGGGTGGAGTTAGGGGAGGGAAAGTTCCCTGTCCTGCTCTGGGTGCAGACAAGGGTGGCCACCAGACCCACTGGCTGCCAACTAAGCGTGCACTGAACTGCTCAGGATGACAACACTGTACAGACGTGAAGTGTTACTTGGGACTGAATGTGGCCGAGTGGACTAACAGGGAAAAGGCAGACATGCCTTTCAGCCTCTTCACAGAAAGTTGGCATCCTGATTGTTTCTACTAGAATTCAAAGTCTAGTGTCAGAAAATAATGTGAAAAGGAAAACTTGTTGAAATTTTTAAAAACATGCATTCTCTCCTCTTACACTATCTGCTTTTTCTCCTTTTTAAGGGGCACAGAGTGCATTCACAGGCCCTACTTACCTGGTTGTCATTTGCTCCCGACATCGTGATATACGCCAACTAACAGACAAATCTTGGAGCTACACATCCTGACAATAGCCTACATCTTTAACAAACAGATCTGGCTACATCTTAGGTGTGTGCTTATAGGGAAATGACTCCAGCTCAAGCCCATGGGTCTCTGGGGACATTTCAATTCTTTGAGCTTATCCACATGAAAGAAACCACGGAGAGGTGAGAATGGGTAGCACTTGCCCTTTCATCTATTTTCAAAGCCGCTCTCTGGTTTCCCAGGGCTTAAGAACATTTGAACGTTCACTTTCAGTCAGTGTGGTGCACTAGAGTCCACCCACCCCTGGGAAGCTGAGGTTTCTGAGGCTTGGCCACAGCAAACCAGCATCTCACCAGGCCATTCTTCCAAACCAGGTTCTCATGGGCCTCATGTGAAACCCCACAGAATGGTGAGACCCAGGCCTCCCCAGCACCCCCACTCTCCACACCATGGTCATACTCAGTACCACTTGCCCCCAGTGGAGGAGAGACAGGCTGTTGGAGGGAAGGACCCTGCTTCTTGCTTTGTAAAACTAACATCCACATGTTACTTATGGCTTGGTGAGAAAACGACCGCCTCAGAGATAATAAGCTTTCTGTAAAAGTTACAGGCATTCAGCTCTTCAGACCACATGGCACAGACCATGACACCTCTTCTAGAGACGCACAGCGGTGTAACGGAAGGGGACGGTGCAAGGCAGGAAGCCGCAGGACAGGGCAGTTTCTCAGCCCCATCCTGTCCCGAGGTGACCGGGCACGCTGTCTGAAAGCACAGGACGGCCTCGTCTGCAACCAGCGACTCAGGCCCAGGCAGTTCCAGGACAGGGTCCGAGCACACCCACCGTGCTGTCCTTGGGCACTCTCATCTTCCACGCACCGCCCTTCGCATTACTCTCTTCTTCCCTGGGTCAAACAACGTCTGAAGTTACAACAAGGACTTACTTTAACAACAGATGACAATGAGAACAAAAAACAACCAGAACTCCTCAATAAACTCCCCCAGTCCTTTTATTGGGAACAGAAGTAGATGAAAGAAAAAGGAAGGGGGTGGGATGAAGAGGGAAGAAAATGAAATTCAGTGACCACAAGGGCAGGGAAGGGGATGGGAAGCCAGGCTCTCAGCCCCAAGGAGGTGGTCCTGAGAGGTCCCCTAGGTTGCCTGGGATCGGTATATTAGCACAAGTATTTCACCTATGTAAAGGCCTTTATTGTTTGGTATCAGGGTGATGGCATTGTCTCTTAGGTCCATCAGGTGACCCAGCCCCTTTGGTGGAAATTTTCTGTGTCTCCCTCTTCTGGTAAGAGCATCCCAGTTTCCCTTTAAGGAGCCACGTGTCCCCTACTCTGTGTCAGACCCATTCAGATAGGGGTGACTGCACTCCCTAGCTTCAAAGATGGGCTTATGACTCTGGCTCGCCCATGAGATATTGCCTCTTCCCGTGCCTGTGATCGGCCAGGGCTGGGTGACCCATGTGAGCCAATGAGAGCCAGCCCTGGTATCTTCCGGGCTGGTCAGTGCTGACACAGATAACCTCGTAGGGTGCGAGCCTGGGGGCACTGTGAGCCCTTTTGCCACCACCAACGGGAGGGCCTGAAAATTAAACCAGTCCTGAGACAAGCAGAGCACATCTGTTAGAGCGCTCTGCTCCTAGAGCACCTGAGCACGCACCTGTCAGCAATCAGCGCCACCGCTGGACTTCTCAGGTACAGGGCCCCAAATTCCATTTTTTGGCTCAGATTTAGTTCCTGTCATTTGCTACCAAAGGAGATGACATACATTCCCATTTTATTAATGACTATGTAACTTATAACAGTTGAGGGACATGCTTTAACGATGTATTACTAGCTGGGACCTCAGCCCAGGCAAGCTGGCTTCCTGTCCACCTCCCTCATCACTGCACCAAGCTATTAAAGGGAGTCCCTGCCCAGACCCCAGGCCACGGGCAGTCCCACACCTTCTGTGGTCTGTGTAAGAGAGGTGTCTTTGGTGACATGATCTTGTTCAACCATACAACAGGTATGGATCCCACATCTGTCCCCCTCAGCTCCCCACAAGTCTAGAAGCTTTTCCACTCAACTGCCCAGGTCATCACTGAACAAATGAAAGAAGACACCCAGGTGATGGACACCCTGTGCAAAGGGTGGCACCACCTCAAAAGCATGAGTGATGGCCTATTGGTGGCGAGACTGAATGGGGCCCTTGGGGGGAGACCAAGAGCTCTTCCTACCATCCTGAGCCCACGGTGAGTGGGGGAGAGGGGCCGGAGGGCAGGGGCTTACTTCATAATTAATAGCTGAAACGGCTGCCAGCATCACCTGAAGAAAAGTGCTCTGCATTCCAACTCAGCATGAAGTGTTTAATGAGGTTACAATCATTCCCCTCCCACCATGACCTCAGGTTAACGCTAGACACTTACCAAAGCGGTCGCCTCTCTCCTCTCATTAAATGATAACTACATCTCAGAGGCAGGCTAGTCACCGGAGGGATGTTATTGTACACACTCCAGAATATCTTCAAAAGAAAAACACTTTGTTTAATATACCCAGTATTGATTTGTATCATGCCACTAGATTATAAAATTAATGAATTAAAGAAAAAAATCAGATCCTCATTAAGTCCTATCCATCCAAAATAGATTTTTCTCAGTGTTCTAATTTTCTGCTAGAAAACATTAGCATAACATTAAAAAATGTTCCTTGCTGAAGTAGGGCCAAGTGCTGTGCTTCACAGTGCCGTGGTCACTAAGCAAACACTCCTGTGCAATGTACCTCCACATACACCAGGAAAGGGCCTTGCTAATGGTTTTCCTGACAAGTAGATGGCACCTGATAAAGCCCTTGGTGCTGAACACACACACGACCCACGTTTCCTGTAACACAGGCTTCTCTCCAAGCCTACGAGGCTGCGCCCTGGACTGCGGGGTGGGGGGAAGGGAGACGCTGGGCAGAGTGGCCTGAGTGCTCCTCCGCCTCGCGGGGACGGTGGCAGCTCAGCTGCCCAAGGTGCGGGGCGGTCTGGGCCGCGTGCCTGTGTCCTCCTCACTCACAGTGCTGCTCGGAGGCGGCGGAGCCTGGCGCGGCGACAGGCTGTGAGGGCTTCGTCCAAGAGGACGAGAGCGGGCCCCTCTGCGGCCCGGAGGACACGAGGAGGAACCGGCCTCGCTGGAACGCGGCCACGCCGGCACCCTGCTCTTGGACGTCCAGCCTCCAGAGCTGTGAGACATCCGTTTTTGTAGCTTAAGCTGCCAGGCTACGGCATTCTGTGAGAGCAGCCAGAACTAATGAAGACAGAGCGGCTGGTAGACAGAAACATTATATAATAATAGTGTAATAGTAACAGCAATACTACCTGTAGTAATGATGCCAGGCTTTGGTCTATTAAATTTTACATGTTTGTGTAATCTGTCCCAATGACAACCTCATTAGGAGGCACTATTTTTAAGCTGTTTCATAGATAAGAAAGTTGAGGCAGACACTAACCTGCTCGAGCGCCCCTGTTCGGTGTAAACATTAGGGTTTGGATGAGAATTGTTTATGAAGAACAAAGCCTTCCCCAGTTTGTTTGGAGTGGGCTACAGGATTACTCGGCTACGAATTCATTTATGCACAGAATCACACCACCAGTGAGAACTAGGCTCCTGTGTGGGGAGGCGAGTGAGGTGACCGTCTGTGTCTCCTCACGGGTCTAAAGGGAAGAGCACAGCAGCAGAACTGGAAGGAGGAGCCCCAGAGCCTTGTGGAGAAAAGTGGTGCTGGGACGAGGCCACATCTGTGCTGAAGGAGGGCCCCTCCTGCGTGTCTGAGCCTGTCTTGTAAAAAATTAACGCTGAACTAACTTCAAGGGCAGCAACAAACTGTAAGGTAAAACTGACGGCAAAAATCTGCCTGCAGGGAGATTAATTAGGGATCCCAGGATCCCTGTACTAATGCAGTGCTAATGTGGGGAGTAGCTGAAAATGGATTTGTAGGAACTGTGGGTCCTCAAGCAGTTTCCACTTTTTCAGGGAAGTACTGAAGGAGACCAGACTTTGCCAACCCAAGATATGCCTTTTGGCATATTATTTTAAGCTGGTTATTTTTAAGAATCAAAAGACTCAGAAAGAATCTTTGACCCTTCCCTTTTCCTGCCTAGGGGAATTCAGGTAGAAAACCCTGCTTCAGGAAGGTGGCCTCTGCTCATTCCCCTCAGCAAGGCTGAGCTGTGTGTGATAGATGGAGGCTCCTGCCAAATCTGTCTGTTGAACTCCCCTCTCTGCCCCACTGTTTGGGGTCCCCCAGCGTGAATTTGTTTACCACGTTTGCTTTCCCATCTCCCTGAGAACTGCCTGCTTTCCCTTTGAAGTCCCAGAGCCCAGCTCCCCCTGCTCAGTCCAGAATGGCACATAAGCCTCAACTGCCCAATACGCCCTGGGGTCCCATATTCTTCTGGACACCCCATATGTACATACATAATAAATTAGGTTATTTTTCTCCTGTTACTCAGTCTCATATCAATTTATTTCTCCTGTTAACCAGTCTCATGTCAATTTGATTATTAGAAAGGTGGAAGGAAAATTATTTTTCCACCCCTAAAGTTCCTACCCTATAAATGGTTTGCTCTTAGTGCAAAGAATAGGGTAGCTCCAATTCTTTGGTTTCTGTCTGTCTGTGCACATGAATAGGTAGAGCCAAATTTGGTGCCAGGCAATTTGATTCCAAAACCTGTGTTCTTAACCACTAAGCTATTTCTTTTGAAAACGTTACCATGTTTTTTGGAACATCTTTCTTCCATCTCGGAAGCCACAGACCAGTCACAGAAGGAGGGAATGTTTAGAGACGTTTTCTCGCCAGTAAGCCCTTGGTGGCGTCCAGCACAGCGGTGCTGTGACTCCAGCCTGGGACTCTCACTGTGAGGTGCTGATGACCTGTGCAGAACTTATAGGCGAGACTATGCTAAATGAGAAATCCCTGCCTTAGGTGAAACCAAAAGGACTTTGGTGCAGGAAACTTCAAGTCCCCTAAAAGGCATTCCCGTACCACAGCACCTGCCCGCACTGCTCTGCCAAAGTCCTGGAGTCCTGACTTCTACCTACTGTTTGAAGCACCTTGAACAAAATGCTCTCCTGTTCCAAAGGTGAGAAAACACCCTAAGGACTGTACTAAGGTTTACAGCTTCTTCCTAAGGTTTATAGCTTGACCCTCAGGTTTACAGCTTCTCTTGAAAAAACCAGAAACACACACTCATTTTGTTAGTCTTGGCAAACCTGACAGATGACAACCTGAGGAGACAGCAACAGACTCAGCTCTGACTCAGCCTGCCGATTAGAGCACAGGGCTGTCCACCTGCGCACGAGAGCCGACGAGCGAAACACCTGGGGACGCACCGAGGGGAGCCCAGTCTAAAAGGCGGCACTGAACGGGCCTGTTCCCTGCTGCAAAGCACACGCAGTACCCGTTAGGTCTGCGTGAGGGTGAGACAGCTGAGGGAGGGGCCCGCGTCACGCAGCGCCTCAGACCCTCCCTCCTGCAAGCGAGAGGCCCCGCACGGAAGCTTTGTTATTCATGGCCGTTTCCTTGTAACGCTTTTTCTTTTTAGTTGAAACACCTACATTTCACTAGAGATAGAACCCAGCAAATAGACTACAAAGCAATTAGGCTTATAATTCTATTTGGGCCTGCAAACAATAGATTGCAGTAAAGCTAAAACCAAGCACAATGTTTACCAATGATGGTCAAATGGTTTTTTCAAAAGCCTAAAGAAAACCCAGGTCAAGGAGAAGAGCAAGAGCTGGGCGTCCTTCACTGAGCCAGCAGTGGGCACCGTGGGCAGTCCTGGGGAGCGGAGCTGGGTGCCCGCGGGCAGCCTGTGCAGAGGCCACTCCTCGGCGGGAAGTTCTTGAGCATCACTGCGGCACCTCTTCTGCTTAACAAGCAGGCCAGATGGCTGCCCAGTGCAGACTTAACTCTAACGGAGTTAGGAGCAGAGTTCCCAGGATAGTCCCCCCAGGACACACAGCCCTGGAAGCCTCCTTCCTCCCGGGCAGCAGGGCGAACGCAGCCATTTCACTGGCTAACTCAGCTCCAGGTGGCAAGTGAGTGCGTGGACGGCCTGAAATGGGGAAGCAGGTGTGGCCAGACTCAGCAGATAAAGATGACGTCTTGATAAACCCGTTTGCTAGTTCTGACTGGAGCTACTATGCCACACCTGACAGTCCTCTGCCAAAGAGAGAATCATCCATTGCCAGGGAAACTGGCAAATTTTCTTCAGGGGTGTTCTGAAGAAAAAATACGAGAATATACTTGAGAAAAAAAGATGCCACGTGGTGACAGATAGCAAAGTGTAACACAAACACCCAGCAATGCACCTCCAGAAACCCAACCCTGCCCAGTCCAGCATTTCTTGTGAGGGCTGCCGCATATGAAGCAGGAGAGTATTTTTCAAATGCTAATGAACATTTTCTTTCATCAGGTGTTTCTAGCTGTCTGGGGCTTGCTTCTCACCAACTGAATCTGAGCAGATGCCCATAACAAACGTGGACCTTAACGGGTGTTTTCAGCTCAGAGCAGACAGGATGGGAGGAAAGCAAAGTGCTCGAGGTGTGCAGGAGCTGGTCACTTGGAGAGAAATGGGTTTGCTTGGAATTCCAAAAGGGCTTGACTTAAAGTGAGAGCCCAAGTTTTGAGGACTGATGGCCAAGCAGATCAGATGGAGGCTGTCAGGGCCATTTCCCACCCCGCAGGAAGTCGACAGAGAAAAAACAAAGTCTGAGTTGGGGACCTAAGCAGGGTTTAAACTTTGAGAGAAGTTCCTGAAAAGTCTGGGGAACAGCAGAGCAGTGTGCAGCCTGCTACTAGGTGCAGCCGACTGGTAGATGATTCCTTATTGAGGTTGATATTTTTAAGTTCAGAGGGGCTCCATACAAAACCCAAGAACTTGTTCATCTCAGGAGCTTAGATACTACTGAAAAAAGGGTGATACTTTGTGAAGAGGTGACTAGACAAAAAAAATCAGGATTTGGGCCCCTAAAGGTGTAAATTGTGGGAAGGTGACTAGGAAATACAAGGTAGATTAGAATTGTTTAGTAAGGTTTGTTATGTAGACTAGGGATGAAAAAGGGGGGCACCTTCACAAAGGGAAACTTAGGCCCCAATGTGAGGCAGAGAGCAACTCCTGCGTGCTGTTTCTTAGCTGCCTTCAGCTCAAACTAATCCTTCTGTTAAGAGGCACATTCTGATCACCTTCAGAAGAGACCAAGTTTTACCTCCAAAGTGACTAAATTACTTTTACTTGGCAAGATTTAGTCTGTCCCCTGCACCCCCACCCCATCCTCGGAAGGGCCTGCAGGCCAGCTGACTGGAGGGTCTCAGGTAATTCAACTTCGGTTCTATTTCTGCACAACTAGGTTGTGACTATATGTTGATCCCATAAACACGTAATGAATAAATTCAATGATAATAAAGAATCCTGTTACACTTATTAGCCTGTGCTGGCCAGAGCTATGAAGTAGAACTTGCTTCAGGTCTCTCTCTCTCTCTCTCTCTCTCTCTGGTGTGCAGTTTCTTTTGCTCCTCCCCTTCCCCCCTGGTTCCCTCCAGGCCACTCTACTGCAGGACACCGCCTGCCCTGGGCTGCCCTTCTGCAGGGAGTACTTGGAACCAATGGTCTCATCATCTTCCATTATCAACACTGACTTATAAACCTCTCCTTCTGAAATGGCAGCCTCACTTCCAGGGGTTGGAAAGCCACCTGTTGTCCCCACTTCATGGCCTAACTTCATGTGCAGAGCTGCACGCTTCTGAGGGTGACATCTCGATGTCATGGGCACATTTTCTTCATTTTAATAGAATACATATATTTTAAGAAGCCCTTTTGTTTATGGTAAATGATTCTGGATATTCATTTACAGAAGAAATGTCATTTTCTATATAAGTAAAAATCAGTCAACTTGTGGGAAATACTGGGTAGAACCCAGTACCAGTGGGACACAATGTGGCAGAACTTGAAGTGACAACACAGACGGCTGAGGGGGTAGAGATGCTGCATGGCAATGAGCTTTTGGGTGCAGTTTTTGGTCTCGAGAAGCAAGGCTGGAAGACACTGGGAGTGAGGAGCCCTCCCTTACAACTCACACCTGGTAGGTAGCTCTTGGTTCTCCCAGGGGTGAGACCAGGCTTGTTCAGAGCTGGGTTCCATTCTGCAGAGCATCCATTTAGTACTTAAAACACAGGAGAAATGCAGAACATTTAGAAATGTTTGCAAAAGAGTAAAAGAAATCAAGCGTCTTGAAAAAATCTCCACGAAAAATGGAATTTTCCAAGAAAGGCAGGACAGTAGGAACTAAATTTAAGTCCGAACAGAGAGAATTACTGCTGGCCCCACAAGATTGTCCACAGCAGGTCTCTGGGCCATCTAGGGGCACTCAGGGAAGAGTTAAAGAGAATGCGAGTAGGAAGAAGCGGGATGAAGGCCCCATCCCAGAGACACGACATGACTGGGTCACTTACCTCTTAGCATCAGTCCCCCCACTAATAAAGGGGATATCTCCCCTCCTCATCAAGGTCTCTGATATGCTGAAGGACCTCAAAGTATAAAAGATGCATGGTCTTTATGTGAAAGTAATCACTAACAATACACGGTTCTTACAGCTCAGCCAAAAGCAAGTGGGGAAACACAGGCATGCGTAGGGATGCTGTTTTTAGTGCTAACAAAAAGTTCAAGAATCAACCTACAATCACAGGCTAAAAAGACAGTGGGACAAAAGCAAGTCCTCAACTGACTTTAAGATAGAAACCTAGGCTAGTCCTTCAACACTAAGGATTATTCACAGATATTAAGGACACTCAAGGGCTGAAATCCCAAAAGTTATTGACGGGCAGATATGTCTTCATAAGTAGGGGTGTTAGCTATGGTGTAACTGCTTGAAAAAAATAATCTAGTGATCGTAGCACACAGTTTGCTGATATAAAACATGGCTGAGAAGACAAAGAGCAGTTCCTGAAGGAGGCAGACAATGGCAGAGGAGCGATTACTATTACCATTGAGCCTCACCACTGCTCTCTACTTCCTGTGCCATCTCATTCTCACAAGCTCACGAGACACCTGGGTCCCAAGGATTCCGTCTTAAAGATGAGCAGGCAGACACAGAGCTCGAGCAACTTGCCCCAGCCGGAGTGCAGCAGGAATGGGGCATAAACCCAGGCGGTGTGACCCCCGCCACAGCCCACGTCCTCTCCAAGCAACTGGCGGAGCTGCGGGTGGGATTCAACACCACCTCAGTGAAAGCTGCTGACATCCGAGGGCTTACTAACTGTTAAACACTCCTAAGAACTAGGTGCAACCTCAACTAACGCTCAGTCAACCAGGGGAAGCAGACACTTACTCTCTCTGTTTTACAGGTGAGGGAACTGAGGGGACAGAGACACTGGAGAGACGACAGGACGTCCTGTGCACTTAGAGTACCTGCAGGAGCCCCTTTTCCTAATCACTCCCTTGTAAAAAATATTTTAATGTTTTCATTGATTTTTTTTTTCGAGAGGGGGAGAGAGAGAGAGAAACATCGATGAGAAACATCATGTATCGGCTGCCTCCTGCACGCCCCCTACTGGGGATCGAGCCCCCAACCCAGGAATGTACCCTGACCGGGAATCGGACCAATGACCTCTTGGTTCATGGGTCAATGCTCAACCACTGAGCAACACTGGCTGGGCTCCCTTATAAAATTTTAAAGCTACAGAGAGACTGTATATCTGTTTATGTACTGTATGTACATCTGTGCTTTACATATTAAAAAAGTAAGATTTTTTTCACCCACCAAGAATCAGTTTTTGCGCCCTCTGAGAATAGACGGCCTATAGCTTACTGGACCCTTCTAGGAGTAGTCTACTGAGACTCAGGAACACCACTCACTTGTTAATTTCTCATTCATTCATTCAACCCTGCAACATTTATTGAGTAAAAGGAACCAGACAAAATAAGTAGGGTGCGATCCATCATATGAGGTTCAATAAAAACAAAGTGAGTACGTGGTGGCAGGAGTGTGAGCAGCAGTGGCTGCTAGGGGAAGGACTGGCTGGACCGGGCTGAAGGAACTCTCTGACGATGGACTTTTTTTATTCTGATCTGGATAATGATTACAAGTTTGCATGCCTTTGCCAGTATTTATCAAACTGCACACTTAAGAAATCTGCATTTACTGAATATAAATTACATCCCAATGTGGCTTTCAAGGAAGTTTTAAAGAAAGTACTTCCTAGTACATACCAACCTGGGTACCTGAAGTGGTCCCTGAAGACCCGGCTAACTTGCTCTGGACACCAAAGCTCAGCCGTGCACGTGTGTGGTCACACAGGGACAGGACAGCAACTGCCCCTTCATCTGACTGTATAGGCCGGCCGGCCCGGACTCCGGGCAGAGCTCTGATGGCCAGTGTCGTAAAGGAGAGGAAAGCCCGCCGAGTCCTCACAAACCAAGGGACCTAAGGACGTCCATATGAGGACAGGCTTTGAAGTCGAATGCTCAGGGCTCCAAACGATGGGCGAGGGAAGCCTGCTCTGGACTCTGAGACCACTGACCCCCGGGCCAGCTACTCCCACACTGCCTGTGACGAGGTGCGTGCTGGCTCTGAGGCTTGTCACGCAGCACCACATGCCTATGCCATTTCCCAACTAGATAAAAAGCAGCCTACGGTCGGGACTGTGTCTTTACTCCCACTCACTGCCCTCCCTGGGACCACAGAATAAACCATATTTCCAGCCAGATATTGGGAAAGGTGTCAGAAAAAATGCTCTCCATGATGCTATGCATGTGAGAGACTGCCTAAGAGGTGCAATCTAGGTGCCCAACTCTTTGAGTTTCTAAGACATTAGAAGGTTTAGGGGTACCCCAGGGAAACTATTTAAATTGGCCTTGTAGAAAACTTAGGACTTGGTCAATGAAATTACGAAGCAGACTTAAAAGCTTCTTTCTCTCTGTAACAGTGTATTAAACCAGAAAAGGGAGAGAAACTTGATGGAATCTGCTTTTGAAGAAAATAGAAATGTGATCAACTAAATAAATCATTTTAAAGAAATGTTCCTCCTAAGAGTTGGAGACAGAGAGAACTAATAGAACTAAGCTTACCTTTGTTGAGAACCTACTATGTGCTCTGTTGTTCAATCCTCATAACCATGAAGGGGGTGCTGCCAGTGTACTAGTTTTACAGAAGGTAAAAGGGTGGAGACTTGCCCAATGGAGGGCAATGGAGTTTGCACACGAAGTAGGAAACTGATCTTAGACCTTCCACGCCCATGCTCAATGCTCCCTGCTCCCCCTGGGTGGCTGCAGCCGCAGTGCCTGGGCCTTGCCCAGGTGGGAAATAGCTCGCGCAGGGAGCTGGTGTTTGAATGGGGGACACAGGCCTGTGTCTTCCCAACCACAGCAGCCTGCTGCTCCCAAGGCTTTGTGCAAGGTTTAGGGAGTAGGTAAGTTCTGGCAGTTTACCAAGATAAGGGCGGGCCACGTGGGCGCATGCCCAGGCAGCCTCGGGTCCACGAGTCCGGGGCCGCTGCAACAGAGTGGGCTGAGAGCCCTCCGGGGGCAGAGCCATGGCGGGGCTCCAGCACAAGGGCAGTTTCAGGGGGGTGACCCAGCCCAGCACGTACCATGTCATGGGCTGTGCTCCTTTTTCAATCTTACCTGTACTGTTTGTACCGTGTAGATTTTCTTCAGATTTGAGGCACACTCAGCCGCTGTGGCTCCAGGCAGGGATCTAAGTAAACATAAGCGAAAGGGCAAAGACACAGCAGGACAGGCAGTCAGTGCCCACGGGCTCCTCCGCAGTCTGCAGGCACACATGCAGGGCAGGTACAGCCACAGGCCTGGGCATTCCTGGGACCTGTTTACAATTTAAGATGTGAAAGTCCTACTTTCTGAAGTCATGGGTTTGCTTTTCCTAAAAATAAACTTATTCTGTGGAAATATAGTAGGAAAAACAGAAATGTTTGTAAGAAAGGTCCTGGAAACCTTAAAATCACATTTTTAAAAATACTAAAATAACCTTGTAATGACCAAGCCTTTTGCCTAGGAATTTGGGTGGGAAACTGTGACTATGGCACAGGTGACAATGGAAATACAGGGTCCTGACCTGGTTATATGTTTGAAAAGCTTGTAAGCTCCCCTGTGGTAAATATTCATGAACTCCTGAGAAACAGAGTGACTTCTGCCAACGCTAGGAAAACATGACTACGAAAAGTCAACTTCAGCTTCCCTGGGCTTGCCTGCATTTACTTTCAGCTGTTTCCCTGGCTGACGTAATTAGCTCTGCTGGACTCACGGTCAGCATACATTAATTCTTAGTTTGCCTATGTTCCACTAGATGGCAACATACTACAGGTTTACACACTAGAAAAACCAGGCATGATTTCCTGGGAGGGGTAACACGACGGGGTCTCGTCCATCCTCAGGAGACCCTCAGCTGTGGACACCTCTCCTTCCTCCCTGTACTGAACAAGCAGTTCTTGCTAAAAAAACGGTGTCCGGCTACATCAGGCCTAAGATGAAAGTGCACCACTCAAAATAATGCTCCAAAACGCCACGTCTGTTTGTTAGAGACATAAGAGACTTGCTGAGAGGAGAGCGTGCTGGCTCGAGGCTGACCCACTGGGGTCTGGAACCTATAAAAGGGATGCTCTTTACAGCCGCTGACCCTCAGTCACAGTCCTGGACTTGACTTCCGGATGGTGAACTCCCTGGGTGGTCGTTAAGCTGCTGAACGCTGGAGATGTGCATAAAACCCACACAGCTCAGGCAGAGGGGATGGCAAAGCAAGGGCCCTGCCCAGCTGTGTGTGTATTTGGGGGGAGGGGGGGGCTGAACATGAGGCATAAGTGGCAGGCTCTACAGATGATATTCCTGGAACTAGGGACCCATGGATGCTCCTTGGGCATTGAACCTGAACACCAAAAACACATCTCTGAAATCAGCTCTGAGCCTGGAGGTTACTAAGAGACCCCTGTTGAGCAGATGAAGTCTGATAAATAAATCTCCCTAAAGTACTGGGTTTACAACTCCTTTCTAGTTGTTTATAAATAATCTGGACACTGGTTTTTTGAAAAGCAAATCGACAATAACCACCACGATTGCGTTTTGTTGCCCAACTTGAAGCCTCAGGTAAGTATGCTGCGGAGTGCGGGGAGGGGAGACTCATCCAGCGCCTGCTACGACTGTGCCTGCCTGAGCCTCGGCCATCAGGGTATCCCAACCGCCGGGGCTTGGCTGGAATACTGGCTGGATCAACACTGATTTGCTGTTTAATGCAGGCCTTTAAGCTGTTCTTAGCTAAAATTATGAAAATATTGGGGGGGGGGTTAAAAACCTTGAACTTTTTCTGAAGAGAGAGTCATATGAAAAATCTATTGCTTTTATATGAAAATCTGCTGCATTTATTCCAATACTGACTTTTCTTCCTTTGAAAAGCTCAGCTGACTTCCCAAATGAGTATGCCCAGCACAGACGCCCCGGCTCACCTAAAGCACAGAGGAAGATGTACACAGGGCTCCACGACAGGTGGAGGGTGGGGTGCTGGGCTCCAAAGGGAGTACATGGACTTTGTACTTTTTCATTTTAAAATATTGTATATTTCAAATTTTTACTAATTTTTGAAGTTACACTTCAATTTATGATGGTTTAGCATGAGAATAACCTGAATGCTCACCTCGCTCACACCAGCGTAAACAAACACAAGGTGAGGATCCCACCACCTAACCCAGAAGGAAGTTCACTGGGGACTTTTTAATGCCTCACATTCTTGAGCCCGAGACCAGTATACAAAGTCCTCTCAGTTTTCCATTTTTGAAGAAGTTTAGTTTCCAGAGTCCATAAAGGGCTCTCGAATAAAATAAGGACTAGGCAGTGCCTATCAGCAAGCGTTCATGACAACACCAGTAGCTCCTATGTATGGAAGTAAATTCTTGCATTTACCTTCATTACAGCGCCGAGTCCCCGCAGGCCTTCCTACGTAGCTGTCAATATTCTCTTACTACTGCACAGGTGAGCAAGCCAGAATTTAGAGAGGTCCGGTAACTTGCCCAAGGCCACAAAAGCCTGACCAGAATACAGGCGACCTGCCTGACATTCCCTGCTCTTTACCCCTGACAGCTGGACTGTCCGGTCAAGCCGTACGTACACTCTTAATGGGATTCTGCAATTGACCTTGGTTGTTCTCATCCAGGCCACAGGCTGCTGGGTCCCATTTTTAATACTAGATTGTGTCCGTATAACTCCCTTAGAACAGTCTTTCTGATGGAGCACTGCAAGGAAGGGCCTCACTAAAGCTGCCAGGCTCATGTTCAACAGCTCGACTCTGATGAACATCTCACGACGCCGATGTCCCGGTGTTTGAGAGGAAGCATCAGGTTCCACGGAAGCTCCTTCTAATTTCTCACTGGAGGAGGCGGGATTCTGTGAGCTGAAAGGCTCCTTCCAGCTGCTGCCCATTTTATAAATATCCAGGTTTCAAAGTAACAAAACAGAGTTGTCAGAACTTCTGAAGGTAGTAAATATTTGGCTTGACCCGTGCAAGGCATGGCATTACTCTGTGAGCCAAATCTGATTCTGACAGTCACTGAAAAATGCCAAGATGCTTAAATCCATTATCTGAACCTCAGATATCAACAAGCAATGCTCGTCAACGCTGAAAGGGGCAAACAAGCTGAGCTTTTTAAATGATCTGCCTTGTAAACAGACCAGCATGTGCTGGACTTCTGGTTCAGCGTAGACCCTGTTTCTTAAAGCAGCAGTGCAGGGGGCTAAGGGCCCAGCTGCAGCCCTGGCAGCCAACACCCACACCTCTTCCCAGCTCTGCTAACAGGTGCAGCCCCTGGAAGGTAAATGTCCGTAGTGGGTTTCCATGAAACAAACATTTGTACTGTGTCACTTACACTATATTCTCCTACCTTTTAAAAGTCTTTTTACTTCATTCATGTTACAAACCTAAACCTCCCAAGAGAACCCTAACTAAACCCTCTCTCCGCAGGCCACAGATGCTCCTCTCTGGGTGACGTGGCCCCCCAGGGAACATTCAGCAATAGCCGGAGGAAACATTTTTGGTTTTCACAAGGGAATGGGATGCTGTTGGCATCTAGCGGCTGGAAGCCAGGGCTGCTGCTGAGCCCCCTGCAATGCACACAACAGCCCTCAACAAAGAATTATCTAGTCCAACCACCAACGGAGTCAATGCTGAGAAACCTCGCGTGGGCAGGGCACAAATAGTTTCAGAGGTTTACAATTCACTTAATCAACAGACTCATCGCACACCTCTTCTAGCCGCTGGGAACAAAGACAAAGCCCTTGGCCCCGCGGAGCTCGGAACTGGCAGCCTGCTCTCTGAATGCCCCAGACTCCCGAGGGCAAAGAAACAATGTTTCCATCCTTGTATCTGCCTGGGAGAGAGGAAGTGCGGGAGCAGGCTGAGGGAAGGTACACACTGACCCTGAGCCCTCCCAAAAGGAGATAGAGCCGGAGCTGCGGAAAATCACAGAGCCAGGAGTGAGGACCCATTCTGACGTTCTCTGAATTCCGTGCCACCCTCCCACAGGACACGGCTGGAGCTCAGGACACAGCAATGGAACAAAAATGCCCCTGGATGGACCAGGGTAAGGAGTCTGAACTGTCCCTCTGGGAGTTTTCTCTCTGACTTAGTGACTTTACTGTAATAACGGCTTCCTTCTATTGAGCACACATATGAAAGGGTTTTACATCTATTATTTCAAACCCTTACAGTAATCCTGCCATGTTGGTATTATTAACCCCACTTTATAGATTAGGAACCCAAGGCTCAGTGAGCCTGTCTCTCAGCAGATCTGGGTTCTTTCTCTGGTCTGTCTGGCTCTGATGCCCACAACCTTCTCATGGAGAGGAAGCCTCTCAGTGAAAGCCAGCCGTCCTCTCAGCATGGGTAGTCACAGGCAGGACGTCTTATGTCAAAGACCGCTCCTGCCCACCTCAGGTTGTCTGCTTCCCCTTCCTGGGCCCACCCACTGCTCTTGCCTGTCATTCTCTCCTCTACCACCAGCCATCTAGTCACCAATGGGGCAGAAGCAGAGATGCAGGACAGGGTTAGATGCCACCAGAGTCCCTGGCAATAACGATATCCCAAAATGTGATACAAGGAATACTTTAGGAAGAAGACATCTTTAGGTCGTTTTCTGGGGCTGGATGTGAGAAGAAAATAATTGACCAAACAAAAGCCACAGACGGGCTATAGCAGAAAGACAGGGAAACAGAGGGCTGAAGAGGATGGTCGCTGGAAACAAAGATCTGAGTTCCAGTCCCATCTCTGCCACCTACAGCCGTGGGACAAGCCTGAGCGTCCTGGCCCTCGCTCCCCTCCTCCGGGCACGCCCCGCTGCTGCCTCGGCTGCGTGGCCGACTGCTACAGAAAGTACCTGGCATCGACTAAGCAACTGTTGCTGACATCACCACCATCACCACCATGGACAGGACAGGGACAGATGAGAAAGGAATCAGAACTAAGACACCAAGCACATTCTCTCATCTGTGGGGCAAAGAGTAGAAGTCCCAAGAAGTCAGAGCGGAGAACCACCTCTACCCAGCCCCGGAGAAGCCAGCCCATCAAGTGCCAGTCTCTCTGGGCGTAAGGCCGTAGCTAGGCGAGGGCTGCCCCCCGCAGATGGCGCTAATCCAGAAGCTGCGACTGTTAAGGCAGAAGCGGGAAGGGATCCTTCCAGGTCTCCAAGTAGATGATCAGTAGAAAGATATCAGCGGAGCGCTAATGTTACTTCAGACCAACTTCCAACGCCAGCTTTCTGTTACTTAGTAACGGAATAAAAGGAAATGCATCTTAAGAGTCTCCAGGGAAAACTGGTTAAAATTCCATTTTATCTGTGTAGTTAGGAGAAGGCAGGAAGTCCAGTAAGGTTGAACCAACTGTTCCACTTGAATAGTTTTGAGCCACCTAAGCACCACTTACTTGCTGAAATTCATGTGTCGTTCATAAATCACCTTTATCTACTCATTAAAGCAGGTTCCTGAGAATCTCCACAAGACAAAACTCTTAGCTCAAGTCTGAAATGCTTCAAAGCATCGGATCCTCCCTCTTTTCAAGTACTTACTGAGCCCCAATAACTGGAAGGAGTAGATAGCATGTGCTGCATGCATGCCTTGTCTCATTTCACCCTCCTTAAGCCCACTCTGCAGAGAAGCAAACTGAGGGCAGAACTTGCCTAACGATACACAGCTGGCCAGCGGCAGAGCTGGGACTTGAACAAGGGCCGCGTGGCAAGGGCGCTCCTGGTCACGAGCCTAAGCTGATCGCTTACTGCATGACCCACACTCTGCTTGGTACAATGAACACAACTCCGGACCAAACAGTCTCAACTGCCCTACAGCCTGCAGTCCTCAGCCCGGACTGCCGCAGTGCCAACGCGCCTTCCCCGCCACACCCCTCCACAGCTGTGCCGCTGCGCTGCGCCCGAGAGGAGTCACTGGGACAGAGGCCTTGGTAAACGCCTAAAGAGGTTACCCCACCCACAACCAGGCTAGCTCTTGGGGGGCCACAGCACCCCTTAACCAGTCATCTGAATATGTGGAGATGCGTCTCACAGAGAAAAACCGAAAAGGTTTCCCCAAACCCTGCCTGCACTCGTGCCGCTCACAGCGTGGTCCCTGGGCTGCAGCTTCCCCGGGGAGCAGGGGGGAGGCCAAGGCACAGCGCCCCTTGGCACCCGCCGAGCCCGGTGACGCACACACACGAGAGCCTAAGGGGTGCTGCCTGTCCTCCAGACCACAAGAGATGCCAACATCGCAGGAGGCAAAAGCTAACGAGCTGCTGACGGCGCAACAGGAGAAAGGTGAACATCACCATTTCACACACGCACGTCCCATCGCTCAGGACTACGGGGACAGTGTGGGCGCTGAAGTGCAGGGCAATTCCATACAGGCACTTGAATACGGGTTTGGGCAGGGCTCTCCTCTCTCTCTGCGAATTCCGAAGCAGGACGCCCTGGCCTGACTGATCTCGGACGACACTGGCCCTTGGTTTCCTTCTTTGTGAATTAAGCGGTAGGCCTGGATTACCTCCCAGGTCCTGTCCAGCTCGTTTCAGATACGAGACGTGTGAGAACTGTGTCCCATTCATTGCCCATATTCAAAGGAATGCAGTGTTCAGCACGGTTAGGGACCCCGAGCTGGGGGTCGCACACTTAATTCAGATCCTGTTTCTGTTCCACATGAGCTGCGTGGCTCAGAGCGGCTCCTCCGGCCTCGGCGCTCTCATTCGCGCCGCCGACACCGCCTCCTGCAGTCTCAAGGGTTGGGTGGGTCATCAGGCACAGCACCCACTGCCCACCCAAACACTGAGGCACATGGTAGTTAATATTAACTGGTTAAAGCGGAAAAAGAGGTTTGAAACTTTATATGCGGTACCGCATATCCAAATAATGGAGACCTGTCCAGCGCATGTGCGCAGAAAATGGCAGATGAAGCATGAATGGGGACAACACCCCCCCTAATCTGAGGTCCTCTCATTCCAGCGACGGGAAACGGCAAGGGGAAGCTATAAAGCCAGGGGTATGGCTCCTAAAAGCCAGTCTTCTTGTTGACTTTGCTAACGTCGGGCTCAGCTATGGAGGGAAAATCAGCTCAGGCTCAGTAACGTGATGAACACGTCCCTTCGAGATCACTCCTTTAAATCACTGTTTGACAGATTTCATTTCAATCACGTTTAGATAGATCTGTGGCTTGTGGTTACGGCTTGCTGCTTGAGAAGGAGTCACATACAAAAATGATTCAGGGACACTATTAACATTTAACAACACATCCATTAAAACTACACAGTCTGAATGCTTTATTTTTGCATTTTTATTGGATTTTGATTTTTCCCTGCTATTGTCACACCTAGCCTACAAGCTCCTTAACAGTAGCAACTGGGAGTCTTTTGATCTTGATACATAATTACTCCTTCAGCACTGGAAGATGGGTGAGAGAGAGGTATGACTGTGTTAGAGCCAACAGAACTAGCAAGGCCAGGTTTCGATCTGTCATAATGCCAGATCACTCAAATTTTGCCAGCTGTCTTAGGTTTGGAAATAAGGACATGGCATCTCTACTATTAAAAAGAGAAAAAATATTTTTGGAACAGTTAGTACTGGTAGGAACTAGGAACTTTTCTGAGAGAGGATGTTTAGAGACCACCGGCCTATCTGCAAAAGCCAACCGTTGACCCTGTTGAACAGGCTGTGAGCCCCTAATCAGAGCCTTTCTCTGCCTATCTGCCCAGAGGCCCTTTGCCCCTTACATGCTCCTGTGCCTTTAAAAGAGCCTGGAGCTTCAGGAAGGCAAGAACAGGGAAAAGAGAACAGGAGTAGCTGACATGCCAGCCACCCTCTACCTGTCAGCTGTGGCCTTCTATGCAGCCTCCTGACTGCACCTAGTCCCTATGGGTCATTCTGTGAACAAGGATAATTTGGGGATCCTCTTTGCCAAGCTGGACCCCACCTCCATGCATCACATTTGTTATTATGGAGCACACAATTGGAATGCATTTGAAAGCATTATGCCCCAAACGGTGGGTCCCTCTAGAACCCAGCACCTCACTGAACTCATCACTGGTGCTGTGGAAGCAAAGGGCATGTGAGGGAGCTCCCCCAGGAGGCCCAGGTCCAATGCTGTGGGCATCTTTACCTTCTCAGCACCTTCTCAGAACAGTGACCAGCAACAAACATGCTCAATTAACCTGGTTAATAAACAGAGCAGTAATTCTCAAGTTTTGATGCCTAAGGCATTTGTTATAAATGCACACTGCATCCCAGAGGTCTCACTGAGTAAGTCCGGGCAGGGTGGGGAGCCTGAATTTTAACAAGTATAGCTGGGTGATTTCAAAGGTAAGTGGTCAGGAGCTACACTTGAAGAAACAAGGCTGGGTGGAGCTCAACCCTGATGGGGTGGGGTTGGTGGGAGATGCCTGTAACAGGCCACCTCTATGATTAAAAACACAAAAACACAGATACTCACTAAGCACCTACTATGTGCACTGGAATGTGCACTTCCAGGAGACACACAAGAGGCAGTTAAAGCCTCACAATCAAGCAGGCGGGACAGAAGAGAAATCAGTGACCCTTAAATCAAATACTGGCCTGTAAAAAATGCTGGGGAAACAAAGGTGGTGGGCTTAATCCTGCCTGGGCCTAGGGCTATGGAAGGACAATTATAGAGTCAGCATCTTAGTAAGGTCTTGAGGGATGCATGGCAGCTTTTCAGGTAAATAAAGGGAGAAGGGCATGCCAAGCAGAAGGAACATGGTGAAACCAGTCTCAGAAGCTGGCTGTGCAGGGTCACCCTGAGACGGGCCAGGATTCTGCTGTTACCAGAGAGAACGGACAGACTGAGTGGAACTCTGGAGTTGGGAGAGATAGGCAATGAGGCTAAAAAGGAAGTGAGTTTCAAATTAAACATAGCAATACAAAAGTCTGTAGCATAGCATGTAAGTCTACAGTCTTCCCTTTTTATTTAAGCTGGGGAATGCTGCTTTCAAGTTAAAGCCGCCCATTTCTAAAAGCAAAACACAATAACAAAACCAGTCAGAGGTGCTCTGGTAAAAGCAGGGGTGGAGATCCAGGATCCCACCGGTCCGGTACACGCAACCCCACTGCAGAGACACCCTTAGGTGGTGAGCGACAGTCAAACCCGCCACTAAGGCAGAGAGGGATGGGGGAGTTTGGGGATGACAAGATCAGAGAGGATTCAAAGGACAAATGGAAACTTCAACTCTGAAAGACTTATAGGATGGTGGCATTGTTACACAGTACATGGCAGGTAGCACATGTCGAGTCCTGAACTCAGGAGAGAGCTCAGGGCTAGAGGTGCAGCTTTGCAAGTGATAATGAAAGCAGTACGAACAACACTGGAGAAGGGGAGTCAGTGAGGGCAGAATCAGTAGCGTCCTCCATGCTGAGTGCGGGCCAGCCTATGCTGGCTCCCACCTGGGAGCTGCAGACACGGCAGAGGGGAAAGAACCCTGCGGAGCTCACATTCTAACGAGAGAAGACGGGCAGAGGGCTGATCCCAGCGAGAAAAGCAAGCAGGGTGTCTGGGTGTGCGCACACCTTGTATCAGTGCTCAGGATGGTCGCCCTGACATGGTGACATTTGAGCAGAAACCAGGAAAGAAAGGGAGCACAAGCGCCCAGAGATGACGGACGGAGGGACGAGCTTCCAGGCAGAGAACCACGCCCAGGATACCGGGGAAGGAATAAGGGGCCAGTGAGCTCAAAAGGTGTGGGCAGGAGGGACAGGGACAGGGACACAGAGGGGTAAAGGGGGCCTAGGTGGGGGCAGGAAATGTTGCAGAGTCCCGCGGGCTGTTATAAGCATCTTGGCTTCTGCTCTGAGTGAAACAGCATGAAAGTAACAAGTCTTAAGTTGGGTATTAAAGGCACCACTTTGCTGCGGTGATGGGAACGGGCTCTAGGGTAGAAGCAGGGAGAGCAGTTAGGATGCTCCTGCATTCCAGGGTCTAGGATGCAGGTGGTGACAGTGAATTGGATTCTGGATACACTTTAATGGTAGAATCATAGCATTTGTTGACAATGGATGTAGAGGGGAGGGAGAAGCGCAGGAGAGAGGAGAAGGGGGAAGGTGAAGAGAGCCACAGATAACTCCAAGATTTCTGGGCTAAGCAGATGTAAGGAAGGAGTTGCTACTAACTGCTTTTACCTGAGATGGACAGATGGAAGAAGGAACGTTGGAGGGAAGGTAGGGAGATGGTCTGGCACACAGAGTCTGGATGTGTATCAGACATCCACACTGACACAGGAGGCGGCACTGGCTCTGCAGTGTCAAGTGTGGGGAATCACCAGGCATAGACGGAACTGAAAGCCCTGGGACTGGATGAGCTCACTGGTGTGGGTGGAAGCAAGAAGAGAGCTAAGGACTGTGGGTAACACTCAGAGGAAAGCGGGTAATCAGGAGATGAAAACAAAGCAGAGGCACACAACCAAGAGTGGCCTCCAAGAATCAAGACAGGGCAGGGTTCGAGAGACCAGAAAATGGAAGGAAAACTTCATGCTGTACCCTCAGCCAAAAGTACCTCCCATATGCTAAAACCTTTAGCTCAAGTCTACTTAAAAACAAACAAAAAACAAACAGGGTCATATTGGAATTTACAATTGAAAATTCAAATAACTCCACTGACGGGCTCTCCAGTTCATCCATGAGGGCAGCGAATGAGGTTGCTGGCTTCCTCACACTGAGTTCAGATAAGCCGCTCCAGGGGCTGTGGGTGAGTGGAGGAAGAGGAGGGGGGAGGGAGAGGTTTGTAATTTGGGAGCAGGAAATACCCATGTTAGAAGTTAATATTCATTAAGCATTTATGTGTTGGTGTTTTACATTCATGGCTCTCATTTAATCCTCAGAACAGCCCTATAAGATCTATTCTATTATCCCCCTTTTACAAACAATGAAAGTGAGGCTCAGGAAGGCTAGATCACTCGCTTGTCCACCTCCCACAGCAGACTGGATGGTAGGACAGGCCAGGAGACAGGTACCAAAGGAGAGTCTTAAGTAGTGGGACGCCTTTGGGTGATGTGGGGCTCAAAACCGGTATCTTTGGTGGCGGATATCAGCTGAGAACTTTACCAGTTTCTCTAGCATCTTGTTCTTCTAGGAGAAAAAGTTAGAAATGAACCTCTAGTGAAAATATTTCGGAAAAAACGAGACTTGTGGTACCCCCCCCCCCCAGCTTCTTCTTTGGGTGCTGGGAAGAAAATGGCTCCAACTGTCGATTCTCAGAGATGGGAGCTAAGTCCCATAGGAAGGAAAGAATGAGTATGTCAGTCTTGAAAAGACGAGTATCACTTTTTAAAAAGTCTTGCAAGCATTTTATACAAGGTCTTTTAAGGCCAGATTTCTGTCTAGTAAGTAAATTTCACAGAAAACTGTCAATACATTTCCTCCTAACAACTATAGTAGATACAGTGCTATCGGAATTGTGATAATCTCCCGGGGCAGCCCTGAGGTGTAAAGCTGGGCACCCTCTGTGTGAGACACTAAAAAGGGGCCTCGTGTTCATCAATTTACTCGTTTGTCAGCGATTACTTGTGCTCCTACTGTGTGCCGGGCACAGTTCTAGGTGTTGGGATACAGCAAGTGTCAAAAACAAAGCGCCTGCTTCTTGGCCCGCAGCAGAGGGAACCGCCGCGGGGCTGGCACAGACTAAAAGCGCTCACAGGGCGCACTGCGTGGTCAGCACCACGACGGGCGGCGGGCGGCGGGGCGCGGACGCACGGCGGGGGCGCAACTCCCACGCCGCTGCCAGGGACGCATTTCTGAGAAAAGGGCACTTTCGCTGCCCCTTGAGAAAGCTGGGACTGTCCCCACCCACGCAGCTGCCAAGGTGAGGTACCGTCCCTACGGAAGCCCTGGCACCTAGCAGGAGTGTGGCTGCTCGGTAAGTGCTGGAAAAAATGCCCGCGCAGCGGACGAGAAAGAACTCGGGGTGCAGGCCGCCCGGGGGCGCGGGGCCAACGCGCCCCCCCCCCCCCGACGCCGCGCCCCCAGGGCGGGGCGGGCCCACCCTCCCGGCGTCGCAGCCAAGGTCGTGTCCCGAGCTCCCGAGAGCCCGCGGGGTGGCCGGGCCCGCCGCCGCCGCCAGCCCGCGCTCGCCCGCCGCCCCCCCAAAGGGAACGGGACTGAAAGTGCGGCCGAAAGTTCGGGGCCGCGCCGCCCTCCTCCCGCCGCGCGCCCGGCCCGGCCCTCGGCGTCCCACCCGCGCTGCGCGCCCCCGCGGCGGGCGGGCGCCCAGACCAGGCGGCGCGGCCTCACCTGTCCAGCCAGAAGGTCCAGGGCGAGTGCAGCGGGACCCCGCCCGGCTCGGGCGGCGCGGGGGCGGGCGCGGGGGCGGCCCGGGGCCTCGCCATTTTCTGCGCCCCGCCTGCCAGGCCCGCGGACCGGCGGACGCGGGGCGAGCCGCGGCTGAGTCACCCGCCCGCCTCCAGCCGCCCCGCCCCCGGCCCGCGCCCCGCCCCCGCGCCCCGCCCCCGCCCAGGTCCACGGCTCGCGAGCCCACGGCCCCTCGGAAACGCGCCAAGCCCACGCCCACTCCCCGCGCCTCGGCACCCGGCCCACGGCCCCACCGCCCCGCCCGCCAAACAGAACTGGCCGGCTCAGGGCGAGGTGGGTCGGGCTCCCCACTGGCACGACCTGGGCCCCAACGGAGCGCTGGCAGCGCAGCCCGGGGCATCCTGGCGGGCGCGGGGCGGAGGAAGGGTACCCTCAGGCCCTCGAGAGGCTGCTTCTGTAGCCAGACAGGCAGTGGGCAGCTGAATGGATGGGCTGCAGGAGGATGGAGGAAGGCCTCCGGAAGGGCGGGAGGGAGTTGGCAGATGACTGGGGCAGGGCTGGAGGCACGAAAGGGCAGATGGAAGCACAGCTGGACGTGCCGGGTAGATGTGATGGGAACCTCTAGCCAAATGGATACAGAGCCTGGAATGCGCAAGAGTGCAGCTAGAAAGGGCCGCCGGCCAGAGGCCAGGCACCACGGACTCGGCCGTGAAGCTGTAATAGGCCAGCCTTACATTTCTCACGGTGACAGCACTTTCCAAACTCAGCTGATTTGAAGGGACTAGAGCCCCCAGGCCACCTTCTGTGTGGCCACCATGTGACCTTAGTGAGGGGCCCAGGCCTGGCCCAAAGTGTGGCCAACTTCAAAGGAAGGTTTCCAGAGTCAGTTGAAGTTCTCCAGGCTTGCCCCAAAGCGCCCACAAGAAAGGGGGAGGAAGCCAGGCAGTCTAACAAGGTGCCCGCTGCTTTCTGCACCTCTGTAAAGAAGCCTCCATGGCCAGAAGAGCCCTGAGGGGTCCTCCTGGCACAGCCCCTTACGGGTCTGCGTTGCCCTCTCGAAAGGCAAGGAGAGGCCTGAGAGCATGTGAACACACCTGGAACTGGCAGGGCATGGATACTCCCTTTAACCTTGAACTTCTGTATGTCCCTCTCTGACCTCCAACAGCTCCAGCTCCTCACAGATTTTCCACCTGGCCTAATACCCGTTCTCCGTGCTTGAGCCTTCCCTGGGATGGACCAGAACCGGAGCTGCAAACCCAGATGGGCTCAGGCTCACCACAGCATCGCAAAGGTCTGTTCTGAATCCGAGTAGGTGCCTTCCCTAAAAGGGATTCAAGTCCGGATAAAATGGCCATGGAAACTAGACGGCTGCCTTTTGATCCCTGCTTCAAACATAATTTATTTCCCTTAATCCTTACCCAAGGATATTTTCCCACTGATGTACTGAGAGAGTGAAAGGGGGGGACATCCATGGGAAAGAGACAGACCGACTGGTTGTCTCCTGCATGGGCCCTGACTGGGACCAGGGGTCGAGCCTGCAGCCCAGGCACATGCCCTAGACCGGGAATCGAACCCAAGACCCTTCAGTGTGCAGGCCAACGCTCTAACCCCTGAGCACAGTGGCCAGGGCCAAACATAATTTCTACGCAGCATATGATGCTGGAAGCAGTGACATATTTATAAAGTCCTTCCAGCTTTGAGATACTGGGGTCCTCCTGGTTAGACGCATTTGCCCTGAGTGAGGATTTAAAAAAATCGTTTTTCCCTTTATTTTTTCATGAAAATACATGTATGGCATTGTTTAGGCTGTTCTGAGCACTTTATACTTAACTCATTTAATCCTCACAACAATCCAATGAGGAAGGTACTATTATTGGCCCATTTTATTGATGAGAAATGCAGAAGTTAAATTAACCCCAAGGACACACAGTTAATAAGTGAAAGAGCCAGGATTTGAACACAGGTTTCAGACAACAGAATCTAGGCTTTTAACACCCAGGCTCTACTGCCCTTCCAAATGAAAAACTAACAGGTTTACATGGTAATACTATGAAAAGTCTCCCTCCATCCCAAGGCTAGCAGTCTTCCTGCTCACAGGAAACCCTGTTAACAGTTTCCTTCCAGAAAAATGCAAGTATGCACATAAAAGCATATATCTAGATATATAAATTGCATACCTACCTACCCATATCTTTCATGACAGAAATAGAAGCATTTGATACCATTGCTGCACACCCTTATCTTAACATTATATATTAGAGGATTTTTTCCATATCAAAACACATAGATCTATTTCATTTTTTAAAATCTTTATTGTTGAAAGTATTACAGATGTCCCCCTTTTTTAAAGTGCTACAAAGCAATCCATTCTAAAAAAGTAATATAATTTAATTCACTCCCCCTTGAGATTTTGGTGGTCTGTAGTGACCTGCTTTTATAAATAATGCTACCATAGCAGTTTTGTATTCGATGTCCTTCCTCATCTGTACCAGGTTACTTCAGAACAATTGGGAGAAGTGTAAATTTTGTCTGTATTTAAAAATGTGATACATTTTGCTAAATTACTGTGCAAAGTGGTTACATGAATTTATATATCATTAACTTATAAATACTAGTTGATTGTGAAAATTTCTGTTTACTAATTGACATTTATGTTTATAAAATTCTAAGGCAGTGGCAGAAAGGGAGTTTTTGCTTCCTAATGATTAAAACTAGTCAAGCTGTCAGCTGAACATCTTCCTATGTCCTTGAACAACACCCTCAGCAAGAAAGGGTTCATTTAAAAGTTTTATCTGCAGTTTCTAAAAAACAGTAGGTACCATGTGATAAGTTACTTTCAGAAGTTAGAAGAATAGTCTGGCAATTTTCCTTTATGAGTCATGATTATGTACCTCCCTCTCGTTTTCACTTTGCCTTCCAGGATGCTCAGTATTACATCTGACGCTCAATCACAACATCAGTATTAACCACTGAAGAAGCATCACTATTCTTATATTACTTTATTCCTGTTTTAATTGTAATGACCTAATTTCACACATGCATCTTATACAACCCCTCAAATTGATTTTGGAAGTAGGTGACATACAAAAAAAATTAAATGACCTCACTAAGGTAGGAGGCTAGGGGAGAGAGCAATGCGCATAACTTTCATTCCCTTCCTGTTTGACATGTACTATTGCTCTTCAGAATCGTCCTTCAAAGACAACAAATTGGGAAAATTCCCCCATCTCCCCCTTTGTAACTGGACAGCGGGAATTAGAATTTCAGGGTAGAAATGGAATTTGAAGATTATCTAAGCAAACCTATCATTTTACAAATGAGGAAACTGAGGCCCAGAGAGGTGAAGTGACTTACCTGAGGCCACCACTCTAGGAAATGACAGAGCAGGACTAAGCGTGGGCAGCTTGAGATCCAGGCCAATGTGCTTTGACTAACAGGCAACTCGGACGACTTGGGGTGGCAGGAGGAGGAAGAGAAGGTAGCCACAGCCCCTAGCAACGAAGACAACAGGAAGGACTTGAGGCACTCATAAATAATTAAGCAATTAGCTGCAGCAGCCACTCCCCTCCCCTCCAGCATGCAGTCGCCAAGGCAACTTGGACAGCATGCCCGCTGGTTGCCTAGTAACAGTGTGGTTGGCTCCACTGACATGCTCCCTAGGCATCAAAGGATTTGAGAGCAGGGAAGAGCCTTAGACAGGGATCATTTTTCTAACACCTTCATTTTCCAAATGAGGAAAGGGAGGCCCAGAGAAGCTGAGTAACCTACGCAGTGTCACACAGCTGCTCAGAGGCACAGCCAGGCTCTCTATTTCCAGCTGTTGTTCACTGCACTAGGGCTATGTTGGGGACACTGCAGATGGGAGAGGGGGGTGGAGATCTCTCCGTGGTTCCTAGGACAATAGGGAAATAAGACCCAGACAGCAAGCAAGAAAGAGACAGAGACCTTGAGCTCTCATGTGCAATTAACTAGTAATCCCATCAGCCCAACTTTCATCATCACCATGGCAACATGGGTGAGGTGGGTGCTGGTTGCCTAGTAACAAGTGGTCCTCTCTCTTCCACTCATACCCTGCTCCCTGGGAGTCACAGGAACAGTAGAATGTTGGAGCTGGAAGGGAAGGCAGAGATCCTAACTCAGTCTCTTTCTTTGACAAATGAGGAAACTGAGATTTGAGACACTGCAAGGTCATACAGCCACAGAGCCAGCTAGTGACAGGGACTCGCTGGCCAGCCATTCTTTCCTGGGTTCCCTCCATTTATTGTCTCTGTCATAGCACTGTGGGAAAAGAAACTTCACTCAAAGCAAAAACATTGGAGGAGAATGGCTGCTGGTCCCCTGGAGGTACTTCTACCACTTGTCTAAAGGTGGCTATGCCACATATGAGGCCTGGCACACAGTAGGTGTACATGGATGGACTATGCACAGTAGTTAAATCCAAGGTCTCTAAAGTCAGAAAACCTCAGTCAAAGCCAGCTCTCCCCGAACCTGGCAAGCTTCTTGTCCCTCTGTGCCTCAGTCTCCACATCTGAGAAATGGGCATCCTGACAGTGCCCACCTCTCAATGAGCATAAGTTGTCATCAAGATTAAATGAGACAATGGACACATCAAATGACTGGACGCAAGATGCAGTAAATGTCAGCTATTCACTTATTCTACATGCAGTAAGTACTTGTGGCATGTCTGCTATGCAGATACCTGTCTGAGGCTCTTGAGATTCACTAGTGAGCAACACAGAAAAAAGAAATCCCTGTCTCAGGGAACTCACTTTCCAGTGGAATGACTGTGTATGTGCGTGTGTGTGTGTGCGTGTGCATTTTTTAAAATGCTTGTTGAATGGGTGGGGGAACTTACTGGCAATATCCTATGTTTATGTTACTGGGCTCCTTCTCTAAGTCTGAGAAGCTTCCTGTTTACAGGGTGAGATGCTATAAATATGCAGGGCTGTCCTGTATGTGGGAACTTCTTTCTTTCTTTTAAAAGCTCAGGAAAAAATGAGAAGGCAGTGGCCACTAGATGGCAGACCTCAGTCTCCCTAGATACAGGGCACTGGGAGAAGGCACAGGCCTGGGGCACACTTTCAGCAATGGCAAGTGTTGCAATTGGTCAGTCCTAGGGTGATGGCTTGGAGAGGTGAGGGAGATTCGAAAATCCCCTAGGACACTGGGGTCATCGGGGGAGGCTGTAGAGTGGTTTAAGAGTGATTGCTTTATCCCCATGTACAAAAATTAATTCAAAATGGATCAAAGACCTAAAGATAAGATCTAAAACGATAAAGTACATAGAAGAAAACATAGGTTCTAAACTTATGGACCTTGGTCATAGAGGACATTTTATGAATTTCACCCCAAAAGCAAGGAAAGTAAGAGAAAAAATAAATGAATGGAACTATATGAAACTAAAAAGCTTCTGCAGACCAAAAGAAACTGACAAAACAAAAGGCAACCAAGCGAATGGGAGATGTTATTTACAAACAACAGCTCTGACAAGGGGTTAATATCCAAAATATATAAAGAACTCATACAATTCAACACCAAACAAACAATCCAATTAAAAAATGGGCAGAGGACTGAACAGATACCTCTCCCAAGAAGACATACAAGTGGGCAACACTTATATAAAAAGATGTTGAACCTCACTAGCTACTATGCAAATGCAAATCAAAACTATAATGAGATACCACCTCATGCCTGTTAGAATGACTGTTATCAACAAGACAGGTAGTAAGTGTTGGGGAGGCTGCGGAGAAAAGGGAGCCCTCATGCACTGCGGGTGGGAATGTCGACTGGGACAGCCACTATGGGACACAGTCTGGAGGCTCCTCAAAATATTAAGAATATAGTTAATCACGTGACCCAGCAACCCCTCTCCTGGGTCTCTACCTGAAAACTTGAAAACATTTATCACAAAGGTATATGCACCCCTATGTTCACTGCAGCATTATTCATGGTGGCTGAGACATGGAGACAGCCAGTGTTCTGCTCTAGAGGACTGGACAAAGAAGATGTGGGACATGGACACAATGGGATACTCTCAGCCATGAGAAAGGGTGAGATGCTGCCATTTGCAACAACATGGATGGACCTGGAGAATATTCTAAGCAAAATAAATCAGTCAGACAAAGCAAAGAACCACATGACTTCACTCACGTGTGGGATATAAAACTGAAACTCATAGACACAGGCAGTGATATGGTGGTTACCAGAGGGAAGGGGGGGAGTGTATATAGGGCCAAATATATGGTGATGGAAGATAATCTGAGTTTGGGTGGTGGGCACACAATGTACTATACAGGTGATGTATCATAGAAATGTAAATTGAAACCTCTACAATGTTAGTGTGACTTCAGGAGTTACTGACCTTGCTGAGTCCCACATTCCTCATCTGGACCACAGAGAAAATGACAAGAGCTCCCTGAAGGCATGTGCAAGAAAATACGTCTAGTGCACCTTGCAAGCTCAACAAGCATTACTTACAGAAAAAGCTCAACCAATGTTACTCATCTAAAATTGAAAAGATCCCTGAGTGTCTGGTTCCGAGTGGCAAGAGGAAAAAGGGTAAAGGGATAGTGTTTGCTAAGCATTTGCAGTGAGGAGAATGAGGTCTTGCCAGTCACCAAGCCTGGAAGCTGTGACACTGAGGTTCGGTTGTCCACCCTCCACCTCCAAATCCACCAGAGTCCCCATTTCATTCTCTCTGCACCCCTGTGCTGGTCTTCCTTCTTTTCCCAGCTGCCCCACCCACCCCCAGTCCTCATTTCCTGAGTTCCAGCCAAGCACAGCACCCTGCTCACTGGTCTCCCTGCTTCCAGCACTTGCTCCTCCAACCCACTGCCAGGCCGCAGCCTGAGCAACATCCCGAGCAGGGATTTGGTCATGCCTAGGGCACTCCGCTTGCTTCTCACTGCTCTCAGGACAAAGCCCAAACTCTTTCTGGTGGCCAACAGGGCTCAGCATCTACTGGATCTTTCCTGCCTTTAAATAAATGTATTTGTAAATACACATACACACACACATTTGGATGACTCTTCCCCTTGGTGCAGTGACATGAGCTCCCAGGGCTGGGCTGGGACCCTCTCCTCCACCACTGTCTGCCCAGCTCCTGTCGCACGCAGCAACTGGCACATGGAAATTCAACTTTACGGAACCGGTGACCCGTCTAATCCCCACTCAATAAACACACTGTGTGTGCTCATATCTCCATACTTTTTCCTGAGAGCTTTTTTTTCTTCTCTGCTCATTAAATTTCTCCAACCATTCTTCAAGGGCCAGATCAAGTTCTATCAGAGATCAGCCACCAAACACAACTGTGAAAGGACTAGGAGATCCAGAGCTCCAGGGCAATGGCTAAGAGGTGCCCAAACTGCTTTCCTTAGGAGCCTCTTGCCCTAGCAAAGGGAACACTGGAGAATAACCATGCTTTTCCTTGGTTAAGAAAAGAGTCCATTGCCCTGGACGCTGTGGCTCAGTTGGCTGAGCATCTGGTGCCCTGAAAGGTTGCTGGTTCGATTCCTGGTCAGGGCACACTGTGATCCCCAGTCGCAGGCAACTCATCAATCTTTCTCACATCAATGTTTTTCTCTCTCTCCCCTTCTCCCTTCCTCTCTCTCTAAAAAATCAATAGAAACATATTAAAATTTAAAAAAAAAAAAAAAAAAAGGGAGAGTCCCAGTGACTTCAGAAACACTGGCTGTGGCCACTCTAAGAATTCAGATGAAGGGAACTTTCTTGTGGCTGCACAGGATTGTTTACTGACCACAGGGCCAATGATTCAAATAACTGGCTCTCAGCACTGGGCATTTAGACTGTCACCAAGGTCTGTCCCCATAATAAGCAGCCCTGCAACACCAGACTCTGTAAGTCACTGCCTCCTTATCAAAGGGTAGTTACTGGTGCTCCCCCAGACCAATGGGCCAGACACCTGAGGAGTGCTCAGATCAGAAGGTGGCTGAACAGGAAAGCCAGCAGGCTTCAATTTGGTCTTCGGCAGTTTTTGGAAGAGGAAGGGATGGACAATAGAGAGGCAATGTGAGCAGAAGAAAGTCCAAAGTGTTTGAGTCCACACTTAACAGCTATGTGCTTTGGGACAAATCATTCAACCTCTGAGTCTCCTTTTTTCTCAATTGAACAATGAGTGTGCTAACAATACCTGCTTCACAGGGCTGTCGGAGGGGAGGCCCTGCCTTAACCCTAAGATGCTACACAGTGCAGGTTGCTGTTTGCTGCTGGGCTTTGTGCACTAAGACCCGGAAAACCCTTCCCCATCCTGGGCACAGTGGCATGGCTGCTCTGCCAAGCATGGCCACAGGGCATGGCTGCTCTGCCAAGCATGGCCACAGGGCATGGCTGCTCCTCCGGGTTTCTGTACCCGCTGCCCGTGGACACGTGCTTGCACAGTGGTAGTTGGCACTGCATGGGCTCCTCTTCACAGCTGAGAAGCTGCTTTAAGGGTGAGGTTTTGCTTGGAGCTTTCAGTTATCACTCAGACATTACTGAGGGGAACATTTTTTTTTAATTTTTTTTTTTTAAATATATCTTTATTGATTTCAAAGAGAGGAAAGGAGAGGGAGAGACAGTGACAGAAACATCAATGATGAGAGAGTCATTGATCGAGCCCACAACCAGGGCATGTGCCCTGACCGGGAACCGAACCCCGATCGCCTGGATCCTAGGCCGATGCTCAACCGCTGAGCCACGCCCGGCCGGGCACTGAGTGGAGCACTTTGCAAGCCAACACTCCAAGGAAGGGCACTGTGCTTTCTAGGCTTAAATAATCACCTCACATAAATAATCTCATCCATAAAATAGAGTACCATAAGCATCCTGATACAGAAAATGGCAACTTACAAAGCAAATACTAGGAGGTGGTGAGTTGTGTACAAAATGACCTCCTGCAGCCCTTTCCCACATCAGCTGCAGTTCCTGGGGGCGAGGGGCCCGCCTGGGGTCCGCTCAGGACATCACGAAGACTGCCCGTGAGCGGCCACTGAAGCAGCAGCTGAGAATGGAGCCTCTGTGCGTGAACACCCGCTCTCACGGTGTGCACTGACACCAGCCAGCTTTCCTCTTAGGAGCTGAGTGCTCTAACATCTGAGAGCCATTATCACTCGATGGGCAATGGCAAAAGGAAAATAAAGCAATTTTTAAAATGGAGACATTTGCTTTCCAAAAATATTGTAATAGCATGAAATTTTCAGAACTGTAACTACTGTGCAAAGCTCTAGATTAGTCATGAAGATGCTTTCGATTGGCATCTTAGGCCAACGAACCCTTAATGGGTCCCTGGTCTCACTCCTTTACCACCAGCAGGAACTGCACACTCCCAAACGAGCGAGGCTGTCCAGCCCCACTCCCTGTCCCCTTGCTCCTACTGGCTACGTACGATGCACACAGTGTTCACTTGCCTGTTATATGACTAACCTTTAAAGTTTCTTCGTTTCTGTGGTAAGACACTATCTTTCTCTGGAGTGAAAACAGGCACATACCGATCACACTCTGTCCTTTACAAAGCGTGGTCTCTAACATAGAGGGCAAATGCGGTTCCCACAGGCCACTCTGCACACAGATTTGTACCACAAATGTTTACTGTCATTGACAATGATCTTGGAGATAGTTAGGAACCATCTTTGTCCTTTCAAAAGCTTCCAGGTCCCCCAGAACTAAACTCTGACTTATCCTAACTTTGAGTGGATTCGCTATCATTCCCAAAATGCCCAAGGGTTATGTTTTCTTGTCTTGTTGGACTAAAATATTTTATATTACATGAAATATAATCTTGTCAATAAAATACAGTACAGTCGTTTTCGTATTTTGCAAAAGCATAGTTAACGATGCAAATAATTTCTTATATTTCCTTCTGAAGGAAAACCATCAATAAAGCTACACTGCTTGCAAGATTCAAAACTCAGGGTAAGCGGACACAAACCAGCCACTAAAGGCAAGATCAACAGCGAGGAAACAAACTGAATCATTGCAATGTACAGATGGGAACGAATGACTGAATCATTCTTTATGAAATCAAACAGCATCTTAACAAGTTGGTGCATGATCTCTGTTGATTTAATTCAACTGGAAGATACCAGAAAATGATTCCAATGGTAAAAAACAGCTTCATTTCCTCTGCTTACTAGCATTTGACCTGTGATTCCTCTCCCTTTTTGAAGATGAAGTTACCCCCAAAATGGTCTTCAGGTTTCTTTCCCTGAAAGGCAGTCATGCTAAATACAGAATTAGCCTGAAACTATAATTAAATTATTGAAATTACAAAACTGAAACCCTAGAGTTTGGTCAAATCTTTTATCATAGAAAAAATTCAAACATTTCTTTTACCAGGCAAGCTGGTAACTACAGATTGTCATGGAAACAGGATGCTTTCAAATTCTATGAGGAATGACGTTTCTCATCTACCGAGGTGTTCGTGTCCTCTAAAAAGGGAGACACTGTTGTACCTGAAATCTATGATATTTATTTCCAATCTGCATTAAAAACAATTCATTTCCTGTATTTTATATAGGAATACATAGTCACAGAGACTCGCTCTCATAAAAGGAAAAATTAAAAGTCTGCAGAAGAACTAGTGCGTAAATAAAGACATAAAATGAAAATGAATCCCATGACATAAATCTACTGATGCATAGTGAAGGGCCAGGAGAATGGGAATCAGAGAATAAAATACCTCTTGGGACATATTTTTCTTCAATGGCATTAGTGACTATTTTTACAGAATGATCTAGGCCAGAACAGTTCTCAGGAAATTGGGTGACTTGCTAACAGGTGTATTGTCACCATCATTGATTACAGCAGAGTCCCTGTTAACCCACAGACTTCTCAGGAAGAAACCAAAGAAAGGCAATGCTGTGTTAAGAGGCTTCCCCACTTAAAAAGGCAACCACTGAGAAACGCATGGCACATGCTAATTCTGTGGCTGGGATTACAGCATGCAGGGCTCTTGTACCGAGGAGGCAGCCTGAAATACTGTTGGATCAAGGTAATCCTCGAGAAACTTTTCTTTTCTTTCCTTTTCTCTCCTCTCCCTCCCCCTCTCCCCCCCCTTCTTTCCTTTCTCCCTCCCCTCCCCTCTTCCAGGTGAAGATAATGTCTCCACCTACCTCCAGAAGAATTACTTTTTTATGTTTTGAAGCCTAGAAGGCTGAGGCCGCAAAGAAGCCCTTTATCTAACACATAAGCTAATGAGTGAAGTAATACCAACAGCTCTAAAATACACAAGAAACTATTAAAATTAACATTAAAAAATTGAAAAACCTGATTTCAAAAATGGCAAAAACCCTGAACAGACACCTCACCAAAGAAAATAAACAGATGGCAAATAAGCATATGAAAAGATGTTCTACATTCTATGGCATCACAGAGTTGAAAATTAAAGCAGTGAGATACCACTACACACTAATTAGAATGGTCAAAATCCAAAACATCAACAAAGCCAAATGCTGGCGAGGAGGTGGAGCAACAGGAATGCTCACTCACTGCTGGGAGGAATGCAAAACAGTACAGCCACTTAGGAGGACAATTTGCAATTTCTTACCAAACTAAACATAATCTTACTATGGGATCCAGCAATTGTGCTCTTGGTATTTAGCCAAAGAAGTTGGAAACATGTTCACACAAAAAAACCCCACATAAATGCTTATAGAAGCTTTTTTCATAATTGACAAAACTTGGAAGCAAATAAGATGTCCTTCGACAGATGAATGATAAACTGCAGTATGTCAAGACAATATTATTAGGTGATAAAAAGAAATGAGCTATCGAGCCATGAAAAGACACAGAAGAAGCTTAAATGCATATGACTAATATGAAAGAAGCCAATCTGTAAAGGATACATTGTGGGAATGTACCCTTTATTTCAAAAACACTCTAGAAAAGGCAAAACTATGGAGACAGTAAAAGGATCAGTGGTTGCCAGAGGTTAGGGGGTAGAGAGAGATAGATAAATAAAGAGGATTTTTAGGACAACGAAACTATTCTGTATGACACTATAACTGTGGATACATATTATTATATATTTGTCCAAGCCCGCAGAATGTAGAATACCGAGAATGAACCTATTGTGAACTATGGACTTTGGGTATCACCTGACAATGATGTGTCAATGTAGGTTCATTGTGACAAATGTACCCGTCCTGTAGGGGATGATAGTACGGGGGGCTATGCATAGTATGATAGAGTGAGGACAAGGTGTATAAGGGAAATCTTTGTATCTTTAGCTCATTTTGCTGTGACCTAAAACTGTTCTAAAAAAATAAAGGCTATTAAGAAATAAATAAAACCAACACTAGTAATAGTTACTATTTCATGAGTGTTTAACTATGTTCCACATTTACTTATCTCACTACTCCACACGTCAAATTTATGAGGTAGGTATGATTATAATCTCCATTTTTGTACATTATAAGTTCAAAATAGTTACAGAACATTCCCACAATTACACAGCAAGACGTATGGAGTCCAGACCCAAGCTGGCCTGCTTCCAGCCCTGTGCTCCTAACATTGGCAAATTCTCCGCTAAGGACAAGTTTCACCTCAGGGAAGGCATTCCTATATCATCTAAAGAGTGAGATGGGCCTTTGACTTAGGGAAGTATTCAAAGTATGTCCCCAAATGTTCAAAACAGAATACTGTGGAAAAAGTGCTTGTATATCTGGTGTACAAAGCATATGTACATCTAAGTAAACAGTATGGGTGGGGCCTAGCAAACATCAGCGTTAACTACAAATTCACAACAGTTATCATTTGCCGTAAGTCTGAGTCATCTGCTTTTGGAGTGGGACTATTTAAGAGATACAAGCTCATAGATCCAAGATTCTCAATCAACTCCAAACACACACAAAAAATGAAGAAAACCACACCAAAGAAGAGCATAATAAAATTAGTCAGTAGCACCTAGCCGGGCGTGGCTCAGCAGTTGAGCATCAACCTAGGATCCAGGCGATCAGGGTTCGATTCCCTGTTAGGGCACATGCCCGGATTGCGGGCTCGATCAATGACTCTCTCATCATTGATGTTTCTATCTCTCTCTCTCCCTCTCCCTTCCTCTCTCTGAAATCAATAAAGATATATTAAAAAAAAAAATTAGTCAACAGCAAAAAAAGACACTTTATGAACAGAGAAACAAAAATAACGATTAGAGATGACTTTTCATAGGAAATAATACAAGCCAAAAGATAGTGAAGCAATCTCTTTAAAGTCCTAAAAGAAAGAAAAACTGTCAGCCTTGAATTCTATACCCACTGAAATGTGTGTTCAGAAACAATGAAGAACAATTGTGCTTCAAGAAAATGGAGTAGACATGCTTTTCCTAATTCCACACACAAAGTCTAGAACAGACATAAGATGACTGAAGGTGGCATAACAGCTAGAAACCTTGGAACCCAAGAAACGACATGGTGATGAGTTCCTGGGATTACTTTTTGTCCCATATATCCCTCACTTGGAACTGGAGAAGTTGGCAACTTGAAAATGCCAATGAGCAGAAGCAAAAAAAAAAAAAGTCCAAGAAAACATTGTTTCCTCTAGCCAAAGAATAAGAAAAGGAGCAGCCTACCAAGACAAAAAACTTCTTTACACCAGCCAAATGCCATGGACTAAACTGTGACCCTACCTCTACCCAAGCCCCCAACATCAAGAGGGGGGCTTTGGCTCCTACCTCCACTAAGCAAACTGGATTAAAAAACAAACAGTGACAAGAATGATAAACCCTATGATCCAACAATATGCTACCTTCAAAAAACTCACTTCAGATATGAAAACATGGGTAGGATGAAAGAAAGCAGATGGGAAGAGATATCATGTAAATAATAATCTAAAAAAGTAAGAGTAGCTATATTAATATCAGATAAAGTAGACTTCAGGGCAAAGTTT